>NC_133656.1:54510165-54857045 GCF_009905375.1 Apium graveolens
TTGACGAACCACAAAAGACTGTTTTGTCACTTACCCTCCCAAGAGAGAGACCACCCGCTGGTGAAAGGCCAAGGAAGGCACGGAGCAAGAGATTATAATAAATTGATTAAAGTTCAGCCAATTGTTTTCGGGATCGTAATTCCCAAGGTTATGGAATAGTGTAAAAGCTTTAGAGCCAGAACAAAGGCAGACGAGTATGATGAATTATGAATCTAAGCTGTAAAAGTTGTTAAGATTCGTTCTGAAGACGTGAATCCAGAATGACGGGATATTTGAAATCAATGCTTATGTTGTGTTGGTTCATGAAATAATGATAAGAGAAAGGAAAATAAAAAGGAATTGAAGTGGAAAGGAATAAAAAGGCAACAGAGTTTGAGGAATGATAAGGGAGTTGGGTATGAGGAAACCCTAAAGACTCCTATTAATAGAAATAGAAAAGTATATGATCGTCAGGATGAGGGTGATTCACCATGAGTTAAAGTTGACGGTTGAAGGCATAAGAGATGCATATAGTTTATCCCCTGTAAGTTGGGAGGATTCGAGGAAACCTTGAGATAATTCGAAGGATAAATAATGAGACGCGGATAGACTAAGGGGATAAGAAAGTAAGAAATTAAGAAAATTGGATGAAGGAAGTGACCTTCAAGAAGGTGAAGTGTAAGACCGGTGGCATGATACCCAGAAAGGGAGACGCCAGATATGAAAGATATCCCAACATTGAGGTGACTGTTGAGATAAACAACAAAAGTAAATAAGGAATTATTAAGAAGAAGTTCACGTTGAACACGACCAATATCTTCCAGAACATCCATGTTATCGTTACCAGATTAGGCAAGAAAAGCGGATAACCGTTGTTATCTTTTGGAGGCCATTTTGATTAACCTCATTTTGTATACAGATGTTATTGTGAAATTAGGCATTTACTATCGAGGTGGGAATGATTGAATAAGATACCCATATCAGGGATATATGACTTTATTTATCCATGGAAGGATGCTTGTACCTTTTTAAAGGTGGAATTAAGGAAAGAACATTGGTAACTTAAAATGAATCCTAGGGGAATGCATACAGGTTAGCATTTCATCCTTAATAGGGATAGTATGAGTTTTGACAGTATGAATTGGAAAGGATTAAGGTAATAATAACCTTTAAGAATCAGTGGAGAAATTTTTTCAGAGGCATATAGACAATGGTTCTAGTAATAGTAAATGGTATTTTAATATGCCCTGTATCTAGGGAATACAGAAGGAACGATTGAAGGATAACCTTAGAGGTTTTACAAGGAGAAAGGTAATATTCAAAATTCTCAAAAATAGAAATGTTGATAAAGGAAATATGACGTAATTATATTGATGCCAAGTGAGGCACGTGTTAAACCACGAGAAAGTATGGATCGAACCAGTAATGGTCGAAATTGTTCAGGGCAATTAGGGCCTAGGATAAAAGATGTTCTAAGTATGATTGAGAGTCAGTCGTGACAGTGATTAACCTCTAAAGACTGAGGCAATAACTTATGGAAAAATGGTGATTTTTTTTTTACTCATCAGATATTAAGGAAAACATCTTCACTCAAGCAGTGATCGGAAATAAGGTAGAAAATTTATTTGGAGGTGGTTAAAAAGACATTGACTGTAAGGAAATTTTACTATCAGGAAAGGCCAAAGAGGTGGCCGACACTTTAAAGGTAAGTGGATAATTATAGGCGCGTGTGCCAAAAGAATACAGTGATGATGGTTAGAAATGTGAAGGTTGAATTATGGTTTGGAAGATTGACATTCCTTCTGATGACGGTGCAATACCCAACCGTAATAGTAGTAGGTAAAGGTTTAATTCGTGTAATCGCCATGAACGGGCTATCTATCTTAGAAGGTCCTATCTTGAGATAAGCCAGGACCATGTTTCAAAAAGGACTAGACGAACCTTTGAGTAAGTCTTCTATTTAAGGCATATGATTTAGAATGGTATTAACCTGCTATCGTTGCTTTGAGCGAAACTCTTCTGCAATTTTATCTGCTTCATGTCATGTATGTATGTCAGAATCAGGAGTGTACTCCATGAATCATGAATGGTGATTATGTTACCTCCTTAGAATGATTTGATACGACATGGATAGACTCCGTATGGTTAGCTATTAAGACTTCATGGAAAATGAATGACTACAGTAGGTCAGTGGTGGACCATAGTAAGGCAGCAATGATTCTGCGAGTAATGAGCTGATTGCAACCGTGAGAGTTGTATTGGAACGGGTGTTGAGATTGAGTACCGCTAATCGGGTCGTGGTAGTGTATAAGTTATCATTGATAGACTAATTAAGTAGAGTATCTACCTAGTGAATTATTATTCTTTCTTATCAATAGAGAGTCGTATTATTATACGAGGAAGGTTGCGGTGCAAGCATAGATTCTAGTAACGATGATGTATAGAATGAGATCCCAGATTCGATTTTCGATGTCGAGGGAGTTTCAAAGGTGATTGTGTTTAAACTCGAGGAAGAGCATGGTTCCATAGAATGATGGACGGAATAGAAATATTTAGGCATGTGAAATGCGATGCTATAACACTTGATGTTGATATAAATACATATATGTTTTGTTCTTCTATGACAAACCTCTATAGTTCAGAGGTAGATTCCAAGCCAGATATTTTATGGCAATAAAAATTTTTATGAATATACAATTCTCTTCAATTCGTTCTTTTCTCTTCTTTCATTTCATATAAACTGAGAAGAACAACCCTTCCAGAAGGGGAGGTATTGCCGAATGACTATCTATCTGTGTGATAGAAGCCTAGTAGGATACCAGCTATTGTTTAATTGCTTGTCAAGTATTAAAGGCTGGCCACCTTCTGTACTAACTATGCAATATAACAAGTGTTCATGATCATAGTGATCTCTCAACAAATTCCTTTACTTCTATTTGATTGATCAAATTTTGGAAAATAGAAACAACTGAAAAAGGAGTAATAAAGTGGTGGTAGTATGCGGAATGGGAACACATTCGTGATACTAAGGTTGACGTGGTTATTAAAAGGTTATAGAACTCTAACGAGCAAAAGTATAACCAGTATAATATTAGGAACGGAAGGTAGTAGCGATTACGAACTGGAAAAGAATGGGTATTGAGAAGCAGAAGCTCTAATGATAAAAGCTATAATGAGAGTCTGTGCAATAGACTTGAAAGAATTTAGAATGATCACTTAATTCGGATTGAGTTATCTTACGACAATAGATCATATGTCATTATCGAGATGTCGCCTTATGAGATCCTTGAGGGAAGATAATGTCGATCTCCCTTATGTTAGGATGAAGTTGTAGAGCGCAAGATGCTCGGACCCGCAGTAGTCCAAAGGACCAAGGATATGATAGATCTAAACAGAGGACGGCTGGTAGTAGCCCAAGATGGACATGATAAGTATGTTGATTTGACACGAAAGGATAAAGAGTATGAAATAGGGGACCTAGTAATGTTATAGGTATCCCTTGGAAAGGATTGATGAGGTTCGGAAAGAAAGGAAAGCTAAGTCTACAATTTGTTGGACCCTTGGATATATTAAGACGTTTGGGAAGTTAGCATATAAGCTAGCCCTAACCCCGAATATGTAGCAAGTTCATAACGTGTTCCACGTATCAATGTTAAGGAAGTGTAATTCGGATGCCAGTCAAATAGGGGCATATGAGCGCATAGATATGCAACCCGACGTAACCTATATGGAGCAACCAGGAAGGGTTATAGAGTGAAAAGGAACAAGTGCTTAGGAGAAGGATTATCAAACTAGGCAGAGTTTGGTGGTATAACCACAATGTGGAAAATTGACTCGAGAGTTAGAAAGTGTAATGCTAAGAAAGTATCCCCATTTGTTTTCTATCTGATTCCGGGACGGAATCCTTTTAAGGAGGGGAGACTGTAATAACCCCAATTTTTGAGAAATTTTGAAACCCTTATGAATAGTGTTTTTGCTGAACGAGAAAACTTTTCATGCCACGCTATGTAGGGGTTCTGTTATTGATCTTATGGGATATTATTAGTACTCTATGAAGTATATAAGTGTATGTAAAGATCGTCAGAATCCAATTCCGAACACTTTGGTTTTTCCCGGAAATCCACAAGATACGGAGAGAATTGAGTATAAGGTAACAGGATAAAAAGGATTGAAATTAAAGGATTATAGGAGAGGATCATAAAAGGAATATAATATATTGAGAAAGGTTAAGGGAACCTAAGTAATAAGATCCCGAGTATGATCCCTCAAACGATAAACGAGAACGAAAGTTAAGCGAACCGTATAGCAGATCAGCGGTCATTAGGCAAACGATTAGGAAGTTAATCAAAGGGATTAATGGGAGTGATGTCATCCAACCAATAGAAAGAAGACAAGGAAGGAAGGATGACATCATGTGGATGAGATAAGCATGACATGGGAAGGAGGAGGTGTGGTGGCTTTGTAACCACACAAATCCAAGGGCAAGAAGGTAATTTACTAAATCAAAAACAAAACCAAATCAACCAACCAAAAATCAAGACAAGGCAAAACACAAAATTCTTCTTCTTCTTCATGAAGCTCTCGGGTTCTCTTCTTAAAAAATGGAAGTTCAAGCTCCTCCACTTATTATTTAGCAAGGTAATTATCCTAGCTTCTCCTAGTTAAGTTACATACTTCCTATAAGTTTAAGCTTCTAATTCCAAGCCAATCTTTTTCTATAAATCAAGGAAGAAGATGGTGAATAGTAACCTTCAAGAAATAACTTTAGTTTTCTTGAATTTTTATGAAAGATTAAGGTTATACAAGCAAGGATCAAGGTTCTTTTAGGCATTCAAAGCTCTTGGGTTGTGTTAGGAAGCTTCAAGGAGGTATAAACAACTTTCACCTTTAACTTATAGTTTGAACTTTGAGTTTTGATGAGTTTATGGATGGATTAATGTCTATATAGAAATATCCATGTATGTATAGCAAGATCCATGTATGATAGATGGTTTGGTTGGATTTGTGGTGATTTTGGATATGAATCTTGGTTAATGGTTAATGAATCTTAAGTTATGGTTAGTAGATCATGTTTGTGGTTGAATAAGTTGGAAAACCTTGAGATTATGGACTGACTTTGCCTTGATATAAGTTGTGTTTGAGGTATTGATGATGGTTGGGTGGTTTGTAGTGAAATGGTAAAGAATTGGAGTGGTATAAATATTGGTAATCGCGTAAACATAGCCGTCGTAACGTCCGATTTTCTTTAGACTGTTTTGTGCATAACATTAGGACCCGAGGACCCCCTGCTAGATTGTGACCACTGCCATGTTTAGGTAGCTCATGTTACGAGCTTCATTTTGATATGTAGTTCGTTCGATTCCGATTTACGGTTTAGGAGAAACGACCGTTTCAAGTAACGGCGTTTCACGAACGAAACTTTTTCCCTCGCCTTACTTTGAAATGTAGGTTAAAGACCAAAAAGGGTTAATTAATGCATGAAACATTTATGGTAAGTGTTTTAGGCAGTTGGTAAGTCACTCGCGAAGGAATCGCTTTAAAACTCGTAAAGGTTAAATTATTAAAAATGGTGGAGCCGAGGGTACCCGAGTGACTTAAGCGAATCAGTGAGCGTAAAACAAGCGTTAGAGTCTAAGTTAGTTAAAGTATAGATTTACAAGTGACTTTGGTTTAATTCCAACTTACTTGTTGTTTATAGGTTACCAGACTCGTCCCGAGCCATTCGTAACCCCCAGTCGCTCAGGCAAGTTTTCTACCCGTTATACTGTTGTTGTGATGTAAATATATGTATATGCATTATCTTGTGATATTGCATGATTGTTATTAGCAAATTTTGCAATATATTGGAGTATGCTAATATGGTATATATGCATGCCTGTTTCATATTCTTGAGATATATATCTGTTGGTTTATTTGATAATACCTATGCTAGAGGATAGTTGTATCTTGCATATACCCTTAGTATAGGGACCCAAAGGTGAAAATATTTTCTAAAACCGGGAGTCGAGGATCCCGAGTAATCTTGTATATATGGATATGGATATATATATATATATATATATATATTTATATATATATATATGGTGATAGTTTTCCAAACTATTAATCGAATAAGGTTTATTCGATAACTTTAAACTTTATTTTATTATTGAATATTATTTCGAATATTATTCAAGGACTTATGACTCCTTTTATTTATTTAAATGAATATTATTTTGAATATTCATTCGGGGACTTATGACTCCTTTTATTTATTTATTGAATATTATTTGAATATTCATTCGAAGGCTTATGACTCTTTTATATTATTTATGAATATTATTTGAATATTCATTTGAGGATGTATGACTCCTTTATTTTATTTAATGAATATTATTTATAATATTCATTCGAGGTATTATGACTCAGCTTATTTTATTTATTGAATATTATTTGAATATTCATATGAGGATCTATGACTCCGATTATTTGCGGAAATATATTCTTTATTTTATTAAAGAATAAGGTGTAAATAATCAAACTTATTTTCGATTATTCAAATAAAGATAATACTTTCATATAAGTATATCTTGGGTTATTTAATACTCGTTTCAAGTATAAATTTAATACTTCTACTTCAATTATTTTTATAAAGATTATTCTTTATGGGAATATTATTTAATTAATAATATTCAGATATTTTCTAATATTCTGGGGACTGATTTACTTCATTAAATCAGTCTTACTCCAAACACTCTTTAAAGTGTTTTCGAGTCTTCAAAATGATTTTTCAAAGTCAGAGCGGATCCCAAAACTCATTTTTATATTTAAGATCTTCCTGTTTAAAGGGGATTTAAATACTCGCTCAAAAACCTGGGGAGTCCGGCTCTGTGGTGTATTTTATATTCGCAACAAGGTTGCAGATTTGGTAAATGAATTGATTACTTGCCCAACGTTCGGGAAGTAAGCCCCTCTCATTGAGTCGGCATAAGCGACAGGCCGAGGTACGGTCTATTATTGTGTAAGTGGCTCAGTGGGAGTCCATCAAATGCATAGGTGGCTGAGTGGCAGTCCAGCATAGGTCTTAATTATGACCAGGGTGATGACCAGTGGGGAATTCGTCCATCTACTAGTAGAAAAGGTTACTTATAGGTATCTTTGCCTGATCATCGAGATATCGGGTTTATGCCAAAATTCTTTTCCTTTCCAAAATTCATTGGATGTTTCGAACTCTGTTCATACTTCACATAACAGAGGTTCCAGGAAATGTTTTCGGGATATATATATATGTGGATATGTATATATATCAGGACTAAATAAAGTATCTCATAACTTTATTTCATTCAATAATATTTCAAAGATTGAATCTATTCAAATTTTGTCTTGTAGTCTCATCTATGTGATGAACTTTTGAAACTGATTATAACTTGAACGGTGGTAGTTCAAGTAGTATTGGGAAAGATATAAGTATATTGGGGTATTTGGTAACCTCATCTTTTAAACTTATATCTAATTAATAATTGTCTTATGAATGACAAAGATTTTCAGAAAAACGTTGAGACAAGGTTAGATATATGAGATCACCTTGCAACGATATTTTTATACAGTTATACACTGGGATTTTGTGTATATTATGCATGGAAGAGGACTTCCAATATTTTGAAAAGTATATATGTATATATACTGAATATTTTGCGACTTCATCGCATTAAGATATCAAACTTGGTTCATTTCTTTTGACCAAGACTTTCATGAGTACTATGAGAAGGCTCATATACTAGTAAGTATATACTAGTAATTATCTTACACACGATAAAAGATTCTAGTAAGTATCCATTTAGATACTTATATTATTGTTATCACTATATATTATCTTGCGAGCTGTAAGGCTCACTCTTGCTTTATTTCTTCATCACACAACAACAGTTAGGAAAGATGGCCAGACTCCAGCAGACCCAGCGCAAGCGCGTGGGAAGCGTCCCGCGTCTTCCCGTTGATGTCGTAGCTGTTATAGCTGCAGAGGTAGATCTATTGTAGATTAGACCATCTGCTTTTGAGAATCAATTATGTATAATTATAACTTGTGGCAGATAATGGCAATTAACTGTAAATTTATCAAGTAATCGTTTTGGATTGTAATAACTTTTAAATTGTGGATTCAAAGACTTGTACTTATTTGAATTTCATCTCTGAGACTATAACGGGTTGTGGTGTATGTTAGTGTGGGGTCACAGCATAAGGTTGGTTATTATTAATTAAGTGAAGTGATATTGTGGAAAGAAAGACCGTGACGACCCGGATCCCCGACCCCGGATCTGGGGGTGTTACAGAAATGGTATCAGAGCTAAGCGTTATAAACCTCAGAGATGATGGGACGTAAAGATAATAAGTTCACTAAGATAATAAGAACTCTTGCCAAGTTCATAGTCGGACTACCTAACGTAGTACTGACAGTTAAAACCCTTATGGGAACCCTTATAAATGTAGCGATAGAAGCGTAGTTCGTTATCGTATAGAGTAGCGGGACTCCGAACCCTGAGGTTGAGGAGCAACAGCGCGATGATATTTTATTACTAATTGGAGATCGGATTGTGGATCCGATAGAGTGTCCTAATGCAGGACCGGATGATGTTGATATTAAGGATGTTGTCCTAGAAGGGATAGTTGCTGAGGAGGATCCCATGGAGGATCCTGACAAGAATGGATAAAGGGCCACTGATGAATTGATGACCATGGTTAGGTCAACTACCAGAGGTAGGATTGGTCGATCACTACCGGAGGTTCGTTCAAATTTGTAAAGATAGTAGCCCCCTTTAACGCGGCTTACTCATAAGACTGAGAAGTTCGAATAGACAGAGAAATGCGAGAACAGCTTTTAAGAACTGAAGCAAAGGTTGGTGACGGCCCCTATGTTGGCGTTGCCGGATGGAAAAAGGAGATTTTGTGATTTGTAAGTGACGCTTCGCATAAGGAATTAGGGTGCTTCTTAGCGCAGCAAGATAATCGCGTCTGCGTCAAGACAATTAAGGTAATATGAAATTCGATATCCCCGCCCATGAGCTTAGGCTCGTTGCAATAGTTTTACCCTAAAGATTGGAGGCACTACTTGTATGGAGAGAAGTGCGAGAATTACCTAAGCCATAAGTGCTCTAGTACATTTTCACGTCACAAAGAGCTCAACATATGCCAGAAGAGGCAGTTAGAGCTAACCAAGAATAATGATTGGGAGATTCTTTATCATTCGGGGAAAGCCAATATGGTGGCTGATGCCCTTAGTAAAAAGGAGAGACTCAAGATGATAATGCCTTTTGGAGAGTTTATAAGAGATTTTGAGAAAATGGAAATAGAAGTGAAGGTAACCGGAGCCGGTACCGAAAAGCTGTTTGAGATTGCAATACAGCCCGAATTATTGGAAAAGATCATATTGTGCCAGAAAAAGTTATGAATGAAGGTAGAGAGCCAACAATTAGATAAAAGATTAATATCGAGAAAGATGATAAGGGAATAATGAGGCATTCCTATAGAATTTGGGTTCCGAAAGTTCAAGAGTGTAAGGATGAGAACTTAGATGAGAGCCATAGTTGAGGAATAAGATTTAGAGCAAACCCTGAACGCGATAGTCAGGGAGGTCGCCATCAAGATAGAAGGAACCCATGACATAATGGAGTGGAAAATGAGGATTTTAAATTAAAAGATGACCCCGATTATGGGGAGTAGGATGAAACATTTCATAATAAGGAAACAGAAAGTCGAGTAAGGAAAGGAGACCCGAGACGGTACTCCTATACGGAAATTCATAGACCTGTCTAGACAGAACTTAGACTATTATCCCCAACCACCACTCTGAGGAGACAGTGCGGTGGGAAATTCTTTCATGACCTTTAAGTCGCTAAGCTCTCAGAGTTCCAAGGAACAAGCTGACTAGTAAGCTCTCAGACTTTCATGAGTACTATGAGAAGGCTCATATACTAGTAAGTATATACTAGTAATTATCTTACACACGATAAAAGATTCTAGTAAGTATCCATTTAGATACTTATATTATTGTTATCACTATATATTATCTTGCGAGCTGTAAGGCTCACTCTTGCTTTATTTCTTCATCACACAACAACAGTTAGGAAAGATGGCCAGACTCCAGCAGACCCAGCGCAAGCGCGTGGGAAGCGTCCCGCGTCTTCCCGTTGATGTCGTAGCTGCTATAGCTGCAGAGGTAGATCTATTGTAGATTAGACCATCTGCTTTTGAGAATCAATTATGTATAATTATAACTTGTGGCAGATAATGGCAATTAACTGTAAATTTATCAAGTAATCGTTTTGGATTGTAATAACTTTTAAATTGTGGATTCAAAGACTTGTACTTATTTGAATTTCATCTCTGAGACTATAACGGGTTGTGGTGTATGTTAGTGTGGGGTCACAGCATAAGGTTGGTTATTATTAATTAAGTGAAGTGATATTGTGGAAAGAAAGACCGTGACGACCCGGATCCCCGACCCCGGATCTGGGGGTGTTACAAGAGGTCTGAGCGCCCGCTCAGCATTGCTGAGCGGCCGCGCAGCAAGCTGAGCGCCCGCTGAGCTATGCTGAGCGGCCGCGCAGGGTCGGGGAAAAAATATATTATTTCAGGACTTCTACTTCTATTTAATTTCCACTTCTATGTAATCTGAGTTTTATGAGACTATTATATAAGTAGATTTGAGACGTTTTCACAAGTGTGGATTGAAGAAGATTGTGTTTTTACGCAAGGAGCGAAGGAGATAAGGAAGAAGACCGATTTAGCACACCGCAACGAAGAGGAAGCATATTTTCTTGTGATTCTTGTTTCGTTGTAACGTTGGATGCTAGTTTTCTTACTTTGAACTTATTTACTCTTGTGACGTACTCTATTTTAATATAATTAGTTTAGTTAATATTTTCTTGTGTTTGTTTATCATGATTTCATATGAACCCATGATGACGATAAGTGCTATTATGGGCTAATCGTGATCATGGGGTTGTAACGGATTTATTATGGAATTCTTTAGTTAATTGTTTAATACTTTAGTGTGTGATGATTGTATGATATCTAGTATTGGTTGTGCGTATTCGTCTTATGTGCGTCGCGAACATATAAGATAGGGTGTTAATCTCTTGTGAAGCGACGGTGGATCTTGAGATTTAGAACTTGCCATGCTAGTATAGGTTCATGTATGTTGTGCATGATTAGTGGGTAACTCTAACAGTTTTATTTGCCCTATGTAATCAAAAGGAATAACTTGTGCTTAAATCGTTGTGTTGTCAATTTCTGTAGACATATAGGAACTCAACATAATTGATGACTATTCAACTTCTATCTTAATTGTGGATGCTTGGTAGAATGGTATTAGTGCAATGAAAGTTGGCTTTTATCAGTTTCATGTTATTCGATTAATATCATCACCGTCACATGCTAAAGGTAATAACAATGGCTATTGAAGGAAGTAATAATGAAGTTGTGATCTCATGAGTGTTTTATTATTGATAATTTGAAGTGTTAAGTAAGTGATTAATTAAGTAGTTAATTATAGTTAATATTTAATCAACAATCTTAAGTGTTAGTGTCTTAACATTGAGAAGTAATCATACATTGGTGAGTGAGTTTAATTAGACAATAATTTAGTCTGAGTCTCTGTGGGAACGAACTAGAAAGTATTCTATATTACTTACGAACGCGTATACTTGCGTGAATATTAGTGCGTGATTTCGCCCTAACAGAGAGCTGCGACGTTCAACTAGAGTACAGACTCCAAATCCTAAGTACATGCCTTAAGCAACATTTTATTTTTGTTTAGTAGGGGTAGCATTTGTATTATCAGCATCAGGCGTAGTGGGTTAGAGCAGTTAAGTCAATTACTAGCCATGCCTAGGAATGGGAAGTTATTTAGGAACGTAGTAAATTATCAGTATTAGTTTTTGTAGGGAGGAAATATGAAGATTATGAAATATAATTTCAGGTTTATCTTAACCTAAATAAGATAAATTTCATAGTTTGGACTGGGAGATGAGTACATATCAGAAGCCCAGGTTCGATTTTTATTGACCCCTTTAAGATTGTAACTCTAAATAAAATCTCATATTAAATACCAAAAACTGTACAAACTATCATTTTTTAAGAACATAAGACACCGGCAAGACATCCATGGTTAATGCACATCGAATATGTGTGTAGTACATTTTTCATATGCTTTAAGAGCTCTTGCCATATCATGATATTTGAACCGCAATCACCACATTGTCATCTTTAGGGTGTTTTTCCAATTCTATCAGCAATGGTGTTGCGGTAATCAGAACTTGTCATGTGGTTCATCTCATATGATATACAATTACCACAAGAAGTTGGCGCGGAGACTTACATGAAACTACTCGTACATGAAACTACATCCTCCCTCATGAAACAAATTAGAAAGTTGGCTATGAGATTATAACTTGAAATTACATACTCATACTTTTGTCTTTACTTCCAAATATCTTAAAAACAAACCTGAAATTATGTCCTCGGACTTTTGCATTCACTTCCAAATATCATAAAAGTTAAGACATGAATGTGTGTGCAAGACATGTTCTCAAGCAGGGGAGGACGCAGACCCAAAACATGGGGGGGGCAAAAAATTTTTATAAAATGGAGATATTCGCTCTTTCAAGTTATCAAAATTATCCATAATCAAATCTACATTGATTTTTAACTTAAATGGATAGTTCTTTTAGCTCAAATGGAGAGGAGACTTGAATTAATTCTTTAAAAGTCTGTGAACATGAATTTTAGTTTGTGGAAACTAGAAGCAGACACAAGAGAGTTCAATTTTAGTATACAGAGCCGATAGAGTGGAAGTGTTTTGATGTATCTGACTTGCTATTGGGCTTTGTATGAGCCAAAATTGAGATATTTTTCTACATTAATGAACTACTTAGTATTAAGTGGGATGGGCCTTTTTGTTACACAACTTATTGATATATAAAATACATACTACTAATATAAAGCTCCCCGAAGAATGGGGGGCCATGACCACCCATGGTCTTACCTTACGTCCGCCCATGTTCTCAAGTGATTATTAACTCCAAGCCATACAAATAATATCTAAGCTCCCAGATGGCAACAATAAACCCTGAAAATCCCTTATGTCTTCCGGTTATTCATTTAAGCCTCAATGTAGGAGCTACTTTCCTCTGTTTGAACTTCTGTATTGATCATCGAGCTCCCGCTATTTTCCTCCGTCATGCCTCCTAATTCAGATAATTTCGTGACCCTTTGCAATTCATCCGTTAATAATGAGCCAAAAACTGATCATCTGGTAATGGTTCGTTCTGAAACGTGGATTTTTTTAGGCTGTCGGATTGCTACTTCTGCTACTGCTTCTGCCATTGCAACAGGACCCAAAAGTGCTGTATAGGTCGATCAATAGTTTACGCACCATAAGATCCAGCATTATATTTGTCTACCGGTTCAATTTCATTTATTCGCACATTGTTTGATTGTTTTTGTTTCCACCAGGGTGCTCATATGTCTCTATTTCTCTAATTATTTAGAAAACTAGTATCTTGAGATTGAAGAGCTTGGTTTGAACTGATCTGCAACTGACAACTTACCATGGCTGCTCGGAGGAGGGAACAAAATTGAATCTAATTGGCAACTTCTGAATTCTGATGTAATTGCATGCATACATAACCCCACATGATTATTAATCAAATTGCTTTTAAATTGGTAGAACAATTGAGCAAGTCCCAATGGTATTCAAGAAACATTTTTTCAGAGTGGAAATAAACCTACTGATATCATATAGAAGAATTCAACTTTTGGAGTGAGCAGCCGGCTTTTAATACTATGATCTATATTTATATTAAAACCTAATGTCTCTTAGTTTTATTACTTCTTGTAGAGCTAACATGCTTTCACATGGCTAGTGTGGATGCTGCCTTATCATATCATAAACCATATCCAGTCTAGAATTTCCAGTTATGTTTATACTTCTCCATATTATTTGTATCATTGACAAGAAATAGAGCACTTTATGTGACAGCTACTATGAGCTGAACCTATAAAGCCTAATTGCACCAATCAGGAAAAATGTTAAGCTATTTGAAAGTTAATAACAAAAAATCAAACCATTTGGTTGGGTGCTCGATTAGGGTTCGGTACCGGCTGATTCGGGTTTGGTGGAAGATCATTGACTTCTGATACAATCAAGATCAGTGTAAAGTTAAGTAGACCTAAAAAGCAAATGGTTACATAAAAATGGTAGAAAAAATTCAAAGAGTGGAACTACTCTGATATTATAGTACTAAAATATAACTTCTGGCGGTGGGGCTGCTCCTTCGATGCCGCGCCTGGATCGCCGTTGTGGAGGTGTAGCTGTCGTGGGGCTCCTACAAAACAACACCGGAAGGGGAGTTTGGGTCCTGCAACGCCTCCGGTGTGAGAGTAATAACTCAGTTTGGGGGAAGATGAAGATAGATAGGAATGCAAGGTGGCTTTGTGTGTATATGAGTGTGAAAGAGTGATTAACCTTAAAACCTTACCTTCTTGGGCTATTTATAGCCCAATGATAGGGTTTTGGGGTTGGTACCTTTGAATCGCAATCATCGGTTCTAGGAGTGGAGGACACCTGACTACAGCGGAAGCTTTACACGTGTCGGGACGGGACTGGTTGGGGAATGTTATGAGGATCTTCTGACACGTGCCTTGATCATTCCCCTGATTGATGTGTGACAGTTGTCCCTATCATGTATTTCGGCATGTGCCTCACGTGCTGGGACTTCCCAAGGTTGGGCTTGCGGGACTGGGCCAGTTAGGATTAATAGTGTGCGGGATGGGATTGAGTTAGGAGTCCGGTCTTGGTCCTTGCGGGAGCTACATGTTCTATCATGTGCCCCTGACTCCCTTATGCAGATTTTCTGGATGGGGGAGTAAGGTTGGTTTTGTTTTATGAATTTGAGATTTTCTTTCCCCTGGTCCGGATTGTGTTGAGTTCAGTAAATCAGGACGAAGGTTAATTATCTTTAGAAGAATTTGAGTTTTGCTTGCTCCTCAGTCCGGATTGTGTTGAGTTCAGAAAATCAGGACTAAGGCTGGTTGTCTTTAGAAGAATTTGAGCTTTGCTTTCCCCGCAGTCTGGATTGTGTTGTGTTCAGCCAATCAGGACTAAGGTTTGTTAGCCTAGAATAATTTGAGCTTTGCTTGGCCCCCAGTCTGGATTGTGCTGAGCTCATCCAATCAGGAATAAGGTTAGTTGTTTTTAGAAGAATTTGAGTTTTTCTTGCCCCTCAGTCCGGATTGTGTTGAGTTCAGACAATCAGGACTAAGGTTGGTTGTCTTTAGAAGAATTTGAGCTTTGCTTGCCCCGCAGTTCGGATTGTATTGAGTTCAGCCAATCAGGACTAAGGTTTGTTAGCTTAGAATATTTTGAGCTTTGTTTGGCCCCCAGTCCGGATTGTGCTGAGTTCAGCTAATCAGGACTAAGGTTAGTTAGTTTTAGAAAAATTTGAGCTTTGCTTGCCCCTCAGTCTGGATTTTGTTGAGTTCAGACAATCAGGACTAAAGTTGGTTGTCTTTAGAAGAATTTGAGATTTGCTTTCCCCCCATTCCGGATTGTGTTGAGTTCAGCCAATCAGGACTATGGTTCATTAGCTTAGAAGAATTTGAGCTTTGTTTGGCCCCCGGTCCGGATTGTGCTGAGTTCAGCCAATCAGGACTAAGGTTAGTTGTCTTTAGAAGAATTCGAGCTTTGCTTGCCCCCAGTCCAGATTGTGTTGATTTAAGCTAATCTGGACTAAGGTTTGATGTCTTTTAGAAGAATTTGAGCTTTCCTTGCCACTCTAATCCGGATTGTGTTGAGTTCAGCCATTCTGGATTAAGGTTTGATGTCTTAGGAGAATTTGAGCTTTGCTTGCCCCTAAGTCCGGATTGTGTTTAGTTCAGAAAATCAGGACTAAGGTTTGTTAGCTTAGAAGAATTTGAGCTTTTTTGGCCCCCAGTCCGGATTGTGTTGAGTTCAGCCAATCTAGACTAAGGTTGGTTATCTTTAGAAGAACTTGAGCTTTTCTTGGCCCCTAGTCCTGATTGTGCCGAGTTCAGCTAATTAGGACCAAGGTTGGTTGTCTTTAGAAGAACTTGAGCTTTTCTTGCCCCCAGTCCAGATTGTGTTGAGTCTTAGGACTCCAGACTGGAAGATGATACGGTTTTGGGGTTCCCCCCAATGATTTAAATTGTTACAGTTATCTTTTTTCAAAAGACGTTTTGTAATAATGGCTTGCAATAATTACTTTGTATATATATACTGTTGCGTATATATATTTCTTCTTGATGGTTGGGTAGGATTTGGCCACATGGCAGGGGCTGTTGGTTTCCCTCATGCCTATTAAAGGCCCCCTGTGTCGTTATTACTTTTTTTACCTTTCTTCTCTGCTTTTCTTGTTTTTTCTCTTATCTCAGAGTTCTTCTCGGCGTTTCTTCACAGGAGTTTCGAAGGTTTGCAGTCGATTTCCGGTCATCCCCAACCACTCCATATTCTCTATTCTTGTAAGCTTTCTCTTTCTTTCTTTCAATTTTTGCGTTGCATTCGCTTCTAGATCTTGTTGTTTGTTTTTTGTTTGTTTGTTTGGTTTTGTTTTGTTTTTGTGTTTGTGGTTATGATTGTGTTTATTTATATGGATGTATTTTGTTTTTGTTGTTGTTTTGGTGTTTGATTTTGTTTGGAGAATGTTTCTAGATTTAGGGTTTTAAGGTTGGTCCGGAATTGAGTGTAGAGTCCGGACTTGTAGCTTTATGTTTGGTTTTATGCTATTTCTGGTTGCTTGTGACTTGAGTCCGGATTAATTTTTTGGTGTTTTGGGGTTATAAGTTCTGTATAGTCTGGACTTGTGGTTTTTGGTGATTTTGGGTTATGGGTTTATATAGGCTTTTGAGGTCCAGGTCTCCGAACTGGTTGCTTATAAATTTAATATAATTGATCATAGGGTAGTCCATATCAAAGTAGGATGCAAGATAAATAAATTGTAGGTATATAGACTAACCACTATCACTTGTTTTAGCTATATGGTCCAGACTAAAGTTCGTTCCAGAGTCTATATCTCTTGCTACCCGGGGCCTTCTGATTCTAATTCTTCCACTGACTCTGATCGGATTGAAATGGGGAAGAAGGCGTCCACCTCGGATGCCAATGCTATTACGAAGTTAACTATAGGAAAGATATCTTCTAGGAAAGTGCCCTGTACTCCGGAGGGATTGTGGGTTGATGTGCCGAACTACTTCATTACCAAGAATGAGGAGATAAAAAATGGCTAGTATTACAGGAGTATCAGGTCTGGCTACGTGAGGCAGCTGAATGCTGGTCTGGGGCCGTACGATCAATCTAAGCTTGATATGAGGTTCACTGACAGTATAGTTGCTAAGGAACCTTATCAGTTAAAAGACGAATATTCCGCTCTAGACCATGCGGCTCAGGACCCCTCGATCCGTGCTGCTTTCCAACTGGATCCCCAGATAGAGTGGAGATGGCCAGAGTCCGGGGAGAGGATCTACCATAGACCGGTGGATGGATTCGTTCTGGTCTAGCTGGAGCATCTCTGGTCCGGGTGGAATCCCCATTGGCATCTCTTCCTGAAGCATTTATGTAAGTATGAGTACAAGATTTCTCCGATGCAGATAACTTCTAACGGAATAAAGTGGATGACTTGGTTTATTGCCTGCTGCAATAAATTTAAGGTGCAGCCCACGTTTTGGTTGTGGCACCATATGTTTAGTTTAGTTAGGTCCAGTCAGATACCCTTGTATGAGCTTGATTCCGGGCTACGGAGTGTGGCTACGGTTCTTCTTTTAGGTCGGTTATCCAACAATCTTCCCTGAAGCATTGGAATGGGGAGTTGATTATGCTGAGAGGTCTGGACTTGCAGTTTCTCCCTCATATTGCTGCTGATGGAGTCCGGACCAGGTTTCCTCGGGCCACTCTCCGGGGAGATGCAATTCGGTTAGTTTTTTCATTTTGTGAGTGCTTGGGTATGCAGCTAACCCGGGACACCTTTATGATCCATTAAACTATGCACCAGATGGGATGTAAGTGTGTTGTTTGTGGTCCGGGCTATGTGGTTAAATTTACTTCTAATATTTCTTGGTAAAGTGCTTGTGCTTATACTTTTCCTTGTTTGTGCTTTGGCAGGTTTGCCTCATTTCAATCCGGACATTTCTTCTTCAGCTTACAATGATGCTCTGAAAGGGCTAGGCACTACCTTCAAGCTGAAGAAAAATGCTTCTGTTGCGGGTTTCGGATATAATCCTGCCCCGGAAGAAGGTTCCCAGAGTAATACTGTTTCAAGGCCAGAGTCCGGGGAGCAGGAGACGGTTGCGGAGAAGGAGGATGAAGTGGACATTGGAGATTAGTTTGAAAATTTGGAAGAGTTTGAGCTGCTTGGAGAGGTCCCTGAAGCGGAGGTTACCCGCAGGAGGGAGAGGCTCCGGAGTGTTGGTTTGAAGCCTCCCCGGGTAGATAAGTCTCATGTTGTTGCTGGTGCTGAGTCCGGGAGAGATAAGGGTAAGGGAGTGGAGGAGGAGGTTCCGGGAAGGAGTGGTCCGTGGCTTGAAGAGAAGATTGCTCATTTTATGGCTGGAATTCCAACTGAGGTTGAATGGAAAAATGTAAGTAGCTCCGGATTCGATGCCACCATGAAAGAGTGTACTCGTCTCTGGGGCCAGGTACATTATTTTTCTGTTTTTATTCTGCTTCTTCTATCTTGCCTTGGAAAATTTTGTAAGATTTACATTTTGCGGTTTGTAGCTTGGTGGTTTTATGGTCGGAGCTGCTTCTCTCGAATATAATGAGTTGAAGAATTACTAGACTATGGTTGCTGACAAGGAAACCGAGATTTATGAGCTGAGGGACCAGATTATTGTTAAGGAAACTTCTCTGTCCGGACTGAACAAACATTTGGGCGAGGTTACAACTCGGGCTGAGAATGCTGAGAAGAAAGTTGCTGACCTGAAGTCAGAATTGGCTGAGCTCCGGAAGCAGATTTCTGCTGTGAGGCCGGAGGCTGAAGTTATTGCAGCTTACAAGAATTCTGAGGAATATGACAGGGCTATCGCTAACGCTGGTGCTCCGGAGATTGGTTATTGCTGGGTAGTTACGGAGAAACATATCAAGACTAATCCGGAGGCAGACTGTGATAGATTTGTGTAGGAATTTATTTATGCTAAACAGGATATCAAGGCTGGACTCGGGGATCCGGAGACTTACGATGGTCCTTGTCCTAGCTTCCTTCCGCTAACGGCTCCGGGCTATTAGGTATTTGAATTTGAATTCTGAACTTCATGTTTTTAGACTGATTGTTGATCTGTGTTTGTAATATCGTACTTGGCTCCGGGCACTCTTGGTCCTGTTAATTTTTATTTATTTGCTTTTGTTTGCTTTTATTTTTGCTTTTCTATACGTTGTTTGCCTTAGAATTTTTTTTCTAAGTTATTGTGTTTCCTCTAGTCCGGCCTAACTATTTATCCGGAATAGTGATGGCTTCTTTACTTAGAAGAGTAGTTCTATATAGATATGCTTTCTCTAATCCAGACTAATCCTTTGTCCGAACTAGTGATGGCTTCTTTACTTAGAAAATTAATTCTAAGTAAATATTGTTGCTCTAGTCCAGACTAATTTTTTATCCAGACTAGTGGGGGCTTCTTTACTTAGAAAAGTAATTCTAAGTAGATATATTTTCTCTACTCCAGACTAATCCTTTGTTCGGACTAGTGATTGCTTCTTTACTTAGAAAATTAATTCTAAGTAAGTATGTTTGCTCTAGTCTAGACTAATCTTTGGTCCAGACTAGTGGTTGCTTCTTTTACTTAGAAAATTAATTCTAAGTAAATATGTTTGCTTTAGTCCAGACTAGCCTTTTTGTCCGGACTAGTGATAGCTTATTTACTTAGTAAATTAATTATAAGTAAATATGTTTGCTCTAGTCCAGAATAGTCATTGGTATGGACTAGTGGTTGCTTCTTTTACTTAGAAAATTAATTCTAAGTAAATATGTTTGCTCTAGTCAAGACTAATCTTTGGTCCGGACTAGTGGTTGCTTCTTTTACATAGAAAATTAATTCTAAGTAAATATGTTTGCTCTAGTTTAGACTAATCTTTGGTCCGGACTAGTGGTTGCTTCTTTTACTTAGAAAATTAATTCTAAGTAAGTATGTTTGCTCTAGTCCAGACTAATCTTTTGGTCCGGACTAGTGATAGCTTATTTACTTAGTAAATTAATTTTAAGTAAATATGTTTGCTCTAGTCCAGACTAGTCGTTGGTCTGGACTAGTTGTTATTTATTTTACTTAGAAAATTAATTCTAAGTAAATATGTTTGCTCTATGAAAGGCATATGTCATAGCCTATTTGTTTATTCGAGGATTTAACTCAACTCAATTAAAAATGTAATAAGTAAATAGTGGATCTATCGTCAGAGAGATCTCACAGAGTAACATATGTTAAAGGATTAAGAAGCATTGTTCATCTACAGACTTGATTACTTAATTCACTGGAAGAAGCTCAAGATTTTGATCAAGCCTCAGTGATATAAATCAAGATTGTGGATTTAATCAAGTGACAGAGATCTCGTCAGGGTATCAATTAATTACAAGGATTTAGTATGAAGAAAATCAAGAGTATCAAGGTCAAGGCATGAAGAAACGTCACGGAAGTTAGTCACTCATGAACCAGACAGTACATCGAGTGTCAACATTGAAGTGGTGGAATTGATTCATATATTTCAGTGATTTTCAGAAGATATACAGAAGAGTGGATGCTGCTCAAGATTAGTATTAATTCTCTATTAATCAATTAAGTCATATAATTTACTTAAGAAAATAAATTATATCTGCAAAGATTAATTTATTTGATTAATTGAATTAATTGATTAATTAATTCTGAATTAATATTAAAAATTTTCAGAATTTAAATTGGTTTAAAAATCTGTTTTAATTCAACAAGACAACTGATTGTATTAGTATGATAATTGGTATGACAATCAATAGTCATACCGAAAGTCATGCTAATTCAAAAAGATTGTCTTACCAGAATTATTATAGGATTTAAATCTATTTATTTTCAGCAAAAACAATCTGATTGTCCTACCGAAAGTCTTGCTAGTTCATTCTGATTGTCTTGCTAGTTCTAAAAGATAGTCCTACCGAAAGTCTTGCTGAGCCAAAGAGATTGTCATGCCAGTTCATTTTCATTCAGTTGGTTGATAAAAGAAGCAGAAGCTAAACATTCATTTTAATCATCATACAGAACACAGAAGTAAAGAACAAGCAGAAAAAAAAACAAGCAGCAATATTTCATCTTTTCATCTGCATACTTCAAGATTAAATTTCTAGATTGTAAAGTTAAATCCAATCAACTAGAAATCTTTATCTTGTTCTTGTGTAACAATCTAGCTGATCAAAATCCCTAGAACTTAATCTCAAATCGCTTTTAGCATTTGATCTTTTCATTGCAAAAATAGAAAAAGTTCATGTCGAATTTATTCTAGATTTGTAATAATTGATTTGAGATTAATCCCTTGTAAACGATACTGTTGTTGTAACACCTTTCAAGTTTAATAATAATTTTATTTAACTTGAATTTTGTTTCATATTTTTATTCCGCATTTTATTCGATTAAACGGTATTGTTTGTATTCAACCCCCCTTCTACAAACATATTGAGACCTAACAATTGGTATCAAAGCCTTCTGATTAATGAACAAATCAAGATCCTAGACTTTTGTGTTTCTTTCACTCCTTGAATTTTTATTTATTCAAAAATTCATAATGACTTCACAAAAAGTTGGAACCATTAAAATTCCACTATTTGATAAAGAAAATTATATCATGTGGAAGAAGAAGATGCTATTGTTTTTAAAAGTTGCTAATCCCAAATATCTTGAATTGTTAAAGAAGGGTCCAAAAATTCCAATGGTTATTGAACCAGAGGTAATAGAAAATGATGTGGTGATCACCAAAGCTAAAAATTATGTAAAGAATCCTGAGGATTTTTCTCCTGCTAAAAAAGAAGAAGCCTCCCTGGATGCTAGCCTTCAATTAATTTTAGTAGATTCCCTTGATCCCTTGATGAATAGATATGTGATGAATTGTAAAGATTCCAAACATATCTGGGAAACTATTGAGGTTATTAATGAAGGCACAGAGGAAGTTAGGGAGAACAAGTTAGAAATCCTAACCTCTGAGTATGAATACTTTAAATCCAATCCAGGAGAAGGAATCACTGAAGTGTTTGAGAGGTACAATGCATTGATCAACAACCTGAACATTAATGGTAAATATTATTCCATCAGGGAGGTCAACAAAAAGTTCCTTTTAACACTGCCAACTCATCTCGAACATAGAATCACTGCCATAAGAGAAGCAAGAGATCTGAGTGAGATTTCTTTGGAAAGGCTCTATGGTGTGTTAAAGACTTATGAGTTGGAGCAGATTCAGCAGAAGGAAGTTTACGGGAAAGGAAGAGTGGTCAGCACGTCTACTGCTCTAGTAGCTGAAGATCAACAACATCAACAATCTCAATAGTCAGAAAGAATGGTACAGTCTTCCAAGGTTGAAGAAAATGTGATAGTAGCAGAATTTGATCCTCCTACTACAAATGAATCAGGAGATGATTTTTATTCCTTGGAAGAACTGGAGCAATTGGAGGATGAGTCAATGGCCCTGATTGTCAAGAGATTCTCAAATGTCAGATTCAAAAGGAATCCCAAGTTCAAGTACAAGTCCAACTACAACAGATTCCAGAAAGGTGGATCTTCATCCTCTAACACCTGCAGTGGTGGGTACAAAACAGGGATGGTTGATCGAAGCACCATTCGATGCTTCAACTGTAATGAGTTGGGACACTTTGCCACAGAATGCAGGAAGCCAAAACAATTTAGGAAGAAATCTTATGATTCTAATCAGAAGAGTAAATCTGAAAGGGCTTACCTGGCAAAGGGAAGAAGCTGGGATGATACTGACAGTGAAGATGAAGAAGTTGGGAATCTTGCTCTCATGGCTAGTGATGCAAATACCTCATCGTCAAGAAAAGAGGTAAAATTTACTGATGCTGAATTAGTTTATCATCTAGGAGGTTCCTTAGATTGTGCTCGTCGTGATAATGAATTGTTAAATCAATAAATCAAAGACCTTGAGAAAGAGGTCAATGAATTAAGACTTGTGCACATTAATCAAGATAAATTAAAAGAACAAGTATCTTTTCTAGAGAATAGAGTTGACTGTTATAGACAACTTGAAACTATTCTCAAAGACAAGATCACCTGTCTTGAGGCTAAGGTTAAAGCTTACTTTAATTCTTGTTCGAAGTCTAAAGAGTTTTACAATAAGCAAGCTGTTAATCAAACATCTGGAATAGGTTATGATTACAATGCTGCTATTGGAAAATTAGGCATAAACTCCTCTCTTCATGTATGTGCTAAAGGCAGGGAAGTACCACATGTGCTTAAGGGTGTTGATGAACCCCTCTATAAAGAATCAATTGCTGAACCATTTGATGAGACCTCATTTATTATTCAAGAAGAAATCCGTGCTGAAGATAATGCTAATGAGAAAGCTGTCTCCAAGTCAAGTGTGTCAAAAGTTCCAGTCAAGGTTGTGAAAGTAACTGAGACTAACTCAGACACACATGAGTTGGATAACACAAATGCCATGTCTACCATGCATAAGTTGCCTATTGTTAATCCCTCTCATAAAGCATGTGGTGTTCCTGATTGTATGTCTTGTGCTTTAAATCTGATGTATGCTTATTTTAATGGTAAGCATGTTTCTAATGATAAGACTACTCCTCGTCAGCATGTGAATAATAGAAAGCATGATAGGTCTAAGACTGCTAGTCCTCCTAAAGCTAGAAAGGAGACATTTGTGCCTAAGCCTAAACAGAAATTTGTCAAGGCTGTTCACAAGGTCAAATGTCCAGTCATTGAGAAAGTTGAAAATATTAAAATTAAGAATGTTGTTTTGCCTGATAAAGGCCAATTTTACAAGTATGCCGGACCCAGCCAAGCTTGGGTTCCGAAGAAGGTGTAATCCATTTGTATTGCAGGGCATTAAACAGGTACAACCGGTAGTGTGGATTCTTGACAGTGGATCATCAAGACATATGACTGGAGATAGAGCCCTGCTATCAAATGTGGTTGAGAAAGCTGACCCAGTGGTTACCTTTGGAGATAACAGCAAAGGTTTAACGGAGGGATATGGTTGTTTGCTAGCTGGAAATGTTATCATTGAAAATGTGTATGTTGTGCAAGGACTTGAACACAATCTGCTTAGCATTAGTCAGTTCTGTGACAACGGCTACAATGTTTTATTCGACAAGCTGAAGTGTCAGATTCTGCACAAGAAAAGTGAAAAACCCTCCTTGATGGGAATCCGAAAAGGAAATCTGTTCGTAGCTGACATGAACTCTGGAAGCAATCCTGAAGTCAATTGTTTCTATGCAAAGGCATCGTCAGATGAGAGTTGGCTATGGCACAAGAGACTTTCTCATCTCAATTTCAAAACAATGAATTCTCTTGTCAAAAGAGAATTGGTCAGAGGTCTGCCTCAGCTGGAATTCTCCCCAGAAGGACTATGTGAGGCTTGCCAGAAAGGAAAGTCAAAGAAAGCAAGTCACAGAGGCACTGACACATCTTCCATAACTGGTGTTCTGCAATTATTGCACATGGATTTATTTGGACCAGTTAATGTCCTTTCTATGTCAAAGAAGTGTTACTGTCTTGTGATAGTTGATGACTATTCCAAGTATACGTGGGTTTTATTTCTTCACTCTAAGGATGAAACACCACAAGTTGTGATTGATCATATCAAGATGATTGAGTTAGATTCTAATATCCCTATTAGAGCAATAAGGTCAGATAATGGAACAGAATTCAAGAATTCACTTCTCAATGGATTCTATACAAACAAAGGGATTACCAGACAATTTTCAGCTCCTAGAACCCCTCAGCAAAATGGAGTGGTAGAAAGGAAGAATCGTACATTGATTGAAGCTGCAAGAACGATGTTAAGTGAATCAGGTCTTCCAATGTACTTTTGGGCTGAAGCTGTCAATACTGCATGTTATACTCAGAATCGAACTCTAATCAACAAAGACTTCATGAAAAATCCTTATGAGATTTTGAATGAACAGAAACCTTCTATCAAATACTTTCATGTATTTGGTGCCAGATGCTTCGTGCTCAAGGATGGAGATGATCGTCGTGGTAAATTCGAGGCAAAGGTATATGAGGGTATTTTTGTTGGGTATGGAAGAAGATCATACAGAGTGTATATCATTGATCAACACAAAGTAACTGAAAGTGTCAATGTTACATATGATGACTCTAAACTCCCTAGTATCCAAACTGAAGATCCTTCTGAGAAACTGAAGTTTGATGATATGTCAGATTCAGAATCAGAACATGGTCAAGAACCTGAGGTTTTTGCTGGTGAAGAACCTGTTAATCATGATGATACTCAAGGTAATAGTGATGGAAACTTTTGCAACAATGGAGATACCACTGTTACTGACGAAGAATCTTCAAGTCAACATGGCAACAACTCAGGGGGAGATGCTGGAGGATCATCTAGTAGGACACAACATCCCAATGAATTTCAAGGCGAATCATCAAGATCAAATCTTCCAAGATAGACTGTCTGGAATAAAGCTCATCCTTTTGAGTTGATTATTGGTGATCCAGATGTTGGAGTCAGAACTAGACGTGCTACTCAAAATGAGTGTATGTTCTTAGGATTTCTTTCTGAGATGGAACCTAAGAAGATTGAGGAAGCACTGATTGATCCAGATTGGGTGATTGCTATGCAAGATGAACTCAATCAGTTTGAAAGTCAACAAGTCTGGAAACTGGTACCTAGACCTACACACAAGAGAGCTGTTGGTACTCGGTGGGTATTCAGGAATAAACTAGATGAAGATGGTGTGGTTATAAGAAACAAAGCAAGACTGGTAGCTAAAGGGTATTCACAAGCTGAAGGCATTGATTATGATGAAACCTATGCTCTAGTGGCTAGACTAGAGGACATCAGGATATTTTTGGCATTTGCAGCATTCTCTAACTTTAAAGTTTATCAAATGGATGTCAAGAGTGCCTTTCTGAATGGAAAGCTGGATGAAGAGGTATATGTAGAGCAACCTCCTGGTTTTGAAGATCCAGATCATTTGGATTTTGTCTACTTTCTTTTCAAGGCTATCTATGGACTCTAACAGTCTCCGAGAAAATGGTATGACACTCTCTCTGAATTTCTTATTGAAAATAGCTTTATTAGAGGTGTCATAGACAAAACTCTCTTTTCTAAAAAGCATAAGAATGATACAATATTAGTCCAAGTCTATGTGGATGATATAATATTTGGGTCTACTAATGATAATCTCTGTAAGAGATTTGCTAAGTTAATGCACAACAAATTTGAAATGAGCATGATGGGAGAGCTGAAGTTCTTTCTTGGATTACAAGTAAATAAAAGGTTAGATGGAACTTTTATTTGTCAATCCAAGTATCTCAAGGAACTCCTCAAAAAGTACAATCTAGAGGATTCTGCATCAGCAAGGACTCCGTCAACTACAACTGTCAAGCTTGGACCATGTGAAAACTCCATTAAGGTAGATGTCACAAGCTACAGAGGTATGATTGGCTCATTACTCTATCTTACTGCAAGTAGACGAGATATTATGTATGCTACATGCTTATGTGCAAGGTTCCAAGCGGATCCTAGAGATATTCATCTCGTTGCTGTTAAACGAATCTTAAGATATCTTAAGGGAACACCAAATCTAGGTATTTGGTACCCTAAAGAATCTGGTTTTAACCTTGTTGGATATACAGATTCAGATTACACAGGAAGTGTTGTTGATAGGAAAAGCACCTCAGGGAGTTGTCAATTCCTAGGTAGCAGGCTAGTCTCATGGTACAGCAAGAAAAAGCAAACAGTTTCCAACTCAACAGCCGAGACTGAATATATTGTTGCTGGAAGCTGCTGTGCTCAGATCTTGTGGATTAGGAACCAGCTACGAGACTATGGCTCTGTATTGAACAAAATTCCTATTTTATGTGACAATACAAGTGCAATAGCCATCACCAACAACCCTGTGCAGCACTCGAGGACAAAGCACATGGACATCAGGTATCATTTTATTAGAGAGCACGTCATCAATGGTATTGTTGAACTATTTTTTGTTCCAACAGAAGAACAAATAACAGATATTTTCACTAAACCTCTTGATGAATCCACATTTACCAAATTAGTTGGTAAATTAGGTATGTTGAATAGCTTTAGTGATTAAACTTGTGAATATCTGAAATCTGTTCTTGAGTGAATTTACAAATGAATTTTTCATAAATGAAAAATTCATTTGTAAATTTGTTTTATCATTTTCCAATATTTCTTGCTTATTTCTATGTAATTTTTATTATCTCATCTATTTTATTTACTCTACTTGTTAATTTTAAATATCTCAGAATATTTTATTTTCACTAAAAATATTTTTCTATGAATTTTACTTTCTAAAAAATTTAACAGAAATCTATTTTTGGAATGAAAATAATTAATTCTGAAATATTGTCTTTGTTTTTGTAAATATTTTCTGAATTTTTACTATTAATATAAGACTTTATTTCAGTTTTCCATATTTGTTAATATTTTCTGTAAATATTTAATTGTCTCTCTACTGAAATGACAATCGGCAAGACAATTGAAATTGTCTTGCTGAAAATCATTTCAGTACATATATATAAATATTTATTTATTTATGTGTGTTTATTTTGATTTTAATGTTGCTATGACAATCGGCAAGACAATTGAAATTGTCTTGCTGAAAGTCATTTCAGTCTAATTGTGTTTTATTTTGTTAATCAGTATAGTTTTATACTGGCAAGACAATCAATATGACTATCAATTGTCTTGCCAGTTATAAACCTTATATATAAATATTTTCCTTTTATTTTATACTTGTATGACAATCGGTATGACTATCAGATTGTCATACCAGTTATATATATTTAGTATTTATTATTTTTATTACTTTATTTCTTCTATTTTCTAATTTGATTTTGCCTGGTATGACAATCGGTATGACAATCCCGGATTGTCATACCAGTTATACTACTTAATCGTTTTTGTGTTTGTTTTAATTTTCATCAGTTCAGTTCAATTTTTTTTCAAATTTCAACAGTCTCTCTCTCTCTCTCTCTCTCTCTCTCTCTCTCTCTCTCTCCTCTGTTCGATCAAATCAACAGTCACCATTGTTCCTCTTGATCGAGTTTTTACTCAGCACACTCTTCTGATATATACATACACTTGTATACATACAGGAGTGAAGTGCTGCCCAATTTTTTTTATTATTTCAGTTATTTCTATCAATCATTTTTTTCCCCAAAACAATCTGATTGTTATTGTGTCTTGTGTTTTTGGTATTTCTATTTGGTTCTGTGTCTTTTGGTTTTTCAAATCTGCGTTTGTGAGTTAAGAATTTTAACGAGATACATTTCTGTCTAAATTTTTCGATTATAATTGATTTAATTCGAATTATTAAATTAATTCAAATTTTCTTAATATTATTCTTAAAATTCTGAAAGTGTGTGTCTTATTATTATTTTTAAATGGCTCTCAATTTCCAAATTGTTTCGCATAATCTTGTTGGTTATTTTAATCCAGATAAATGTGATGTAGAAAAATTTAAGCTGTGGATTAGATTTTTAAATGACCATTTGATTGTTAGCTCTGCTATTAAATCAAATGTGATTTTAAATATTGATCTGCTAAGACTGATTTGCACAACCTCTACTGTGGCCGATGATTTTAAATCTTTTTCATTCACCGTGGCAAACACACAGTATGTGGTTGATGAAACAGTCGTCAATCGAGCTTTAAATTTTCCTTTGGACAATTTCTGTAATTTGCCCTCTGAAAATGATATTTCAAACTTTTTCCATGCTATTCACTATCAGGGGGTAATTAATTTAACCAAACTTTCAAAATCCAATTTGGTGTCTGAATGAGACATTTTCTTTGATACACTTTCTAAAGTGTTTGCCAACTGCACTAAATCCAACTTTCACAACATCACTTCCACTCTGCAGTATATTGTTCTTGCGGTTGTTTTCAATCAAAGGATCAATTTTGGCAAACTACTTTTACCTATTCTCTTGAGACGTCTCACTATTGCTTTACGTGATCATTCTACAAATCGTAGGGTCTCGTGTTACTATGCTCATTTTCTCATGCTTATAGAAGATCATCTTCTCACACCTGAGCATAAGGCTCTGTTTGCTAACTCAGCAGTAACCAAACCCCCTCCTGTAAGCAAAAAGATTTATACCCGCCAAGACACAACTTTCAAATTCATGCAAGTTCCAGTACTTGTATCTGCTTTCATGGCCACTTATATTCCCTTACCTATTTTCAATCTTCCCGGTCATGAACAGCAAGCTCAACCTCCAGTGGTTCAAGCCACCCAGGCTCCTCCAACATCAGATGCTCTTCCATTACAGGTAGTAATTCCTCACTCTCACTCCATTCCTACTTCTGTTGAAAGACCCCCAGTGGTTGATAGAGCTGACCATGAAGTTGTAGAACCACAGCTTCAATCCCAGGTCATAGAGACAAACACAGTTTCATAATCTATCTCAACCTCTCCCCCACTGTCTAAAATGTTACCCAGAAGGTTAATAGGAAGTAGTGTATTGGTGGATGTGAATGAACCCTCAGCTCTGCCTCCTCCGAAGAAAAGAAGAACATTTACTGAGGCATTTGAAAGCCCATCCTTGTCCTCCCAACAGGATATAGACTTTGAAATGGCCACTGAACAGTTACTAGAAACATCCTCTCAACAGGATGAATCTATTGAAATTCGCCATAGGGCCATGGCATCTTGTACTGAGTCAAGCACAATTCCATTAGTCACAATGGAACCATACATACCCACAGATGTTACTCAGGACACAGAGCGAGGAGTGCACATAGAGCCGGTTACAGTGCCTGCCATAGTTACGGCAGAAGAGCAGTCACATGCTTCTGAGGGAAAATCTGACTCTCAGCCACCTTTAATAGAGTCATTTTCTCCCCTCCCAGATCCAACACCTCTGGCTCCCTCACGGGATTCTCCACTCGCAGATTTATCTGGAGAAAGTGGAGGGCAACTCGGTCAATCTATCCCTGAAGCAATTCAGACATCTATTTCACATGAAATGATAGGTTTGACTGAGGATCGGGACTCGCGAATTCCCATTGCACCACCATTAACCTCTCTTGAAGAGGCTAGGGTGATTTTAAATGCAGGTACAGAAGATCAGCCTCAGGAAGACTCCTCACGAGCAATTATATTGAGAGATACACATGCATGTGAGATGAGTGAATTAAACAGGAGAGATATTCAGATGAGCGCACACACAGACACAAACACTGAAAATCTGTTAGCTCAAATTGCTGATCTTAAGGAACAACTTGCAAAAAGTCAGTAATCAGCTAAATCATTCAAAGCACAAGTAGTTGAACGGTCTTCTTCTTCCACCTCTGTCAGTAATCAGCTGGCTCTTATCAGGACTGAAATATCAGATTTGAAGACATCTGTTGTACCAAAGCTTAACTCAATCCAGGAATCTCCAACGTTATCAGCTGACGACATTTCAAACTTCTGCTCACTACATACAAGAATGACTTCTCTTGAAGACTTGGTTGAAATGAATCATTCACTGGATTCCTCCAGATTTCTGAAGATAGAGACGGGTATGGAACATCAGAATGAAGGGATGAAGCACCTGTACTACATGATCAAAAATTCTCACTGCCCTAATGAAGAACAAAGGACTTTCTTTGAAGGGCCGTCTGGTGGAGGCTCAGGCTCGGGAGGTGATGGAGGTCATGGAGGATCTAAAGGAAAGTCTGTAGAGGATTCCTCAACTAAGGGGGATAAGAAAGGAAGAAGTGATAAGGGAAAATAAAAAGAGTCGTCTGCTGGAGGCACAGGGAAGCCTGATGATATCTACTATAGTGGAGAACAGGATGACTTTGATATTTGTGACGTTCCCGCTAAACCAGTCTTGGGAGATAAAGATGGTTTCTTTGAAGCTGAGGAGGAAAGTGATTTTGGAGAATGGGAAGAGGAAGCTCCAGTGGATCCTCTGTTTGAGAAAGAGTATCAGTAGCAGCAGTCAGATATGAAAAGAAAAAAAGCTGAACTCAAAAAGGTCTCCCAGATCATTGACATGAGGAAAGACATACAAAGAACAGAAACTCTTCAAAACAACGTCTTCATGACATTAAGGCTCAAGAAAGGAGAAGAGATGTCAGACTGAAGATTGGTGAAAAATGGGATGAAGCTAGGAGAGTACTTGATATGCCTCAGCTGAGCACAAACAATGATAGACAGTTTCTACATCTTCTGGACAAGCTGGAGATCTCTAATCCAAACAATGACATGTACATGAATGCTATAAAGACTGAAGTCTCAAGGATCACAGCTGCCTTTGACAGATCCCTAAATGAGATGAGCATATTTGTATATTGTCAGAGCGAAGGATCTTTCAAGGTGTCACTTCATCTGTTTGAGAATCGTTCTTTGTCAGAGATTTGGGTTCTTCTCAACAAAGTCAAAAGAAGCTCAGAATTGAATGAAGTTCTTCGAGAAAGGCTCAAAGAGTTTGCCAGCAGGGCTAGTCCTCAAGTGGTCAACAATCCTCATCAGGTAAGATTCTTTAAGTCTGACTGTCTTCAAATCTGCCAGCTCGATTCACAATCTCTGAAAGACTACTCAGCTAAGCATCTGGTCTGGATGGAACATCACTTAAGAACTGCTGGATATTCATCCATGTTGAAAACTCAAGCAGCTGATCTGATTCAAGCTTATTGTGAAAAGAATATTAAAAGGTACATTCAACTCAAGAATAAGCTAAAGACAGTTGGAGCTCAACCAGTCAGGCCAGACAGCTTCACTTCAGAAAAGGATCGTGTCTTTGACAAGGAGTTGCTTCAAGATTTAGAAGAAGGTGAAGTCAGAAGAGAAGACAACTGAATTCAATTAGCTCAAAACTCAATGTAATATGATTAGAGCTTTATGAATCAAGATAGACTAATGTAGTTATATGTTCAGGCTAGAGGAACATCTATCTTGTATTCACTTGTAAATTTTTTTTGGAATCTGGAAAATGTTAAATATAATCCAGAACTTTTCTACTATTTACTTTGCATTACTGTTTATATCTTTTTCTTATTTGTTAGTTGAGTTATCCTCTAGGTATTTGTTGTTATTGTCTAACAAGCAAATAGGGGGAGATTGAAAGGCATATGTCATAGCCTATTTGTGTATTAGATGATTTAACTCAACTCAGTTAAGAATGTAATAAGTAAATAGTGGATCTATCGTCAGAGAGATCTCACAGAGTAACATATGTCAAAGGATTAAGAAGCATTGTTCATCTACAGACTTGATTACTTAATTCACTGGAAGAAGCTCAAGAAATTGATCAAGCCTCAGTGATATAAATCAAGATTGTGGATTTAAACAAGTGACAGAGATCTCGTCAGGGTATCAATTAATTACAAGGATTTAGTCTGAAGAAAATCAAGAGTATCAAGGTCAAGGCATGAAGAAACATCACGGAAGTTAGTCACTCATGAACCAGACAGTACATCGAGCGTCAACATTGAAGTGGTGGAATTGATTCATATATTTCAGTGATTTTCAGAAGATATACAGAAGAATGGATGCTGCTCAAGATTAGTATTAATTCTCTATTAATTAATTAAGTAATATAATTTACTTAAGAAAATAAATTATATCTGCAAAGATGAATTTATTTGATTAATTGAATTAATTGATTAATTAATTCTGAATTAATATTAAGAATTTTTAGAATTTAAATTGGTTTAAAAATCTGTTTTAATTCAACAAGACAACTGATTGTATTAGTATGACAATCGGTATGACAATCAATAGTCATACCGAAAGTCATGCTAATTCAAAAGGATTGTCTTACCAGAATTATTATAGGATTTAAATCTATTTATTTTCAGCAAAAACAATCTGATTGTCCTACCAAAAGTCTTGCTAGTTCATTCTGATTATCTTGCTAGTTCTAAAAGATAGTCCTACCAAAAGTCTTGCTGAGCCAAAGAGATTGTCATGCCAGTTCATTTTCATTCGGTTGGTTGATAAAAAAAGCAGAAGCTGAACATTCATTTTAATCATCATACAGAACACAGAAGTAAAGAACAAGCAGAAAAGAAAAACAAGCAGCAATATTTCATCTTTTCATCTGCATACTTCAAGATTAAATTTCTAGATTGTAAAGTTAAATCCAATCAATTAGAAATCTTTATCTTGTTCTTGTGTAACAATCTAGCGGATCAAAATCCCTAGAACTTAATCTTAAATTGCTTTTAGCATTTGATCTTTTCATTGCAAAAATAGAAAAAGTTCATGTCGAATTTATTCTAGATTTGTAATAATTGATTTGAGATTAATCCCTTGTAAACGATACCGTTGTTGTAACACCTTTCAAGTTTAATAATAATTTTATTTAACTTGAATTTTGTTTCACATTTTTATTCCGCATTTTATTCAATTAAACGGTATTGTTTGTATTCAACCCCCCTTCTACAAACATATTGAGACCTAACACTCTAGTCCAGACTAATAATTGGTCTGGACTAGTGGTTGCTTTTTTTTATAAGTAATGTAGATAGATGCTTGTAATTAATCTGAAATTTCATTCATAAAAAATACAAGGAAAAACAAACTGGTTGTTTGGCATATTGGCTACAAGATTTTGGTTGCTTTGTTTGCTTTTTCCCTTTGGTAGAACTTTTTAGTCTTAGTCCATGCCAGGTATTGGGGACTTCTGAGCCATCCATATTCAAGAGTTTGTAGGTTCCTGGTCTCAGGACTTCTTTGACCTTGTATGGTCCTTCCCATTTGTGCATTAGCTTTCCAGTATTTGTAAGATCTGATGCTTCTATGTCTTGAAGAACCAGGTCTCCAACTTGGAAGTTTTTGACTCTGGACTTCTTATTGAAATGCTCCCTGGTCTTCTCCTTGTATCTTTCCATCTTTGCTACAGCTTGGTCCCAGACCTCATCAATTACCTCCATACTTGTTCTGAGTCCTTCTCCGTTGGCTACTTCATCAAAGTTTATTTCCCTGTGAGAAGGAGATCCCACCTCAATAGGAAGCATTTCTTCTGTGCCATAAGCTAGTTTGAATGGAGTCTCTCCAGTGCTTGTCTTGGGGCTTGTCCTATAGGACCATAGTACACTTGGTAGTTCTTCTGGTGATTTGCTCTTGATTTCTTTGAGTCTTTTCTCAATACCCCGGAGTAGGATTCTGTTGGTGACTTCTACTTGTCCATTTCCTTGGGGATATGCTACTGGTGACTTTTTGTGCTTGATCCCACGCTCCTAGAGGTAGGACTCAAATTTGGATCCGATGAACTGTGGTCCATTATCTGATATTAAGACTCTTGGAATCCCGAACCTCATCAAAATATTGTCCGTAAACTTTATGCAGTCCTGCTGGTTTATGGTCCTCATTGTTTTTGCTTCAACCCATTTGGTCATGTAATCAATTGAGACTAACAAGTACCTGAGATCTCCTTTTTCCTAGGGAAAGGGTCCCATAATGTCAATACCCCAGACAACAAAGGGGATTGGTGATAGGACTGAGGAAGGTAGGACTGGGCTGATCCGGGACACATTGCTGAAGATTGGCATTGCTTGCATTTTTTCACGAACTCTATTGCATCCTAATGAATATATGGCAAGTAGTAGCCTTGTCTTATGATCTTATGAGCTAGGGCCTTTGCGGACATATGATCTCCGTATATCCCTTCATGGACTTCCATTAAACAATACTTAGCTTCTTCTGGGCCGATATATTTTAGAATAGGAGATGAGAAGATCCTGCGATAAAGTTATCCTTCGTCAAGGAAGAACTTAGCTGCTTTTGCTTTCAATCTTTGGGCCTTTCCTTTGTCTTCTGGGAGTTCTCCTTTCTCCAAGTAATTGATGAAGGGAGTCATCCAGTTCGGGTTGCTTTCTATCTCCAATATTTCTTCGGATTCAATGGAGGGTTTTTGGAGTTCTTCAAAGTAGACTGAGCAGTCTAGATCTGATGAGTTCCGGACTAGCTTGGATATGACATCTGCCTCATCATTTTCTCCTCGACATATCTGCAAGACTTGATGCTTTGGGATTGACGCTAGGTAACTTTGAACCAGTGCTTGATACTTTCCAAAATAGGGTCCTTTGCTATGTATTCTCTGTTTGTTTGCTTGACCGCTATCTGGGAGTCGCTGTAGATTTCCAACTCATGGACCTTTAGAGTCCTGGAGAGCATTAGTCCTGCAATCAATGCCTCATATTCTGCATGGTTGTTTGTTGCCGGGAAGCCGAAAGATAAAGCTGTTTGAATTTTGAATCCCTTAGGACTTTTTAGTATGAGTCCGACTCCTGACCTCTCACTTGTTAAAGAACCATCAACTTTCAAGGTCCAGGCTCCTGGGTTTACATCTTGGTTTGTTTCCGGATCTATATTCATTGGCTCTGGTTCTTCTTTCGGGAAGTTGCATTCTATTATGAAATTTGCAGGTGCTTCAGCTTTAATTGCAGTTCTGGGAATAAAACTTTAATTGAGCTGGCTTAGCTCCACAGTCCAATTGACTAGTCTTCCTGAGACATCTGGTTTGTGAATCTTTCTTAAAGGCTGATTTGTGACCACTCTGATTTCTCTTCCTTGGAAGTAGTACCTGAGTTTTCTTGATGTTGTGACTAAGGCGAAGGAAAACTTCTCTAGTCTTGGGTATCTAGTTTCCGCATCTTTAAGTACTTGGCTTACATAGTAAACTTATAAGTATAAGTAAAGAGGCTGTTAGTCGCTAAACACGCGCTAATAATACACGCAAGTATACGAGTTCGCAAGTAGTATAGAATCTTTTCTAGTTCGTTCCCACAGAGACTGTATTGGTTAACTAATTAATTCACGCACTTAAGCAACAATATATGGTTATTATTCAATGCTAAGACTATAACTAATTGAGGATGTTTATAACTAAGAATTAAACTAATAATTATAACTACGAGAATAATATTGATTGAATTAATATTTATGAAAAATATGGGATTCTAACTTCATTAAATACTTCATTCAATAGCCTTATTGATCTTACCCTTAACATGTAATGGTGATGAAACTAATCAGATAACACGAAATTGATAAACGCCAACTTTCGTTGCGCGAGTACCATACTACCAGACGTCCACAAAAGAGATAGAAGCTGAATATACACCAATTATATTAAGACCCTATATGTCTATAGAATTTGACAACATAACGGTTTAAGCACAAGTTATCTATCTTGATTACATAGGGCAAGTAAGTTGGTTAAAATTACCTACAAATCATGCATAACAAATACATGAACCTATGCTAGCATGACAAGTTCTAAATCCTTAAATTCACTTTCGCTTCATTAATAGACAATATCATATAAGTTCGCGACACTCATAAGATGAATAGGCACAACCAATACTAGGATATCATACAATCACCACTTACTAAGACTTCAATCAATTTAACTAAAGAAATCCATAAATAAATCTGCTAGAACCCCACGATAACGATTAGCCCATAATCGGACTCATTATCAACGTGGGTTCCTATGAAAGCATGGTATAAAAAACATGGTCTTTATAACGAATAAATAAAACCAAGTACAAACAAGAGTATAAGTTCAACAAAACAAGAAACGAGCATCCAAGATTACAACTCAAAACAAAGATTCACAAGAATAAACTAGATCGTCTTCGCCTTTGCTGAATTATGCTATTGGTCTCTTGTCGTCTTCTCCTTGTGCTCTGGTAAGTCTCCTTATTAAAAAATGATCTTGAGTTATCAATATATAGAAGTCCAAACAGTCCAGGAGTCCAAAAACATAATTGATATAGAATCAGGATTTTATTATCCCGACACGGCGCGGCCGCGCGCTTCATCAGCGCAGGCGCGCCGGCTTCCAGTATTTCGGCGCGACCGCACGCTTCATCAGCGCGGGCGCGCTGGCCTTCTGCCAAAATTGACTTCTTGCATTTTTCTTGCAGATTCGAGCCGGTCTTCGTGAGCTTTTATTCCAACACCACCTAGACACTATATTAGCACCAAAATAATGCTAATTCACCTGATTACCTAGATATTGCCTGAAATGCAAAAATACTAGAAAACACGTTAAAACACTTAACAACTTGAGTACAAATGCACCAATACAAAGCTTATTAGAGCATTATAAAGTGTTATAAATGCCACTCAACATACCCCCAAACTTGAACCGATGCTTGTCCTCAAGCATAAACATACTCTAAGAAAAAGAAATAAAAATGCATGAATGCAACTAATATGAATGCAATGATCCCCATAGAATAACTAAATAAACCAATAAGCAACACCTCAGTAAATGCAATTATTCGCATAAAGATCAATCAAATCTCTCAAATCAACCTACAAACCTGAGACGTGCGTGTGTGCAGATGCTTACAGATATACTATTGCTACTAGACCGATAATCATGACTCACTACTTATCAAAACAATCGCAAGTTTATAAATAGAATAAAAGTTAGACTCAAAATAACGTATAACACTTCAATTCTTATATCAGAGTTTTTATGGATTCATGCTTTTATTCACAATAACACAACACAAGTATGCTTATTTGATCGTGCAATGAGCGAGGTCCAAAAAAGACTTATACAGTAGTACCCATGTAGCTAGCGTTAGGTTAGCAAATCCCAGACTATAAAAGCCTTAGGTCACTAGGCACAAAGTCCCCTAAGAACTTAACAACTCGAGTACTAAAGAGCTCACTCGTGATCAATTATACATAAATCTTATTCTCTTTTTTTTCTTTCTTTTTCCCCTTTTTTCACAAATTTCTGAACGAGTGCGTTTCGCTCCATCTCGTTCAAACCTAGACTACTCATATAAATATGAGTCGGCTACTAGCCATTTGACACCTAGCCTTATTCACAACTAGTAATGAAATCCAATTTCTCCACTTTTTAAATATCCATGTCTTTTAGTATTAAGAGAATACCCTAAATTCCAAATATAAACAAGTGATTAAACCTCAACAATCAAACAAATCATGACTATGATCTAGCACTGTAGCAACCTATAAAACTTAGTGAAATACAAGTGTCTCTAGCATGCAAATCAATCTAAAAAAACTCAATATCACCAAACACGATATCACTAGACTAGCATCAATATCACAAATCAATCAGAAAATTATCTAAGGGATCATGTTATAATGCAAATGCATGAAACTACATGAACAAAATATTGGGCTCCTATTGCTGCCTCCTACTGTTGCTAGTGCTGCGACGAACCAGCCTCCTCTCCATATTGGGCTCTCCAAGCTGCTCTACGGGCATGCTGAGAACCTCATGTTGTAGCTGCCTCCATAGGCACACCACCTGGAAAATGATCATATGAATAACCAAGCCCCTTAGGATCGGGCTTCCCTCCATACCACTCTTGCATGCTTTGTAGCGTAGCACTATCAATAGGAGCACTGGGAAGCTGAAGCTGCTCATATGCTGGACAATGAACACCAACTGCCAAGCACAACTTCTTCACAACTGACGCATACGGAATAACACCTGTAGTACCTCCCCTCAAGAATCTCAAAATCCCCTGATGTATTACCATCCCCGAGTCAATGTAATCACCCTGCAAAATACCTCACAGCAGATGAGCACGCTCTACAGTAATCTCATGCACATGCGAAGATGGCATGATGTTAGCACAAATAAAGGATTTCCAAGCCTGTGCAAACCTGTTCATGCACGATATTGAGTGGCATTTATGACACTTTATTCTGCTCTAATAAGCTTTGAATTGGTGCAATTGTACTCAACTTGTTATGTGTTTTAATTTATTTTCCAGTGTTTTTGCATTTCAGGCACTATTCAGGTAATCAGGTGAATTAGCATTGTTTTGGTGCTAATTTGGTGTCCAGGTGGTGTTGGAATAAAAGCTCGTGGAAAGCCGGCTCGAAGCAGCAAGATTTAAGAAGAAATATGAGTTTTTTCTAGAAGGACGGCGCACCCGCGCTGTTATAGTGCATGGCCGCGCCGGGGTTCCCGAAATGCAGCGCTCGCACTGTGATAGCCGCGGTCGCGCCGAGGCCGAATTTCAGAATCCTGTTTCCACTACAATTCTAAAAGGGAAGGCTTCCAATTGTTGAGGGATGTTATATATATTCATATTAGGTCGTTTTTAATAATATATCAAGTCAGAGATGGACCAGAGTGCAAGGAGAAGATGGCAAGAGACTTTTAGCGCAATTCAATAAAGGCGAAGACGATTTAGTTTATTCTTGTGAATCTTTGTTTTGAGTTGTAATTTGGATGCTTGTTTCTTGTTTTGCTGAACCTATACTCTTGTTGTACTTGGTTTTATTTATTCTTATAAAGACTACGTTTGCTATATCATGTTTTCATCGGAACCCACGTTGATGATGAGTCAGATTATGGGCTAATCGTTATTGTGGGGTTCTAGCGGATTTATTTATGGATTTCTTTAGTTAAATTGTTTGATGCCTTAGTATGCGGTGATTGTATGATATCCTAGTATTGGTTATGCGTATTCGTCTTATGAGCATCGCGAACTTATAAGATAGTGTGTTAATTCTTAATGAAGCAAAAGTGAATTTAAGGATTTAGAACTTGCCATGCTAGCATAGGTTCATGTAATTGTTATGCATGATTCGTAGGTAATTTTAACCATCTTCCTTGCCCTATATAATCAAGATAGATAACTTGTGCTTAAACCGTTATGTTGTCAAATTCTATAGACATACAGGGTCTCAATATAATTGGTGCCTATTCAGCTTCTATCTCTTTTGTGGATGTCTGGTAAAATGGTACTCGTGCAACAAAAGTTGGCGTTTATCAGTTTCCTGTTATCTAATTAGTGGCATCACCATTGCATGCAAAGGTTAAGAATAATAAGGCTATTGAATGAAGTATTTAATGAAGTTAGAATCCCATGTTTGTCATATATATTAATTCAGTTAATCTTATTCTCGTAGTTATAATTGTTAGAGTAATTCTTAGTTATAAACAATCTCAATTTGTTATAGTCTTAGCATTGAATAATAACCATACATTGTTGCTTAGGTGCATAAATTAGATAGTTAACCAATACAGTCTCTGTGGGAATGAACTAGAAAAAATTCTATACTACTTGCGAACTCGTATACTTGCGTGTATTATTAGCGCGTCTTTAGCGACTAACAAGTTTTTGGCGCCGCTGCCAGGGACTGCAGTGTTAATTTATTGTTTATGTGCTTTCCATCAGTGGTCGTTAAAGTTCATTGACTCAGACATTGTTACTTATTTGTTCCTTGTCTGGTTTCAGGTACTCTAGCGAGGGTGTATGCATACGCATTCGCGTACTCGTAAGAGAACACTGGATAAAGCCGAGGAAGAATTTGTGGTAGTTCGTAGGGAAGTTTTTGAGGAAGAAAAGAAGGTGGAAGAAGAAGAGAAAGTTGAAGATCCAATTGTAGTAGGTAGCTATGGGTGATCAAGCAGAAAATTCGAAGGCTTTGATGGACTATTCTAAGCCTAAGATTAATGACATTCAGTCTAGCATCATCAGACCAGCCATCAAGGCTAACACTTTTGAGATCAAGTCAAGCACGATCCAGATGATACAGAAGTCAGTTCAGTTTGGGGGTTCTCCAACTGAAGCACCCAACATGCATATTAAGGATTTCATCGAGATTTGCGACACTTTCAAGTTCAATGATGTGACTGAAGATGCTATCAAGCTACGACTCTTCCCATTTTCTCTGAGGGACAAAGTAAGTGCTGGTTACACTCTCTACCAGCAGGGTCTATCACAACTTGGGGAGGTCTTGCTCAAAATTTTCTCAATAAATTCTTCCCCATGGCGAAGACTGCAACAATCAGGAATGCTCTTACCCAGTTCACGCAGTAAACTGGAGAATCTCTATGTGAGGCTTGGGATCGATATAAGGAGATGATAAGGAAGTGCCCACACCATGGCATGCCTGATTGGATGATTATTAATTGTTTCTACAATGGATTGGGTCCTACTTCTAGACCCATGCTTGATGCAGCATCAGGAGGAGCCTTGTGGGCTAAGAGCTACGATGAAGCCTATGAACTTATTAAATTGATGGCTGCTAATGAGTACCAGAATCCTTCCCAGCGGCTGACCCAAAGGAAAGCTACAGGAATTCTGGAGTGGGACACAGCAACTGCTATCGCTGCCCAACTTAAGGCTTTGACGATGAAGGTAGACACTTTGGCTAATTATGGAGTTAATCAAATCACTAGTGTCTGTAAGTTTTTTGTTGGTGCCCATGAGACTGATCAGTGTGCAATTTCTAGTGAATCAGCTCAGTTCGTGAGCAACTTCCAGCGATCGCAGCAACCTGTGCCAGCCACCTATTATCCTAACTCTCACAATCATCCTAATTTCAGTTGGAGCAACGCTCATAATGTGGTTTAACAGCCTTATCAGCAGTATCCAGCTAAGCAGTACAACCCCCTGGTTTTCAGCAACCGCAGTATTCACCAAGACAATAACTCCAGCTACAACAAGCTAATGAAAAATCTAAATTAGAGGAGTTGAAGCTTATGTGCAAGAGTCAAGCTGTTTCTATCAAGACCTTAGAAAATCAGATTGGGCAAATTGCCAATGCCTTGCTAAATCGTCAACCATGTACACTGCCTAGTGACACTGAAGTGGCAGGAAAGAAGGAAGCTAAGGAGCACGTAAAGGCAATCACTTCGAGGTCTGGGAAGGTTGCGAATCCTAAACAAACTCAAGAGTTGACTGAAGAAGCTGGGGCTGAAAAAGAAGTAGTGCAGCATGACAAAGAAGTGGAACCAAGGAAGACTACTATTGAGTACACTCCGCCTAAGGGTAATACAGAGGAGAAACAGATCTATCCTCCACCACCTTTTCCTAAGCGGCTGCAGAAGAAAAAGCTCGACATGCAATTTGAGAAGTTTCCGGAGGTGTACAAGAAACTTCATATCAATATACCTTTTGCTGAGGCTCTTGAGCAGATGACTAGTTATGCAAAGTTTATGAAAGGTGTTCTCTCTTGGAAAGTGAAGCTAGATGATTTAGAGACTGTCGCTCTCACAGAGGAATATAGTGTTGTGCTGCAGCAGAAGTTGCCTCCAAAGCTTAAAAATCCAGGAAGCTTCACTATTCCATGTACTATTGGAAAAGTGTCTTTTGACAGATGCTTATGTGATTTTGGAGCTAGCATCAATCTGATGCCCTTGTCAATCTTCAAGCAGTTGGATTTACCTGATCCCAAACCATCTTATATGACTTTGCAGTTGGCCGACCGTTCTATTACATATCCACGAGGTATTGTGGAGGATGTCTTGGTCAAGGTTGATAAACTTATCTTCCTTGCTGATTTTGTAATTCTTGATTTCGAGGAGGATAAAAAGATTACCATAATCTTGGGAAGACCTTTCTTGGAACTTGCTGAACCCTTATCGATGTGCAGAAGGGTGAGCTTATAATACGAGTGTTGGATCAGGATATTACCTTTAATATGTTCAACGCCATGAAATTTCCTACTGATAATGAGGAGTGCTTAAAAGCGGAGTTGGTCGATTCGGTGGTCACATCCGAACTTGATCAATTGCTAAGGTCTGATGCCTTAGAAAAAGCCTTATTGGGGAATTCAGATAGTGAAGATGACGAAGGTGAAGAACAATTGCAATATTTGAATGCGTCTCCCTTGAAGAGGAATATTGATATGCCTTTTGAATATCTTGGAATGGAAGAATTGAACAAAGCTCCTAAATGCCTCAAGCCTTCTATTGAGGAAGCTTCATCTCTTGAGTTTAAGCCTTTACGTGAGCATTTGAGGTATGCGTTTTTAGGTGATGCAACTACTCTGCCTGTTGTTATTGCATCTGACCTTTCAGGTAGTGATAAGGAATAGCTTTTGAGGATTCCGAGAGAGTTCAAGTCGGCAATTGGATGGACTATAGCAGATATCAAGAGGATCAGAACTTCTTACTGTATGCATAAAATTTTGCTAGAGGAAGGTAGCAAGTCTATAGTCGAGCAGCAAAGAAGACTTAATCCTATCATGAAGGAAGTAGTGAAGAAAGAAATTCTTAAGTGGCTAGATGGAGGGATTATCCACCCTATCTCTGACAATTCATAGGTAAGCCCGGTTCAATGTATGCCAAAGAAAGGTGGAATTACTGTGGTAGCAAATGAAAATAATGAGCTTATCCCTACCAGGACAGTCACGGGGTGGAGAGTCTGCATGGACTATCGGAAGCTAAATAAAGCCACTAGGAAGGACCATTTTCCATTGCCCTTCATTGATCAGATGCTTAAGAGGTTGGCTAGACATGAGTATTACTGTCTTCTGGATGGCTATTCGGGTTACAATAAGATTTGTATCGCTCCAAAAGATCAGGAGAAGACTACCTTCACTGGTCCATTTGGTACTTTCGCCTTCAAACGAGTTTCTTTTGGTCTATGTGGTACACCAGCCACATTTTAGAGATTTATGATGGCCATCTTTTCTGACATGATTGGCCAGAATGTGGAGGTGTTCATGGACGACTTCTTAGTCTTTGGCGATTCTTTTGATGAATGCTTGCAGAATCTGGGACAAGTTCTCAAGAGGTGTGTTGAGACCAATTTGGTTCTCAATTGGGAGAAATGTTATTTTATGGTGCGTCAAGGCATTATTCTCGGGCCCAATGTTTCGAATAAAGGTCTAGAGGTGGAAAAGGCCAAGGTGGGGGTCATTGAGAATCTTCCTCCACCTATTTCTGTTAAGGGAATTCGCAGTTTTCTTGGTCATGCGGGTTTCTACAGGCATTTCATCAAAGACTTCTCGAAATTCCAAAGCCTTTGTGCAGTCTGTTAGAGAAAGATGTTCGTTTTTAATTCGATAACGAGTGCCTTGCAACTTTTGAGATATTGTAGAAGAGTCTAATTACGGCACTTGTCATAACTGCACCTGATTGAAATGAGCCTTTTGAGATGATGTGTGATGCAAGTGACTACGCAGTTGGAGCAGTTCTTGGGAAGAGAAAGAAAAATATATTTCATGTAATCTACTACGCTAGTAAGACTCTATATGGTGCTTAACTGAATTACACTACTACGGAGAAAGAACTTTTGGCTATTGTCTACAGTTTTGAGAAATTTCGATCTTATCTACTTGGGACTAAGGTGACAGTTTTCACTGATCACGTCGCCATTCGATATCTCGTCTCAAAGAAGAACTCAAAGCCTAGATTGATTCGATGGGTTCTTTTGCTTCAAGAATTTGAATTAGAGATCAAGGAAGGAAAAGGAACTGAAAATCAAGTTGGTGATCATCTCTCACGTGTAGAGAATCCTAATGTTACTTCATTGGACAAGACATTGATAAATGAGTCTTTTCCCGACGAGCAGCTGTTTGGAGTGCAAGAAGAAGAACCGTTATTTGCAGACATTGTGAACTATCTTGTGAGTAATATCATGCCTCCCGACTTATTTTATGCTCAAAAGAAAAAGTTTCTTCATGATGTGAAGTGGTATATGTGGGATGAGCCATTTCTTTTTCTCCAAGGAGCTGACCAAATCATCAGGAGATGTATTCCTTACAGCGAAACGGGGGGATCTTGCGAGATTGCCACTCAACGGCTTATGGAGGACATTATGGTGCAGAAAAGACATCAGCTCGTGTTTATCAAGCAGGTTTCTTTTGGCCAACATTATTTAAAGATGCTCATCAATTCATTTTGAAATGTGATCGATGTCAACGAGCGGGTAATATGTCTAAAAGGGATGAGATGCCTCTTAATGTGCTTCTCGAGGTTGAGGTCTTCGATGTTTGGGGAATTGACTTCATGGGGCCATTTGTCTCATCTTGTAACAATCAGTATATCTTGTTGGCAGTTGATTATGCGTCGAAATGAGTTGAAGTTAAAGCATTTCCAACGAACGATGCAAAAGTGTGCTTAATTTTCTTCACAAGCAGATATTCACAATGTTTGGAACTCCAAGAGCCATAATCAGTGATGACGGGTCGCATTTTTGCAATCGCAAGTTCACTGCTATGATGAAAAGGTATAATGTGAATCATCGCATCGCTACGTCTTATCATCCTCAGACAAATGGTCAAGCTGAGGTATCTAATAGAGAGATCAAACACATTTTGGAGAAAGTGGCATGTCCATCAAGGAAGGATTGGTCTTTGAAGCTTGATGAAGCTGTTTGGGCATATAGAACAACATATAAGACTCCATTGGGAATGTCGCCATCTCAGTTCGTTTATGGTAAGGGGTGTCATTTCCCTGTGGAGCTCGAACATAAAGCATATTGGGCTTTGAAGAAATTGAATCTGGACTTGGATGTAGCTGGAAAGAATAGGATGCTCCAGTTAAATGAACTTGACGAGTTTCGACTTCAAGCTTATGAGAACAACAAGATGTATAAGGAGAAAGTCAAGAGGTGGCATGATAGGGGTCTAGTGCTCAAGAAATTTGTGCAAGGATATCAAGTTCTTTTATTCAACTCTCGTCTCCGTCTTTTTCCTGGAAAGTTAAAGTCAAGATGGTCAGTGCCCTTCATAATCAAAATTCTGTTTTCGGATGGAGCGGTGTAAATTTTTGAGAATGATCCAGGCCAAGCATTCAACGGTTGAAGCATTATTATGGTGACACGTAAAACCATGAGATGGTTAGTGCCGTTTTATTGTCCACTTGATCTCAAGATTCTACGTCGAGCTAGCGACGTAAAAGAAGCGCTTCTTGGGAGGCAACCCAAGTTTGTTGTACATTAGTAAGTAGAGGAAGCAAGAAGAAAAGAGAAAATCACAAAAAAAAAAAAAATCAGGTCTGACTACAGAAGCCTGGTGTGCCCGCGCTGTCCTAGCACGCGGCCGCACCATTTAAACAGAAACACCGCACGCCCGTGTTACTACTGCGCGCGGCCGCTCCGGTTTGGCAGAAGTAGCGCACGGTTGCGCCGTCCCAGCGCGCGGCCGCGCCGTGTCCCGACTTTGGAAAAAGATAAAAGGCAGTTAAAGGGGGAAAATGGGAATTTTGTCCCGAAATCAATTCCTAACCGAATTTTACTCCCTCACATCCCATAATTCCCTCTCTAAATCAAACCCATTACTCCCATTATTCCCATAATCAAAACCCACTTCTATTCCATATCTAATTCTCTTTTCACCACCTATATATACATACACCCCATACACAAACTTCTTTACCAATTCACAAACTCTCAAACACAAATTCTCTCTCAAACACAACTCTTATTCTCTCTAATCAATTTTTATGGCACCCAAGAGACAAATAACTCAAGTCGATAGCAGTGCCACCGATTCTTCAACTTCGAGTGGTGTGAGGCCCAGGTTTTTTACTCCCGAGGCTGAGGAGGAGTACGCGAGGCTTCTTGCGAAGCCTATTGCTAAGGAGAGAGGTTTCCTGCCATCTGGGAACGATGGTAAGCTTTTGGAGATAATCTTGGAGATGGGATGGGTTCCTTTTTGCGAGGCACCAGCTACTGTGCCTATGAGTGTGGTTCGCGAATTCTATGCAAACGCCAATGACGAGAAGAATGGCTTCACTGTGGTGCGAGGGAGGACGGTGGACTATAGTGTAGAGGCTATCAGGACTGTGATTGAGCAGCCCGCGAGGAAGGTGGGGCAGGATACCTGAAATGATAAGAGTCCAGAGGACTTTGATCTGGATCTTATTGTTGCTACTCTGTGCCAGCCCGACAAATATTGGAAAATTAAGAGGGGCACAGTAGCCGAGTATTCTACATTCCCGGCATCCGGCATGAATAGATTTTCCTGTACATGGAACGCTTTTATATGTGCTAATATCATGCCATCATCGCATGTGCATGAGGTGACTGCGTAGCGTGCATGTCTGCTATGAGGCATTCTGCAGGGTGATTATGTAGATTTGGGGATGGTGTTATACCAGGGGATTCTGAGCGGAGCGTGCATGTCTATTCTGTATGCGTTAGTGGTGACAAAACTGTGTGTGGCAGTTGGTGTGCACTGGCCCGCACATGAGCACTTGCAGATTCCGAGTGCTCCGATCGATAGAACTACTTTGGCTACGATGCAGGAATGGGATGGAGGCAAACCCGATCTGAAGGGGCTTGGATATTCTTTTGACCACCTACCTGGTGGGAGGTCAGCTGCTGGTCAGGCGAGCAGGACTGCATGGAGATCTCAGTTAGGAGATGAAGGATGACCATCACAGTAGCAGCAGGAGGTATCTGGAGAGAACATGGGAACTGGCTTGAGCTCGACGCAGTATAGGCATCTTGCGAGGAGGATGTATGCGATGCACGACATCCATAGTCATTTTGCACAGGATCTCACCCAGGCACTTGGGACTGCATTTAGAGCCACTAGAGTTGACATTCATTGGCCAGTATTTGGTGAGGACTCTATGTATCCGCCTCCTGACACACCTAACACTCCACCCCTTGAGGGTGAGGATTCTGATTCAGAGTAGGTATGCCTGATTCCTTACTATTACCTTCACCGAGGACAGTGAATATTTTAAGTTTGGGGGTAGTAGTTGAATGAATATGTTTGTGTGAGTCTCATATAGTTACATGTTTATGATAGTTTAGTTAATATAGTTTGCATGTTCTGCCATGCAGTTTTTTTTATATATTTATTTGGGTAGTTTTATGATATTTTGTTCATGTAGTTTCATGTATTTGCATTATAACATGATCCCATAGATATTTTTTTCCGATTGACTTGCGATATTGATGCTAGTGTAGTGATGTCGTATTTAGTGATGTTGAGTCTTATTGGATTGATTTGCATGCTAGAGACACTTGTATTTCACTAAGTCTTATAGGATGTTAGAGTGCTAGATCATGATCATGGTTTATTTGATTTGTCGAGGTTTAATCGCTTGTTTATATTTAGAATTTAGGGTATTCTCTTAATAATAAAGACATGGATATTTAACAATTGGAGAAATTGAATTTCATTGCTAGTAGTGTGGCTAGGTGTCAAATGGCTAGTAGCAAGCTCATATTTTTATGAATAGTCTAGGGTTGAATGAGATGGAGCGAAACACCCTCATTCAGAAATTGTGAAAAAAGAAAAAGGAAAAAGGAAAAAAAAGAAAAAACAAAAAGAAAAAGTGTATGTATGATTGATGACGAGTGGGCTCTTTAGTACTCGGGTTATTAAGTTCGTAGGGGACTTTGTGCCTAGTGACCTAAGGCTTTTATGGTCTAGGATCCGCTAACCTAATGCTCGCTACATGAGTGTTATTGTATAAGTCTTTTGTGGACCTCATCAGTGCACGATCTAATAAGCATATCTGTTTTGTTTTGTTATGAATAAAAGCATGAATCCGTATAAAACTCCAATATAAGAATTGAAGTGTTATAAGTTATTTGGAGTCTAGCTTTTTATTTTATTTATAACCTTGTGATTGCCTTGATGAGTAGTGAGTCATGATTATTGATCTAGTTGTGATAGTATATCTATTGTAACACCCCCAAATCCGGGGTCAGAGGATTTGGTCGTCACTATAAAACTTTAATCCAAATTAACCTGTTTAATTAATAAACAAATGCCAGCGGAAGATATTTAGCAAAAATGACCCCAACTAATCCAAGATCTTTTAAGGTTACAGTTCTAGAAACAAGAATTCCAAATTCAACAAATAATTTTTTTTCACTTTCTTTTAAAACTCTTTTCAATAAATTCAAACTCAAAACTAAACCTACTATTATAACTTCGAAATGAAGTATACTAGGCCCAAATATAATACACAACTATAATATAATATAATATAAAATAATTTACACAATAAAACTTACACTAGCCCGCAAACCCTGGACCGACCACCTTCCAAGAGCTTTTTCTTTGCTTCGTCGAATTTCGCAGCTAAGTAGCGCAAGCTAATCCTCACTGGAGGTTAAATTTGAAAACAGGCAAGTATGAGCGAAAGAAATGCTCAACAAGATCATTATAACATATATAGGGTCTTTTGATATAAAACCGACATCTGCAATAGCGCAGAACATTTAAAATCATAATTGCTGAATCATAAAATTTTAGTTGAGAAATCCCAGAATTGATTCTTTAATTGTATTAAAAACCATTTTGATATTTTTGAGCGAAATGCTTCAGCAATACTTTGAATCTTGACGAGAATAAAACTCGTAAAATAGCGTTTACGGAAATATCGTAAACAATAATAACATGACACAATAATTATGGATTGAATTATAAACTTTACTCAAAACCGAACTCTTAAAATTAATACTTATTTTGTTGTCATATCAAATGAGATATCAATACGAACTGTGATGCTCACAATATTCCATACTGAAGTCAACATCAATCATCTATACTAATACCACCTTTGATATTTAACAACAACGTATGTATCAACATAAATCAGAATCTGAATCAAAACTGCATTTCACCGTTAATCCAAAACAGAACAGTTGATAAATCATTTATTCTATGAATATCAAAAATGATATGATAATTTAGATTAGGATCATTCTCCGACGGATGTACTATCACATGCTGATCAGCCCGTGTGATAGCACAAGGTCATGATTCATAGAAATGTGACCCCAAAAACACGAGTACTCAAACAAAAGGCAATATACCTTCATGTGGCAAAAATGGTGTCATAATATTCCATATGGCACTTAGAAATAGCCCCCCGCTGGACCGTCCGTCCCAGTCACTTACGCAATTATGATCCAATCTTAAAACCTTTTATTGAAATGGGGTCATGATAATCGACACCAGAAATAATTTTATTCCCCCAATTCTTGGGTAGGAATATTCGCAACCAAATCACTTTTCTTAAAATCAAAAATATTTATAAATCTGCTAAATGGGATAAGTAAAATCACTTAACTTTTCTGAACATAGAATAGTAGATGAGTATTTGCATAACAGAATTATTTAATTCAGCAATATGTAAAACATTTATCTATTACGAATTGAATAGGGAAAGCAATACTTGCATGATAAGATTTAAAATAAATATCACTTGAACGATAAGTGATGACAGGGATACTTGCCTTTGGATTTTTAGCAGTTAGTCACACTCGTATAAACGCATCTATTCTGAAATTCTGTCTCGAAGCATCACCGTCTTTCTTTTCAACACTTCACCGATATGCTGCTCCTGCGATTGCTAGAAGCCAGCTATCCAATACCATTCAATCTCATTCTTTATCCAACGTCTTGTCCCGATCAAATTGAGAGATCCGCATCTATAATTAAAATATAGAACTTTAATCGTCTAAATGATAATCACTCGATGAACTACGCGTCAAAAGCCTATCGTCTACCCATACGATAGCCCACACATAAATATAACAGACAAACACAGGACTCTTGATCCACATATGCACAAAATTCACATAACACGTAAACACATAACTCACATGTCACATAATTCATTTAACACACGCCTCGGTTCGACAAAAGGTTCAACTTGGTATGTTTAAAACTCAAATCAGGTCAAAGATATGATATATTGATCAAAAATCGACTCAAAATCATTCGTAAAATAAGCGACCTTTCAAAACAAAAGGATTTGGGTCTCGAAAGTATTTTTAATGAAGCGAAATATTTTTCTGACTCTATAGGCGTTCGTTTCTTATTAAACGGATGAACGGTTGATTTATTATGAATTTTTAAAAAAATTTCAGAATTAAAACGGGTCTTCGAATCATTTAATAATTAAATAATAGGGCTCAAACACCCAAAAATTATTTTATAAGAATTATCGAGCCAGGAAAATAATTTAAAATAATATTTTAAAACTCGAAACCATTTTTTGGAATTTTTAAATCATAAATAAATAATTAAATCTAATTAAATAATCAATTAAAATTAATTAATACATAATTAAATTAATTAATTAATTAATATTTAAATTAATTGACTAATTAAATAATTATTTATCAACTAAAATTAATTAACTAAATAATTTTGGATTTATTTTTCAATTAAAATAAATTTTCAGAATTAAAATAATGATTTTCAAAATAAAAAATGAATTTTGTAAATAAGAAAAAGAATTTTGAATTATTTTTAAATAGAAATTCCCAGAATCAGTTTTCATAGATTAAAACAGAATTGAAATGGATTGAAACTGGGTCGGGGTTTGGGTTAAAACGGGTCGAACCGGGTCGTCAAAACGGGTCGTCAAGAATCAAGAACACCACCGGATTTTCTGCAGAATCCGGCGACATCCCGGAATCCGGCGAACCCAAAAATAGCTTCGTTCAATCGTTTTCCCCGACCTGAATCCACCCGATTTCTTCCCTACTCACAACAGTCAACAACAACGACTCATAACACTAGTAATCTACCAGAAAACACTTCGTTTCGGCCGGAGTCGCCATATTTTCCGGCGACCCGACCTCCGTCCCGGCGAAACACGAACTCAGGGGTTTCCAAACCAAAATTAATGAATAAACTACCAAAATAAAGCTTATAACCCCTACAATCTATTCATGTAATTATTGACAACAATCCTTCCATGTTTAATCCAGAAAATCGAATCAAAAATTCGAGTTTAACCCACCGCTTCGGTTTTAACAAAATCGAACACCAAATCAACTTGTAAACATACGAATCGACTGTAAATCAAAAGATAAAGCCGTAATTACCTTCAAAACAACCAAACAATCAACAAAAACAAAATCCCCAATTCGAGCTTAAGAACCTTAAAAATCGGCTTTATAAATTACCCATCCTTGGTTGATTTTGATGATGAAATCAGAAAGAGGATGTTAAGGGCTTCAAAACGGATATGCATACTTGTGATTTTGACCACAGGATCATTCCCAAATCTGCTTTGATCTTCAAGAACAAATCAAAACCCTAACACTAGTTCTTGAGAGAAAAATCTGATTTTCTGAAAAATAAAATAAAAACTAATTTGTTTAAAAATGATTATTAATAAATAAAAAGCTATTTATACTTATAGAATATTGGTACGCATTGGACCATATTGGATCGATAAATTTATTGCTTAGCCGCTAAGTAACTACAAAAGATCCGAAAATAGATTACTTAGCCGCTAAGTAACCATTAAAACGATACAATTAAATATCAAAATTGGATAATTATCAAAACCGAGCTTCTTATAAAACACTATATTCGAAAATAATGTAAAAGTTTCCCGTCTCTCGAGAATACGGGTTTTGTTGATTTATCGAAATGATTAACATATCGAAAATCTTGCGTCGGGCTGCGCACGAGTCAAACCGTAATCCAGATCGAAAAAGTTAAAACACGGAAAATGTCCAGAATTACCAGATTAGGTTAGGAAGGAGTTTTCGGAAGAGTTTCGGGTTGTAAAACATAAAAACGGTTGAAGTTGGACGATTCCCGACTTTATAAAATAATTTTGGTAATTACTCAGAAAATAATTAATAATTCATAAATCAATATAAAATCATATAACACTCCAAAAATTACCAGAAAAATACCACAATTATATATACTTTATTCTGAACATATAAAAATTAAAATACTCAAATAATATCATATATAAACATCCAAAGCATCAATTCCAATTATCAGATAATTCATAAAAATTCACATAAAAATTCATATAAATAATTCCAAATAATAATAATAATAATATTTGAAAATATGGGATATTACAATCTACCCCCCTATAAGGATTCCGTCCTCGGAATCAGCAGAAGAGAACACTAGGGGTCTTCTGACCAACTTTCCAATACTGCCTAATTAACTTTTTCTCAAAATTCCAAATAACACTGCAATTCCTTATACCACACAATTATCATGGAAGCTTCACTCCGCACCATTGTTCCTTCCACATGTCATTTGACCAATTTCTCAATAAAATCACTTTTACTGATCGAGAGAAAGAAGAAAGATAGAGAGAAAGAAAAAGAAAGAAAGAGAGATAAATAGAGAGATAAATAGAGAGAGAAGTAAAGAAACAGACTGGCTTCATTATATGCCACTGATATTTTAATTGCATTACATTCCACTGTCGTCCTTGGTAATTCCAACACATCGCCTTACTTTGACTTGACCAAGATAACTCATCTTAACTTGATTGGCATACCTTCGAATATTTGGAATGATAAATTCATGGAATTTCAAAAAGAATAGAATTTGATATCATAACGGAACCAAAATCTGAATTTGAGAAAAAGTAGTGTTGAAATAAAAGAATAACTGAGAGATCCATATGATCAAATGAACTTGGTGTTGCGTGTCCAAATTAAGACACTACTAAAGGTTGTTAACCTTCATGTAGTCATAATACACACAAGTGATGGCGTCCCATCCAACTCCTATCACACAGACAGGTATAGCTTGTGTCCCCTATAGGTAGGGTTGTTCATCTCAGTTAGAATAAAAGAATATCAAAGGAATCCAAAATCAAATGAATAAAATTGGAAAGATTTCCAAGCTGATATTTCTGAAGGAAATGAAATCCAGAGAACAAAATTCTGGCACCAAATGAGCAAGTGGTGTCACATTACGAAGAAACTATCCACCAAATAAGAAAAGTGGAAGTTAAATTATCATAACTTGGCAGAGCTATCAAAACCTGAAAAATAGGCTTCATGACAGCCTCTGGAACATTTGAAACAGATATATAATTGAAAATGAGTGTTAGGGAATATATCCTCTAACAATTACTTCTTTTTTTTTAGAGATATCAAAAGGAGTTATAGAGAGAGAAGGTATTACCAAGGTCTTAATACTTATCTTCTATTTGAACTCTTCAGTTGACTCATCGTCCGATTCTAGACACTTCTTCATGTTTTAAGGATATCGATAATCTTCATCGTCGTCCAATCGTAGTAGCCTCAAAAGATTCTACAATGAAGTTTGCAACTGCCAGGAGTTCCATCCAGTCAACACAACCATCTCGAACGAATGCGCCTATCTTAACTTACTCATTGGTACTATATCCCATAGTCCAACAGGAACTCGATATGAGCTCAAACGTCCTCACATTGGTATACACACTCCTACAAACTCTCATTTCTATTTTACTATAACCTCAACTATGATACCAACCTGTAATGCCCCCAAATCCGGGGCCAGAGGATTTGGTCGTCACTATGAAACTTCAATCCAAATTAACCTGTTTAATTAATAAACAAATGCCAGCGGAAAATATTTAGCAAAAATGACCCCAACTATTCCAAGATCTTTTAAGGTTACAGTTCTAGAAACAAGAATTCCAAATTCCACAAATAATTTTTTTTCACTTTCTTTTAAAACTCTTTTCAATAAATTCCAACTCAAAACTAAACCCACTAGTATAACTTTGAAATGAAGTATACTAGGCCCAAATATAATACACAACTATAATATAATATAATATAAACAACTTTACACAATAAAACTTACACTAGCCCGCAAACCCTGGACCAACCACTTTCCAAGAGCTTTTTCTTCGCTTCCTCGAATTTCGCAGCTAAGTAGTGCAAGCTAATCCTCACTGGAGGTTAAATTTAAAAACAGGCAAGTATGAGCGAAAGAAATGCTCAGCAAGATCATTATAACATATATAGGGTCTTTTGATATAAAACTGACATCTGCAATAGCGCAGAACATTTAAAATCATAATTGCTGAATCATAAAATTTTAGTTGAGGAATCCCAGAATTGATTCCTTAATTGCATTCAAGACCATTTTGATATTTTTGAGCGAAATACTTCAGCAATATTTTGAATCTTGACGGGAATAAAACTCGTAAAACAGTGTTTACGGAATATCGTAAACAATAATAACATGAAACAATGATTATGGATTGAATCATAAACTTTACTCAAAACCGAACTCTTGAAATTAATACTTATTTTGTTGTCATATCAAATTAGATATCAATACGAACTGTGATGCTCACAACATTCCATACTGAAGTCAACATCAATCATCTATACTAATACCACCTTTGATATTTAACAACAACGTAAGTATCAACATAAATCAGAATCTGAACCACAACTGCATTTCACCGTTAATCCAAAACAGAACAGTTGATAAATCATTTATTCTATGAATATCAAAAACGATATGATAATTTAGATTAGGATCATCCTCCGACGGACGTACTATCACATGCTGATCAGCCCGTGTGATAGCACAAGGTCATGATTCATAGAAACGTGACCCCAAAAATACGAGTACTCAAATAAAAGGCAATATACCTGCCCGTGGCAAAAATGGTGTCATAATATTCCTTATGGCACTTAGAAATAGCCCTCTGCTGGACCGTCCGTCCCGGTCACTTACGCAATTATGATCCAATCTTAAAACCTTTTATTGAAATGGGGTCATGATAATCGACACCCGAAATAATTTTATTCCCCCAATTCTTGGGTAGGAATATTCGCAACCAAATCACTTTTCTCAAAATCCAAAACATTTATAAATCAGCTAAATGGGATAAGTAAAATCACTTAACTATTCTGAACATAGAATAGTAAATGAGTATTTGCATAACAGAATTATTTAACTCAGCGATATGTAAAACATTTATCTATTACGAACTGAATAGGGAAAGCAATACTTGCATGATAAGATTTAAAATAAATATCATTTGAACGATAAGTGATGATAGGGATACTTGCCTTTGGGTTTTTAGCAGTTAGTCACACTCGTATAAACGCATGCATCACCGTCTTTCTTTTCAACACTTCACCGATATGCTGCTCCTGCGATTGCTAGAAGCCAGCTACCCAATACCATTCCATCTCATTCTTTATCTAACTTCTTGTCCTGATCAAATTCAGAGATCCGCATCTATAATTAAAATATAGAACTTTAATCGTCCAAACGATAATCACTCGACGAACTGCGCGTCAAAATCCTATCGTCTACCCATACGATAGCCCGCACATAAATATAACAGACAAAAACAGGACTGTTGATCCACATATGCACATAATTCACATAACACGTAAACACATAACTAACGTATCACATGATTCATATAACACACGCATCGGTTCGACAAAAGGTTCAACTTGGTATGTTTAAAACTCAAATCAGGTCAAAGATATGATTTATCGATCAAAAATCGACTCAAAATCATATGAAAACTGTTTCTGGGAATTTCGATTTAAAAATAATTCAAAATTCTTTTTCTTATTTACAAAATTCATTTTTTATTTTGAAAATCATTATTTTAATTTTGAAAATTTATTTTAATTCAAAAATAAATCCAAAATTATTTAGTTAATTAATTTTAGTTGATAATTAATTATTTAATTAGTCAATTAATTTAAATATTAAATGATTAATTAATTTAATTAGTTATTAATTAATTTTAATTGAGTATTTAATTAGATTTAATTATTTATTTTTGATTTAAAAATTCCGAAAAATGGTTTCGAGTTTTAAAATATTATTTTAAATTATTTTCCAGGCTCGATAATTCTTATAAAATTAATTTTGGGAGATCGAGCCCTATTACTTAATTATTAAATGATTCGGAAACCCGTTTTTATTCCGAAAAATGTTCAAAAATTCATAATAAATCAACCGTTCATCCGTTTAATACGAAACGAACGCCTCTAGACTCAGAAAAATATTCCGCTTTCATTAAAAATACTTTCGAGACCCAAATCCTTTTGTTTCAAAAGGTCACTAGTCGAATTTCATCAAGGTCAAATTCGACTACTAAGAAGGAATGCAAATTCGACTACTAGGGACTTGGGTTACTTTGAAGTGTAGCAAATTAGAATGCTTGGACCAGAAGAAGCCACGTATTCAATTTGGTTTTAAGTCTACAATAAAACAGAAATCTCAGCATTTATTTAAAAGAGATTTTTTTCACCAGCAAACTGAGAAGCTTTTATGGAGAGCATTACGGAGCATTCAAGTTCATATTAATTGCTTTGTAACTGTACTGTTATGCTGTTGAAATTTCTGTAGAACCTAAATAATTGATTAGATTGTAGCAACATTAAGGTTTATATCAATCGTAATATATTCCTTGAATTTTGTTGTGTTTTTACTTTCCTGCATAAACTAAGAATTTGTTTTGAATCGGAATTAATTGGTGGTGTCGTATTCAACCCCCCCTTCTACGATACCTTTGGACCTAACAATTGGTATCAGAGCCGTTTGATTGACATACAAATCAAGATCTGGAAGTTTAGACCAAAACAAGTTCACTCTTGCAGATTTTATAATTTTCAAAATTTTCTATTTCTTGAAATTTTTGAATCTTAAATAATTTAATTATGAGTTCTCAAAAGGATGGAAGTATTAAGGTACCAAAGTTTGACAAAGAAAATTACAATCTATGGAAAAAAAAGATGATTCTCTATCTCAAGGCTGCGAACTCTGATTACATGGAAATTCTGAATGACGGCCCACACATACCTGAAGTGGTTGATCCTGATAATGAACGACGTACTATTCCTAAACCAAAATCTGACTGGACTGCAAAGGAAAAGGAATTGGTTGCCCTAGATGACAGTCTACAGCTGATATTGATAGATGTCATGGACTCTGACATGTGTCACCAAATTCTTGTTTGTAAAAGTGGCAAACACATGTGGGACACAATGGAACTGTTAATGGAAGGTACAAAAGATGTGAGAGAGAATCGCCTAGATATGTTAACTACTCAATATGAAGCCTTCAGGTCTCTTCCGGGTGAAGGTACAACCTCAGTTTATGAAAGACTGAATAGGCTGTTAAATGAAATGAGTCTTCATGGAAAGAAGTATGGACATCATGAAATCAACAAAAAGTTTTTGTTGACACTCCCTTCACATCTGGACAACAAGGCAGAAATAGTTCATGAACGAGTGGACTTCAAGACCATGAAACTGGAAAAGGTGTATGGAAGAATGAAGACTCATGAGATGGAGTTAGACCAGAAGAGGATCATATATGGAAACAAATTTAGTGATGCCAAAAATGCTGAGTTGCAGAGAACAACTGCACTGGTTGCAAGCAAGCATGAAGGCCTAGATATCACTGTTGAGAAGGCCAAGTCTCAAACTAATGAGGCTGAAGTGGATGATGGAAATCTTACTGGGGATCCTAGTGACTACTACACCATGGAAGAATTAAAATAGATGGAAGATCCCACAATGGCAAATCTAGCAGGGATGTTCAGTAATATGAGATTCAGAAGGAAGAAAGGTTTCAGTGGCTCAGGGAGCAGTAGCAGAGGGCAGAGATCCAACTCATACTCTAGTTCTGGATATAAAATTGGAATGGTAGATGAAAACAAATTCAAATGCTATAACTGTGATGAGGTTGGACACTTTTCCAGTGAATGCAGGAAGCCTCAACAATCAAAAGACAAGGGCAAAGGGGTTCAGAAAAGGGATTCAGGGAAATCCAAAAAGTATCTAGTCAAGTCCTACATTGCTGAAGGAAAACGTTGGGATGATACAGATGATGAAGAGGAAGAATATGGAAATCTTGCATTTATGGCAGAATCAACTCCTCAGGTATCTATATCACCCCCTGCTAAAATTTGTGATAATGCTGACTGTATAGCTTTTAAAGAACTTCCTCAAGTATATTCTGATAAACTTTCCTATGATAGACCTAATGTAGAATGTAGTGACAAGTTATGTGATGAAAATTACAATGTGCTTAGGTTAAGATACAGGAATTATTGCTTATCCCTAAGATGTTCAGAAGGTACTGCTAGTGACTTAAAGCAAGAACTAGAATAGATCAAAACTGAAAATGATAAGCTAGTTCTCACCAATGTTGCTATAGAAGACCTTAAAACAAGAAATCAATATCTGGAACTTAGAGATAAGAAACATGTTGAGACTATAGAAGGAAAGGATGAGAAGATAAAGGAATTAGAAACTAAGCTTCAGGCTTATGCCAATTCTGCTAATCTTGCAAAGGAACTCATATCTAGTCAAGTTGTAAGTGGAAAACTTGGAATTGGACTAAATTATGATGAACTTAGGAAATCTAGTAAGAAACATGTGGTGGATAATGAACCTGTAATAAAAGTTATTAATCCACCAGATACACCACATGTTCTGAAGAATGCTAAGAAACCTTTTTTCAAGAAGGCATCTTCGGAACCTTTTGATGAGGAGAATTTGTTCATTCATCATGAGATGCTTGTTGAAGATCTTGAAAAGATAAAAGATAAAAATGCTAAGAAATCTGATAAACAAGCATCCCCTGAAAGTGAACAAACTACTGTAGGACTAGGTTTTAGTTCCACCACTAAATCTAGTAAGAATAGAAATGGCAGAACAGGAAAGGATGGCCCTAGAAAGGTGTCTAATAACTGTGGATCCACTGGACACCTATCTCATGCATGTAAAAAGGTTAAAGTGGACAAAGTAAAAAATGTTAATATGCATACCATGCCTAGTGTTCCTAAATCTTCCAAGTGTGATAAGAATGCTTGCATGTCATGTGTTGTTTCATTCATGAAAATGTATCTTGATTACACACATTCACATAATGCATGCCATGATCATGATAATCATATACATAAGAACAAGAGTAAGTCAAAGACTGCAATCCCTCCTAGTGCTAGGAAAGAGGCTACCTTCACCAAGACCAAAAGCAAAGCTAATGGTCCTTCCAAGGGTGTTAAGGACACAGTCAATGACAATGTAAATCATGCTAAATCTGTCATGAATGTTAAGAAATCTGCTAGATATGCATATGTTCCTAAGTACCCTGGACCCAACATGGTTTGGGTACCAAAGAAATCTTAATCTCCTTTGTATACAGGGCATAAAGAAGAAGAAGGTCATGTGGATTCTGGACAGTGGATGTTTGAGGCATATGACTGGAGATAGAGACCTGCTATCAAAGGTGGTTGAGAAAGCTGGCCCAGTGGTTACCTTTGGAGATGACAGCAAAGGTTATACAACGGGATATGGCTGTTTGGAAATTGGAAATGTCATCATACAAGAAATCTCTTTGGTTGATGGTCTTATGTATAATCTTCTAAGCATAGGTCAATTCTGTGACAAAGGATGTGATGTGTTGTTCAAGAAGGAGAAGTGTTTGATCACTAATCAGAAGAATGAAAGGCTTGCTCTCAATGGAGTAAGAAAAGGTGATCTGTTTGTAGCTGACTGGAATTCTGCAGAAGATCGACAAGTAATGTGCTTCTACAGTAAAGCATCTGCAAATGACAGCTGGCTATGTCATATGAAGCTCTCCCACTTGAATTTTAAGACAATAAATTCTCTAGTAAAAAGAGAGTTGGTGAGAGGATTACCTGAGATGGAATTCAGCCTTGAAGGGCTATGTGAAGCATGTGAAAAAGGAAAATCAAAGAAAACATCACACAAGAAGAAGATAGTATCTGATATAGCTGAACCACTACAACTCCTTCACATGGATTTGTTTGGACCAGTGAATGTCATGTCTATGTCAAGAAAGAAATATGGATTAGTGATAGTGGATGATTTTTCTAGATACACATGGGTGTTATTCTTGCATTCAAAGGATGAAGCACCTGACATGATTATTGATCATATCAAGAAGATTGAAGTAGAAGCTGGGGTGCCTATGAGATGCATAAGGTCTGACAATGGAACATAATTCAGGAATGCAAAGTTAAATGACTTCTGTATGGAAAAGGGCATCTCAAGATAGTACTCAGCACCAAGGACTCCTCAGCAAAATGGGGTAGTTGAAAGGAAGAATCGTACTTTGGTAGAAGCTGCTAGAACTATGTTGAATGAAACAAATCTTCCTACATACTTTTGGGCTGAAGCTGTCAGCACTGCATGCTATACTCAGAACAGAACCCTGATTAACAGAATGTATGAGAAGACTCCATATGAGTTGATGGAAAACAAGAAACCATCTGTCAAATACTTTCATGTATTTGGAGGAAAATGCTATGTCCTTAAAGATAATGAGCAGATTGGCAAGTTTGATGCCAAAGCTGAAGAAGGCATTTTTCTGGGTTACTCATTAGAGTCAAAGGCTTACAGGGTGTTCATGCTTGATGATCAGAAGGTTGTGGAAAACCTTAATATAACATTTGATGACACCAAACCCTCAAGTATTCAGAAAGAAGATGATGATGAATCTATGAATGTAGAAGATTTTTCTGATAATGAGGATGAACCTGAAATTGTGCCAAATGAAAACAATAATAGAGATGATCCTCAGGATGATCATAATGATGATTCAGACTCAGATGATAATGGAGAAGATAGTCAAGATGCTAGTGGCACATCAAATGTAACTAGTGAAATAACATCTGGAGCTGATTCTCAATCATCAGATTCTTCAGGTCAAGATGGCACCAATTCAGGGGGAGCAGGACAAGAGCATGGATCTGGAGATAGAACTCACAATAACAATAGTAATACTGAATCATCAAGAGCACAATTTCCTAGATCTATAAAGTGGAATAAATCTCATCCTGAAGATTTAATCATTGGTGATCCAAATTCCAGAGTTCAAACCAGAAGAGCCACTGCAAATGAATGTCTGTATTCTGGGTTTCTTTCTCAAATGGAACCTAAGAAAGTGGATGAAGCTCTTGAAGATCCAGTTTGGGTGATTTCTATGCAAGAGGAACTCAATCAGTTTGAGAGACAAAAAGTTTGGAAACTAGTACCCCAACCAAAGAATAAATCAGTGATTGGCACTAAGTGGGTATTCAGAAACAAATTGGATGAAGATGGTACAGTGACAAGAAACAAGGCAAGACTGGTAGCAAAAGGTTACTCTCAAGAAGAAGGAATAGATTATGACGAAACTTTTGCACCAGTGGCAAGACTTGAAGCCATCAGAATGTTCTTGGCGTATGCTGCACATACAAACTTCAAGGTATATCAAATGGATGTGAAGAGTGCATTTCTAAATGGTGAGCTTGAAGAGGAAGTCTATGTGGAACAGCCTCCTGGTTTCATAGACCCTGAATCTGAAGATCTTGTCTATTTTCTCTTCAAGGCTCTCTATCGCCATAAGCAAGCACCAAGAACATGGTATGACACCCTCTCTGAATTTCTACTTGAACATGGTTTCACAAGAGGTGTCATAGACAAGACTCTGTTCTACAAAAAGCATAAGAATGATATCATACTTGTTCAAGTGTATGTTGATGATATTATATTTGGATCTACGAATGATATACTATGTGCAAGATTTGCTAAGCTGATGCAAAGTAAGTATGAGATGAGTATGATGGGAGAATTGAACTACTTTCTTGGACTTCAAGTGATTCAGAAGCCAGAAGGTATCTTTATCTGTCAGACAAAGTATATCAAAGATCTTCTGAAGAAATATGACATGGAAGATTCATCTCCTGCCAAGACTCCAATAGCCACTGCTACAAAGCTTGATCAATATAAATCTGGTAAAAAGGTGGATATCACTCACTATAGGGGCATGATTGGATCTCTTCTCTACTTGACTGCAAGTCGTCCAGATATAATGTTTGCAACATGCTTGTGTGCATGGTTCCAGGCTGACCCAAAGGAATCATATCTTATAGTCGTCAAGAGAATCTTTAGGTACTTGAAAGGTACAACTAATATGGATATTTGGTATCCTAAAGACACTGGATTTGATCTCATAGGTTATACAGATTCTGATTATGCTGGATGTAAGACTGATCGGAAGAGTACTTCAGGAAGCTGTCAATTCCTTGGTAGACGATTGGTTTCATGGTTTAGTAAGAAGCAGTATTCAGTATCAACATCAACTGCAGAAGCTGAATATATTGCTGCTGGAAGCTGCTGTGCTCAATTACTTTGGATGAGAAAACTCAAGGACTATGGAATTGATCTGGATCATATTCCCATCTTCGGTGACAATAAAAGTGCTATAGCTATCTCAAACAATCCAGTTCAGCACTCGAGGACCAAGCATATTGACATCAGGTATCATTTTATAAGAGAACATATAATGAATGGTACTGTGGAACATCAATATGTTCCCACAGCTGATCAAATTGCAGACATTTTCACAAAGCCACTTGATGAGGCAACATTCACCAAGTTGGTTAGTGAACTTGGCATGTTAAATTTGTCCAATTGATTGGAAATTAACAAATGCAATTTGATTGGGATAAAATTTACAAATTTCTGTGATGATTCTTTGAGGGTTTGTGAATTTTATTTACCAAATATTCATTATTTATATAGTAGCAGCATAATATTGTTCTGAATAATGGTGATTATCAATCAATGGTAATTTTCATAATTTTAGAGAGAATATTGTGATTTTTGAAACATAATATTGTTTATAATTATGGTATTATCAATAAATGATAAGTATTGTAATTAATAAATAATTATTATGGGATTTTTATGAAGCATAAGTAATATTCAGGATTTATTAATATTTTTCAGTCAATGATTTATATTTAATAATGAATAAATATTATTTGTGATAATTAGTAGTTAAGTACTAAAAATTAAGAAATTCAATTTTTTAATTTTTGGGAACATTTATTGTTGCACTTAGGGGGAGAAGTGATTTAGAATAATCAAAAAATTTCCTAAGTACAGCAATTCCAAATTTCGACTAGTGGCTGTATAAAAATTGACTAGTACAACAAGTCCATATTTCGACTAGTGGCTGTATAAAAATCGACTAGTACAACAAGTCCAAATTTCGACTAGTGGCTGTATAAAAATCGACTAGTGGCTGGGAAATTTTCGACTAGTTGATTTTCTAAGAAAATCGACTAGCTGTTTTCAATAGAGTTTGGTTGTCATTTTTCTTCCCATTGGCAATTTTTCGATTACTAAATTTTCGACTAGAAGAAAAATCGACGAGTATGCTACTAGTCGATTTCCCACTAGTTGAAAAATAATCTATATATATATTCATCTGCCTTAACAGTTGCTTTCTCAAATATACACACAAACTAATCGATTTCACTGCAAAGGAGGATTCAGGAGTTTTAAATTTTCAGTAATCGATTTCTTCATAGAACTCTGGCAAAATTTTCTGGAATTCTAGATTATTGTTGTTGAATCCATTGCGGTTCTTCTGACTATAAACTCACAAGTTTTCACGGGTTGAATTAGGAGATCCAAGCATTCGATTTCTAGTTTTAGAAAAGGTTTTTTTTGTGTGAAATCTGCTGTGTCTATAACCTAGGTTGCGTTTGGTGTGAGGGTTTTAAGAAATAAAATTAATTTCTTTTGTATTTAAGATTATTTCTCATTTTATTTTAAATAAAAATGGTAAATAATTTTGAAATTAAGAAAACTAATTTTGTGTCTATTTTAGGAAATGATTTGAGAAAAACTGGAATATTTCAAAAATGGATTATTTTCTTAAATGAACATTCTATTGTGCGATATGCCCTGACAGCTAATGTGCAGATTAACTCTGATTTAATTCAGCACGTCACACAGAATTCTTATATATCTAATGAGGGTGATCAGCTTGGGATAGAATTTATTTTTGGTGAAGATGTGATCAGGATTTCTGAAGATGATCTGAATGAGCATCTACACCTTCCAAGAGATAACTTTGTTGATGTTCCTGATTCCTCGACGTTGTTCGACTTCTTTGTTTCAATTCAAGAAACCTTGGAAAATGGTCAGCTACCTGCAAAGTTCTACAAGTCACATCTACCCAAGGAATGGAACTTTTTCTTCGGGTTTATATCTCAAGTGTTCTCTTCGAAGATAAGCAGCTGGGTGTCTATCTCTGGGTTGGTTCAGAAAATTGGTTTTTCAGTGGCCAATAATCTTCGAATCAACTATGGTCGTCTCATGATGAAGAAGCTACAACAACACATTAACACTCAGAAGACCATTAAGTTTGCATTCTATCCTTGCTTTCTACAGATTGTGCTTAACTCCATACTTTCAGAGGAACAAAGGAACTTCATCCCCATGTTCAAGCCTGTCAATCCTCCTGTCATGCCTACCACTGTTGCTGTTCAATTGAAAAATAAGAGAAATTATCCAAACAACAATGGAGGTATACCTAATGTCTTTTTGACTCCTTACTTAACAGAGAGTTTTGTGTAGATTGAAGCTGACATAATAGCAAGGAATGAGGAAATTCAGGCACAAGAACACATGGATCAAGATCCAGTTGCAGCTTTTGATGCAGAACAATAACATGTTCAACCTGAGGAAGGAAGTGTCCATAGTTCACATACTCAGACCATTCCTCAAAACACCCATGTTCAATCATACAGGCCAGGTATGTCCGGAGGTAACTACTCTCAATTCTCCAATACTGACTTTGATGATTTGATTTCTATTGAAGCTCTATAATTTGACTATACACATCCATTTCAATCACTTGGTGATTATCCAACAAGGAGTATTGGATCTGAAAACCTCCAGATTCATAACCTCACTCCACCTCCAAACACTAAATTTACACTTTCCTCTACCAAAAACCTGAAGAGAAAAGGAGCCAGTGAGGATGAGGGAGAAACTGCTGACACAGCAGCAAACAAGGGAGATTATATGAGAGAACCCTCAGCTCTACCTCAAATGAATAAAAGTCGTATCCAATTAGAGGTATCTGACAGCCCCCATACATTCTCTCAAAAGGATGTAATGGCTGAAAAGGCAATCAAACAGTCTCTGGATGTACCTTCTCAACAAGGTATGTCTATTGAAATTCGCCCGTCGGCCACGGCATCTGAAAGTGTGTCACCACCACCAAACTTGACCTCAGATATTCATATTCACAGTAAGGGTGAACACACATCCAAAGAATTGACGGAAGCAGGGGAGCCACCTATTTTACAGTTGGACTCCTCTGTCAGTGATCCTTTAGAGGAACAACAATCCACTGGTAATGTCCCAGATATCCCTGGTGAGCCTATGAATAAGGTATTATCACCAATACCTGAGGGAACTGAAAGTCTGATCCAACAGATGAAGACTTCCGTGACTCTCTTAGAGATTCCAGCTCTGGAAAGGTCATCTACTGATGACAGGGAACTTGTCTCTGACAAGGATCGGGAATGGCGAACTCCAATTGCACCACCACAGACCTCCTTAAGGATGGCTAATGTGATTTCACTTGCAGGTACCTCGAAAGCTCGGAGCATTGAGAGGAGTGAAACACAAACCGTGAGGTTGAGTGACACCCCTGTCCCCAAACCGAGTGAAAGAGTGATGAGCGAAACACTTCGAGAGGAGCCTTGTGAGACACCTACCATCCAAAATGCACCAAATCTTACAAACTATGTTACTATTACTGAATTTCATGATACTCTCAAACAACGGGATCAACAATTTCTAGCTTTGCTTGATAAGAGAGACAAAGAATTTTATCAAGTTATGGACATCAGGGATAAACAATTTCATGACGAACTTGCCAAGCATGATGCTACTATTGCCTCTCTTCAAGCAGAGATTGCACAGTTGTAGGCGAAAGTCAAACTAATGAAATATCAATAAGCCTATAACTCTGCTGCTTCTGGTTTCTGGCTAGCTTTTATGGAAGGACAAATGCACTCTAAATCTTTTTTCAGTTCACTTCAGAAGGATAACCCAACTGAGGGGGAGAAGTTAGGAGGAGTTCAAGAAAAGTAGTCCTGGAGGCAGAAAAGAAATCAGTTGATAAAGGCAAGGCTAAAGTTGTGGAGTTGGAGGCAGAAAAGAAGTCAGTTGATAAAGGCAAGGCTAAAGTTGTGGAGTTTGAAATGCAAGATCCAGTAAATGTTACATATGAGTCTGAGGATACAGAGGAGGAAGAAGAACTAGTTTATTTCAGGAGTTCAATGAATCTAGATGCTAATATGTTTACTAATCCATTCAAGGAAAGCAAGCCAGTTGAAGCTGTGGTAGTCGGAGAAGAAATATTCAATCCTGACATGGAAGTTACTGCACAAAGTGATGAAGATCAGATGGAACATGAACTTGAAGAAGGTGAAATTTTTGAACCGGGAGTTGCAGATGCTAAAATTGTTGATGAAGAGGAGGAATTTGCAGATGAAGATGCTTTCAGTGATGATTGCCTAATGAACAGGATAAATGAAATTATCAATGACAATATTGAAGAGGATAAAGAGTTTATGATCAGGCAATGGCTAAGAAGACAAAGAATTAGTGAGAGGAAGGCCAAAATTGCTAGGGAGGAAGACATTCGTAACCAAACAGTACCCAGGTAGGATGAAGCTAGAGCAAGTTTCAGAGGTAAGGAGAAGAACTTAGATAAGAATGATGATAGAAAGATAATGGACATCATCGGAGAATATAGACAGAAATATCCAGATATCCATGAGTTCTACAGGAAGTTTGATGAAAGAGTCTCTTGTGTTTCTGTGTCTAAACTGAAGAAGGGCTGGGTTATGTATGTGAACCTAATAGACCAAAGAGCTCTGAAGCTGTCAACAAGAATGTTCAAGAAGATGAATGTCGTTGAGTTGTTTATCCTCAAGCATAAAATTATCACATCAGGAGGACCAATCAATGAACTGCCAAGGGAACGTATGCATGAAGCTTTGAGAGAGTATTCACCGGAAGCATTTGACTTACCAGCTTGTGTCAAATACTACCATGGAAGATCTTTACAGAATCTCACTCTCACTGAAACTCATTTGATGGGAACTCCTTACAGTATGCTAATGTACATTGAAAGCAGACTAAGGGGAAAGAAAGAAAAAAGATCTGCTCTAGATCTTGAAGCTGCTGAGATTATCTATGCTACAAGGTTAAATCTGAAGATGGAAGACAGTGAAAGAGACATGAGAAAGACTACTCGAGCTTACGATGAAATAGTGTGGGTTAGAAGAGCGGATGGCAAGACCATAACAGAGGATGAACTTCTGGGGGAGAGTGAGCCAAAGACTTGTATTGAAGATGGAGAACTGAAGTACGTAATCAGAACTTCTCAAGCAGTTTCCAAGATACCTATCTCTAGCTTTGAAGATAGCCGTTCTGAATGCATAAGAGAAGTGTTGAAAGATATTCACTTATCCACATGCAAAAATGACAAGCTTGCTCTAAAGCCAATTCAGGACAGACTGAGAAGCATACTTGATATGGAATGAATCAGCAACACAAAAAGGGTGCAAAATTTTCATAAGAGAATAACTGTCTTTGTTTTCTCTAAGAAATCTTCTATCCTATTTGATGCTGTAAGGAAAATGCAAAGCATCCCATATCTCAAGATGTTACTCAAGAGGCTTGAAGAACCGAAACCAATCAACGCACTAGAAGTCGAAGCAAGAGACTTAGTCAAGCTAAGAATTTCACAAATACAGCAGAGGATTCAAAGCAGAAAAGCCAGAGCAATCAAGAAATCTGAATCAATAATCCTAGGGAAAACAGCAAGTCAAAAGGATAAAGTTGAAATAAAGTCAAAGGTAAAGGAGAAATAGAACATATGTTCATAATAGAGGAACAATTTATGTCTTTGAAATCTCATGTAAATAGAAATCTGGAAATGTATATATGTTCCAGAATGTATTTAATATTATTTACTATTTTCCGCACTTACTTTTTCTTGTTGTCAGTTGAGTTATCCTTAAAGATTTGCTTGTCGAACTCTAACAATCAAATAGGGGGAGATTGTAAAGCATGATGTACTATAATGGATAATGAGATGATATAACTCAACTTAGGACAAGAATCTAGTAAATAATATTATCTATGTAACACAGGAATCCAGAAGAAGAATGATCAGACACATACAAGAATCAAAACACAGTATTACAAGTGCAAGTCCATTTGAAGTCATAGAAAGAAGATCAATTCATTGATCAGGCCTCTGTGAAGAATAAAAAATCAGAGGACTTGTTGTTTTAATACAGTTGAAGATTCAAGTATAGAAATCAAGTGATTCCAGTGGAAAACAATCTATAGAACTCAAGTCAGAATTCATTAACAAGGAACAATCAAAAAGGATAAGGATATTCAACTAAGGGCTAGTCGTTTGTGAACCAGACCAGTGCACTAAGCCTCAGCATTCCAGAATTGATCATTCAAGTCTACAAAAGAAGTGTTAATTGATTTCAAGATCATACAAAAGAATGTATTCAGAATTGAAGAAAAGAAGAAGAAGGAGTGAAAATATTCTAAGGCATTGAAGTTGATTTTCAACTAGTAGAATTCGACTTGTATGAATTTGACTAGTGGAAAATCAACTAGTGGAATGTAATTCTACTAGTCGATTTCTGACCTCCAAAATCGACTTCCAAAATTGACTTCTACTCAATTAGAATATTCTCTAAGTGCTACACATGTATAAAATTAGACTTCTATATTCTACTAGTCAAATTTCATCAAGGTCAAATTCGACTACTAAGAAGGAATGCAAATTCGACTACTAGGGACTTGGGTTACTTTGAAGTACAGCAAATTAGAATGCTTGGACCAGAAGAAGCCACGTATTCAATTTGGTTTTAAGTCTACAATAAAATAGAAATCTCAGTATTTATTTAAAAGAGATTTTTTTACCAGCAAACTGAGAAGCTTTTATGGAGAGCATTACGGAGCATTCAAGTTCATATTAATTGCTTTGTAACTGTACTGTTATGTTGTTCAAATTTCTGTAGAAGCTAATCAATTGATTAGATTGTAGCAATATTAAGGTTTATATCAATCGTAATATATTCCTTGAATTGTGTTGTGTTTTTACTTTCCTGCATAAACTAAGAATTTGTTTTGAATTAGAATTAATTGGTGGTATCGTATTCAACCCCCCCTTCTACGATACCTTTGGACCTAACACCAGCGCAAAATTTTCGATACAATATTCATTTCGGTAAATCAATAAAACCCGTATTTTCGAGAAATGAAATCTTTTGATTAAACCATTAGATTATCTTCTCGTAATTTGTGTAACCAAAGCGCTGAGACCAAGTTTGTATTTATAAAAAGCCTTGTTTTGATAATTATCCAAAAACCGATACCGAATTGGATCTGTTTTATCAATTAAGTGTTATATTTTATATCTGATATGATCCCAAGGGGTACCAATATTCCGTAAATATAAATAGCCCTTACCGTATTTTATTTTGTACATTTTATTTTGTACAGATAATCATTTGCAATCTGTAAAATATATAATTTTTAGAGAAAATTAGTATATTCATAATAGTTATTGGGAATCAAACCTAAATTTCAAGGTGTTATCGATATCGGATTTTGGAGTTCAAGTAAACAAAACAAAGGTCTTGGAGAGTACTAGATTCTATAATCCATACACCTGCAGAATCATTTGGTATTTTTCTATATTTTTATTTATTTTCAAATTATTTTGGATTAAATTATGAATTTTTGATTTTGATGTTGTTTGTATGATTTGATGATTTCATGCTGTAGATAATTTGATTCTGATCATTTTGGTATGTCATATAGTCATTTGGAGTTCAATAACATGTTCAAAATTGAGTTTAATCTTCAAATTTCAAAATTAGAGTTCTTAATTCTTATGAATGTTTTCAATTGAATTTGGGGGGTTTTGATCTAGGGGTTATTAGCATGATGGGTTGGTATGATTGTGTAGAGCTTGAAAAGAGGAATCGATTGGTGGTGTTCTCGTGTTCCGTTGATACCTGAATCGAGCTGGCCGGAGAAAAGAAGAACTCGTCGTCCGACAAGTTTTTTTCGAGATTTTCCGGCCAACTCAGGGGTTATTAAGTTGTTTTGATTGCATGAATAGATTCCTGGTAACTAGTAGATGTAATCTACAACTTGTGGTGGTGTGACGTTACCGAAGTCAACTTCTCCGGTGAACCCAGTCGTTTTCTGGCAAGGATTTGTAAAAATTACAAACAGGTCCCTGTAGTTTCGAAGAAGAAACAGTTTAGTCCCTATAGTTTCAAAAACTTACAAATTTTGGATTCCTATTTTTAAAATTATTTAAAAATCATATTTTCTATTTATTTTAATTTTGAAAATTCGTTTTTAATTATTAGAAATTCCAAAAAAAATTATTATTTTAATTCTGGAAATTATTCATAATTCAAAAATAAATCTGAATTACTTAATTAATTAATTTTAGTTAATATTTAATTATTTAATTGATCAATTAATTCAAATATTAATTGATTAATTAATTTAATTGATTTTTAATTAATTTTATTTGAATATTTAATTAGATTTAATTATTTCTTTTGATTTAAAAATTTTGAAAAATGGTTTTGAGATTTAAAATATTATTTTAAATTATTTTTAAGGCTCGATGATTATTATAAAATGATTTTAAAGTCTCATTCGGGAATTCAAACCCAGTTAATTGCTTATAAATGATTCAACGACCCATTTTAATTCTAATAAATGTTTAAAAATTCGTATTAAATACTTGGAAAATCATTTTAACCCTAAATCTTCTTTGAAAAAATATTTTTATCGAATATCTTACGTGTTATGTGCTATATGTGATCCGATTGATATACGGTATGCTTATGTGTGCATTGTTTAGCTGTTTTTATCGTAACTTTCAATCTATAAATCGGATTTGGGTGAAACATAGGGTAGATAGAAGCTTGTAATGAATAGAATAAGGCGAGAGTGAGTATTAATAGATACATGTGATGTATAGAAGAGGAAACAAAGCATAGAAAAGGGAAACAGATAGTCAGTTATTCGGAGTCGTTGAATGAAAACAAGTGAAGCGTAACTAGAGTGAGAAAAGGCAAGTGATTCCTAAACTATCTTGATATATGTTTGGAATAGTTTTGTTTTATATTGCAAGTGCTTTGAAGTATTAAACCTTAAACCCTAATTCCAGTTATTGATTTTGAGTCATAAGCCTTATTCTTTGTAAACCATTGATTGTTGAATATCAGATACAAACCATAGATATACGATACTACTCCATAAATACATACAAACTATATACCGAACACTGAACCAGGATTGTTGAACATACCAACCTTTATACCTTATACATCAAATGACTAATCCTTATAACCATTAAACCTTTATTCTTCAGTTATCTGATTCTGTTACTGGCTAATAGCCAATCCTTATACTTACCTTTGTACCCTTGTGATAATTACAAATCACTTTATTCATGAAGACAAACATTATCTATGATTATATTCATTGATTTACATTGTTTATTCTGTTATTGTTATAGGATTGGATGGTTTTATAAATGTAGACCAGATTCGTGGTCAGACCAGATTCATGGTCTTATTAGGCCAATATGTGCCTTGGATCCAGTAAATAGAGCAGAGCTGTGTGCCTTGCTCGGGATTAGTGCATGACTGATCAACAGCCTAACCATGGTTTTAAATTAAAAATGAATATCTAAGTTTAATCATTGCTTAACAAGAAACTTGATACCCTAAATCATTTCATTTGATCATTGTTTAATCTTAGTATTGTCCCTGTGACTTGCTGAGCTAGTTAGCTCATTTATGCGTTTCTGTTTATATTCTTTTCCAGTTAAGAAGGAGCCTGTTGGTAGCGAGGATCCCCAACCAAGTGTGCGAGCTAAGATTCCAGGTTGAGATGGAATAAGCTAGCTGAAGAGTTTTGTTATATTTTATGTTTGAAAGTTTTTAAGAATGTTTTCTTTTCAGATGTAAGTTAAACTAGATGGGTTTTGAAATGTTTATAATATAAGTAAGGTTATGGCTTGCGTGCATACTTGAACCTGTTGTGATCCGTGGAATATGGTAAGTAGGGTCATTGCATATATTTTATTGTCATACCCAGGTTTATATATTGTGCGTGTGTGTTGTGAACCCCAAACTTCTGACTCGGGTTTGGAGGTCGTCACATACCCAAGTGTAAAGGACACATATATGTTGCATTTGGGTCGAATAAGTGCATAAGTAAGGCTAAGAAGTCATTCGGGAGTTTGAGTAAATTATCCTTAGTAATGAGGTTATATTATATGTGTAGGTTCAAGTGAAGAAGAAGGAAAGACTGTTGCCATCAAGGTCGAGTAGGGAAGCTCCAAGTCACTTTTGTTGTTATGATCTTGTGAAAGGCAAGTTTACTTGATTTTAACTTATTCCAACATTTTTCCTTTGAATTGAATATGTTTGTGTCAATAGCCTTGGATATATATTAAACCTTGTGAAAATATTTCCAAGCTTTGTTTAGTCAAACTTATCCCCGAATTGTCTATGCCATGCTTTGTTGATTAATTTTCTTGAATACCCTGAACTTGATTTTAGCATGCTTCGATAATTTCCTATATTGACAATTTCTTATAATTCGAATCCCTTGAACTACATTTATTAGATAAATATCCTTTATTATCATACCCAAACTTTGTAACTGGATATACGTCATGTACTACACTCGGTATTAGACACCCTTACCTTAGTTGATTATCATTATAACTCTTCAATACTTTCTTCATTGGTTGTTGAATCATTGATACTCATCCTTGAATTATAATTCTATTGCTTAGAATCCTTGTAATTTCTCTTTAACATCAGTTTTATAAAAGATAATTGCTTTTCAAACAAAAAATGTTTTCTTGAAAATTAGTGAATTGTACTAAGATGCAAGTCCCTTTCACATTTATAATAGGCTTACAGGTAGCCTCAGATCCAGTAAAATTTGTTATAACCCGGCGAGGTTCAGTATTACTTTGCGGCTGATCACCGACTATAATCTGTAGCGTCATAAAATGAGCGTTTAAATGAAAGGTGATTTTTTTAAATGTTTTCACAATATAATGATGCCATTCCTATCCCTTTAAATATGAAATGATATACCTTGATGCTTATTTATTTTAGTATTGGTACTTGCTGAGCATTTGGCTCATTGCTTGCTTTTCTACCCATGATATTACAGCTAGCGAGTATGGTTCAGGATGAAGTAGACAGCGCATAAGTCAACCAGTGGACTTTCAGATAAGTATTTGATGTACCATATGCGAGCTCAGGTAGTTTAGTGACCCCGTAGTGGGAGCAACAATGTAATATTTTATTTAAATTGTAATAGTAAGTAGTTGGGATTTTCAAACACTAAACCGAAGCGATCTTGGATTTATGTATAATTTAACTCTGTTTAAATTATGCATGTTAATGACTAGTTTTTATTAATTTGGTTAATTTAGGTCGTGACAACATTGTTATGGAATCTGTATATGGTGTGTTTGATGATAAAAAGATTGAAGGATTGGAAGGTGAAGGTTTCCATGAAAGCCTCAAATTTGACAATGTTGAGATGTATTATGATGATAGTGATGATGAAAGTGGTCTATAAGGAATGAAAAAAGTATATTCAAACTTTTCATCAAATGAAACAACTGCAGTTGATGCACAGAGTGCTACATCCGTATAAAGACAAAGTGCAGCATTCGCTGAAAGATAAAGTGAATCATCCGTTGAAAGATAAAGTGCATCATCCGTTGAAAGACAGAATATAGCATCCGTTGATGATCATTCTTCAATATGTGCTAAAGGTCATTCTAGATCACTGTTTGATAAAACTCAATCTTTAAATCAAAGATCCACCAACTTACGGGGAGTATTATCTAGTCAACACTCAGTCACTCATTAGGAAACCAATGAGGTCACTGGATCGAGAGCAAATCTTCCACCTCAAACAAATTGGACTAAGAATCATCCATTTGAACTGATCATTGGTGATGTAATATCTAGAGTTCAAATAAGAAGAGCAACCCAAGATGAATGTATGTATAGTAGCTTTCTATCACAGGAAGAACCAAAGAGGGTAGAAGAGGCTCTAATGGATTCAGATTGGGTTTTAGCTTTGCAGGAAGAGCTAAACCAATTTGAAAGAAACAAAGTATGAAAGATGGTACCCAAACTAGAAACAAGAATTCTATTGATACTAAGTGGGTATTCAGAAACAAGATAAATGAAATTGATATGGTCATAAGGAACAAAGCTAAATTGGTTGCTAAAGGATACTCTCACCAAGAGGGAATAGATTTTGATGAGACATTTGCTTCAGTTGCAAGACTTGAAGCTATCAGAATCTTTCTAGCCTATGCAGCCCATGCCAATTTCAAAGTCTATCAAATGGATGTGAACAGTGCATTTCTGAATGGAGAATTAAAGGATGAAGTTTATATTAGCCAACCTCCAGGTTTTAAAGACCTCAACTTTCTGGACTATGTATACTATCTATTTAATGCACTTTATGGATTGAAGCAAGCACTTAGAGCCTGGTATGGCACCATTTCAAAGTTTCTTTTAGAAAATCACTTCACTAAAGGTACTGTTGACAAAATGTTTTTTTAGAAATATAAGTGGTCTACTATACTTATTTAAATCTATGTGAATGATATAATATTTGGCTCTATCAGATAAACTTTGCAAAAAAAATTCCAAATTGATGCAAAGCAAATATGAAATGAGCATGATGGGAGAACTAACTTATTTTCTTGGTTTACAAGTAAAGCAATTAGTGATGGAATATTCATTAGTCAAGCTAAATATATTTATGATATTTTAAAGAAGTTTGATTTAATGGATTGCTCAACTGTAAAAACTCTCAAGGCCACTGCCATTAAAGTTAAATTGAACACAACTGAAAAATCTGCGGACATTACAAGTTATAGAGGTATGGTTGGCTCACTTTTATATTTGACAGCTAGTAGGCCTGATATTATATTTGATACATGTCTTTGTGCTAGATTCCAAGTTGATCCTAGGGAATCTCACTTAATAGCTAATAAGAGGATTTTCAGATATCTCTGAGGGACACCAAACCTTGGCATTTGGTACCCTAGAGATTCTGGTTTTAATCTAATTGGCTATTTAGATGCAGATTATGCAGGTTGCAAGATTGACAGAAAAAGTACAATAGGGACATGTCAATTTTCTAGGAAATAAGCTAGTGTCCTGGTTTAGTAAGAAACAAAACTAAGTTTCTATTTCTACAGTTGAGGCTGAATACGTTGTTTCTAGAAGTTGTTTTTCAAAGATTCCATGAATATGAATCAATTATTGGATTATGGTCTACATGTAGACAAAGTTCTAATCTTCTGTTACAATACAAATGTCATTTCCATTACTGAAAATCCCGTGGAGCATTCAAGGACAAAGAACATTGACATTAAGTATCATTTCATAAGGGAATATTTTATGAATGGTACTATGGAACTTCAACTTATTCCAGGTGAGCAGTAAATTACAGACATCTTTACCAAGCCACATCATGAATCAACATTTATAAGGTTTGTGTGTGAGTTAGGTATGCTAAACTACTATTAATTTACTATTATTAATGTATATGCAACTTGTAATGCAGCCAGAAATAAATTTGATTTTCTTGATCAAGTCATGAAAAACTGAAATTTTGGCTAAGTCAAAATTACTCTTTCGACGGATATTTCTTATCCGTTAAAAGTCAAATATATTTCTGGATATATTGTCCTTCAATGGATAATGGTATCTTTGACATCTGTTGATTTTTATCAATCATGACCGTTAATTCTAGAACATCATCCATTGAAATATGCTTACAGTCATGCATATATACTGTAACGCCCTCCAAACCCGGGTCAGAAGTTTGGAGACCACAACACACACACACACACACCATTTTTACACCTGTTTATGAATATAATAATATATAGCAATGACCCTACTTACCATTATCCATGGATTGAAGCAGTTTAAAGTATGCCCACAAGCCATCAACTTATTCATTTTACAAACATTCCAAATCCCAGTTTATTTATCTTACAACAGAAGTAAACTTTATTACAAACTATCAACACAAACTAAGCCACACATCATCTGCTAGCTTATTCTATCTCAATATGGATACCTAGCTCGCACACTTGTTTGGGGATCCTCGCTACCACCAGTTTCCTTTTTCACTGGAAAAAAATATAAACAGATTTGCAAGAGTGAGCTAACTAGCTCAGCAAGTCATAATGACAGTCACTGAGATTAACAATGATCAATTGAAACGATAAGGAATCTAATAAGCAATGATTAAAAATGGATATTCACTTTTATTTTAAAAATCAAGGTTAGGCTGCTGATCAGTCACGCACTAACCCCGAGCAAGGCTCACAATTTTGTTCTATATACTGGATCCAAGGCACACATTGGCCTATTATGACCACGAATCTGGTTCGACCATAAATCTGGTCCATATTTAAAAATAATGCAATTCCAAAATCATAATATGATAAGCAATGTAAATCAATAGTTGAATCATAAACAACATTTCTCTTAAAACATAAGATGATTTGTAATTCAATGAAATAATAAGGAAATCATAAAGGTTGGGTTTCAATCAAGGAAAGAATCAGAAAGCAGAAGACCCAAGGGTTCAAGAGTTATAAGAATTGGTCTTCTGTTACACAAGATATAAGGGTTGGTATGTTAAGCAATCTCGTATCAAAAATTAGTATGTGGTAGATATATATCTGTGGAGTAGTATCGTATATGTGTGGTTTGTATCTGAGAATTCAACAATCAATGGTTTATGAAGAATCAGGTTTATGGCTCAAGATCAATAAGAATCAGGGTTTGGGTTAAGTACTTCAAAGTACTTGCAATATAGAACCAGAACCATTAGGAATACTTGCAATTATATTAGGGAAGAGCAGAAACACTTGCCTTATCAACTTGCTTTTATGCTACTTGTACTTGTCTACTGGTTCCCACTCACTGACCCCTTGCTTTCCCTTTCTACGTCTCGCTTCCTCTATTAAACATCATATATACTTATCAATACTCATTCTCATTTCGTTCTACTCGTTACAAGCTTCGAACTACCATTCGTTTCACCCAAATCCGATGCACAGATTGAAAGTTATGAATAAAACAGTCAAACAATGCATGCACAGTCATATTATACATCAATCAGATAAAATATAACACATAGCACATAAGATATTCAATTAAAATAATTTTTCAAAGAAGATTCTGGGTAAAATTAATTTTCCAAGTATTTAATACGAATTTTTAAACATTTTTCGGAATTAAAACGGGTCTCTGAATCATTTTATATTTAAATAACAGGGTTCAAACACCCAAATATGATTTTAAAATGATTTAATACTATTTATCAAGCTTTGAAAATAATTTTAAATAATATTTTAACCTCAAAACTATTATTCAGGATTTTAAAATCCAAATAAATAATTAAATTTAATTATTAAATCAATTAAAATCAAATAATAATTAATTAATCAATTAATATATTAAATTAATCATTTAATTAAAATAATTAAAACTAAATAAAATAAATCAGATTTATTTTTAAATAATTAAAAATAATTTTCTGAATTTTAAAAATAATTTTCTAGAATTAAATATAGATTTTTAGAATTTAAAACGAAATTTTAGAATTAAATACAGAATTTTTAAATAAAAGAATTCAGAAACAGAATTGATAAATGCTATTACGCTTTCAAAAGATCAAAACCGGGTTTTGTTTTAAACAAAATGGGTCGGTAACCGGGTCGTTTAGAACCAATCGGGTCGGTGAAGAACACCGCCCGACCCACTGGAAAATCTGCAGAAACCGGCAACAGCCGGAGCTCCGATCTCACCCAAAACGGCTCAGGTTGAACATGATTTCAGTCCAGAATCAATCAGTACGGTGCCATCATCTCGGTAACAACAACAATTGCCAGAAATGATCGGTGTAGTACCTATTCCGACGAGAAATCGAACGGAACCGGGTACAACACCGACCAACTACGATTTCAGCCAAAACATCATCCAAATAACATGGTTTAGATATGAAACGATTGTAAATTAACAGATAAACACACTGGTAATCAACAAAACATTAAACAATCAGTAATAATGAAATTCCCAAATTCAATTAAAATTATTCATGAATACAAACCCTAATTTCAAGTGTTCAGAATCAAACATCGATTTATATATGTTATTGAACTCGATTTTTGACATATAATATACCAAAATGACCAGGAAAAAAGATCAACATGATTATGCCATCAAATTACATCAAAAACATCAAGAACAAAAGTTCCTAATTTAATCCATAAATAATTTGAATTAAAATAATTAAATAGGAAAAATACTGTGATTTCTGTACACAAATAGATGGTTGATTCAGAAAGAGTTTTTCGAGAGCTTCGTTTTGGTATATTGCACGCTTGAATCGGAGTTCAATAACGCCTTCGTTTGTACGTTTGATTATGAAGAACACAATGTTTTTAGGTTTTTTCTCTGTAAATTAATAGTTTTAACTGACTGATTGTGATTATACGATTAAAATGAAATAATAAAGGGGATATTTATATTTATAGAATATTGGATCATGTTGGATCGTTTTGGATCGATAAATTAGTTACTTAGCCGCTAAGTAACTGCAAAAACGATCCGATTTAACACCCGTATTGGATAATTATCCCAACCAGGCTTCTTATAAAACACTTTATACGAAAATAATGTAATATTATCCCGTCTTTTGAGAATGCGGGTTTTGTTAATATATCGAAATAACTATCGTATCGAAAATTGTACGCCGGGACGCGTACGGGTTGAACCGTAATCCGGATCGAAAAAGTCAAAACACGGAAAATGTCTGGAATTACCAGATTAGGTTAGGAATGAGTTTTCGGACGAGTTTCGAGTTGTAATAATGTAAAAACGGTTGAGGTTGGACGATTCTCGGCTTTATAAAATAATTTTGTAATTATTCTGAAAATAATTAATAAATTCATAAATTAATATAAAGTCATATAACACTCCAAAAATTACTAGAAAAATACCACACTTATCTATATTTTATTCTGGACATATTATAATTAACATACTCATATCCTGTCACAGATAAGCATCTAAATATTATTATCAATCAACATATAATTCACCAAAAATTCACATAATAATCACATAATAATCATTTATTGATAAAAATAATTACACGCGATATCCCGGATATTACATACACATTGATGAATAGTTTTAGAATTTTTACAATTTACTTTATTTTTAAACAGTTGTTTTTGGCATAAATCATGGGATATTTTTTTAATCATTTGTGTGCCTTAATTTGAGAAAGTATAAAAGCTAGTTTATTTTCAGATCTCACTTTTATTTCTCTTTAAATATTTAAGGAAAATTTTACCCCTTCTTCCTAAAAGCCTCTTTCTCTCCATAACTGCAAACTAAGTATTAATGGCGCCAGTTGTAAAGATTATGTCTCAGACCGGGTTCGTATATGAGAAGAACAACTTCGTTGCTACGGTGGACAAGAGCGTTGCTCATGAGGACTATCACAGAATGATGGATTTCATAAGCATTTGTAAACTCAAGTATTCTATGCTAGAGTCACCAGTCATCTACTGTGAAGTTATTGAAAAGATATGAACTATTGCTTTCTTCAACTCTAAGGATATGACTATTGCCTTCACTCTCAAAGGTAATAACTACTGTATCAACTGTGATGAGATTCAAGCATGCTTCAAGCTGCCAAAAAATAACACAAACACTCTACACACTGATGTTGATGTAATTAACATGCTTAAGTCAATGATTTATGCCTTAGATACTAGTAGTCTATGCAGGATAAAAGAAAAAGACTTAGGATGGAATGGAGCTATTTGTGTGATGCCTTTATCAAAGTATTTTCTGGTAGAATAAGTAATTTTGATGCTATTACTTCTGATTTAATCAACATGTTGTATATGCTTATGTCTGATAAATATTATAAATTTAACAACTGTGTCATGCTAGAGACATGGTATAAGTTAGGGGATATTCAAAAAGGCGTAGAAATGTGTATTATGCTAGATTTTTTTATGATGGTGGCTAACCATGTTTTTAAGGACGTAGAGATTGAGAACCCATCCACCAAACTAGATTGTTGGGTTTAAGAGAAGAGGATGCTTGTAGACCTCATTAGGAAGAACGTCAACATTGAGGCACCTCAGGTAAGTCAAGTATCCATCTCTATCTCTATCTCTTCCCAACCTTCAATTTCTTTGGCTTCTAATGTGGAAATGGGGTCTGTAATTGTGAGCAAACAGATCCTTACCCAATCCACTAAAATAAAAGTCTCTAAATCTAAGTCAAGGAAAATGACCTCTAGTCTCTCTCCAAATACACTAGTTGTAAAAACCACTAACGCACCTGAGGGGAGTGTTCAGGGTGGTGAGACAGGTGAGGGAAGGGGTGAACATCAAAGAAGCCCCAAGGATAAGAAGAGTGAGGTTAGTGTAACCCAAGATAACCATACTACAGTCTCTCAAAGGACTGTAGTGCTACAAAAGGATATCAGCTCATCCCTGGTCACATCCTCCAAAAAGGGTGTATATTTATACAGGCTCCCAACCAGGAGCACTGGCCAGAAGGGGTAGGAAAACCAAAGACTCAACTTAAACCTACATTAGGAAGACAAAGTCTAAACCATGGGGGAATCACATGGTGTACACACAGTGCAAAACAAAGTCACAAACTTGGTATCTGCAGCTTCTCAAACTTAGGTTGATGTGGTTCCAGTAAATACGGAGTCACATCCCCACTCTCTCACAATCAAAACACCTCAAACACACAACTCTCCAACTATCTCTCTGGATGTGGATATGATTTTCACATCAATTCATGATTCTCCATCTCTCAAACTCATGGAGGAGCCCCCACACTCAAACTGGTGATCATCATCTAATTGATGATTTGTTGGATCACCAACCAATTCTTTCACAAACTATTGAGGGGTCTATGCATCAAAATCTAAAATCAATCTCCACAGACTCCAAAATAATTTCAACTTCTTTTCCTCCTATTTCTTCTTCATCAATGGATATCCCTCATTCGTTGATAAGTGATTGTCCTTCAATGGATATGCCTCGCAATAGTTATCTGTTGATAGTCACAACTACACCTTCAACTGCTATTTCATAGCAGCTAATAGTCTCTGCACAAACACTTGATGTCTCACAAGTGGAGATGAATTCGTGATTGCCCAATCACTTCTAGGGCTGAGGGAAGGGAGTGATTTGAGTGAGAGGCTGTGTTGCTCCCAGGAAAAAGTAGAGGATGAGAGCTCAATTATGCACACTATTTTTTCCAGTGTGGAAAAAGAAAGTGAGAGGAGTTCCACCTTAGAAGGTGAATGTGAGGATATAAGGAGAGTGAGCCAGGGAGAGACCCTGATGCAAGAAAGAGAGAAAAAGAGAAAAAATAAGGTACATGAGATATAAGGTGGCAACCATTGCACATGAATCAATGGATGTCCATGAAGCTGAAAAGGAAGGCTATATCAACAACATTACAAATCTGTTATAGACTCCATTTCCCTAGATGCTAAGAAATTTATTCATCCTGTAACAGCCTCTCAAACCTTGGCTGTTCAGAGCAATGTAGAGGCAGAAAGGACATTGAATTTAGTACACACAACTGAATTAATGCAAAGGGCTAAAGGTGCAATCTTTAACTTGCCTCCTACAGCTGATGATGAATTTAAAATTGAAGATGATGCTAATGATTTTGATGAAGAGTCTGGTGAAGATACTGGTATGGACATAGGGGGAGATGTAGGTCCTAGTTCTACCACTGATATTTCTAATTGGATGTTCAGCAAGGAATGTAGCTCTCATCATTTCAACTCCACCCTTATAAAGCTCATCAAACAGACTCAAACAGCTTTAACAGCTACTTCAAATGCTAGTACAAGGTCTCTTCTGCAAGTTCATAAAGATCAACATGTAATATCTGGGAAATATCGTGTAGTTATTTTATCAATAAATAATTGTTATGTGATTTTTATGTGAATTTTTGGAAAATTATTTGATAATTGGAATTGATGTTTGGATGTTTATATATGATAAAATTTGGGGTATTTTAATTTTTAATAGTCTAGAATATAGATAATTTTGGTATTTTTCTGATAATTTTTAGGTTGTTATATGATTTCTATAAAAATTTATGGATTAATAATTATTAAACTATTTTATAAAATCGAGAATCGTCCAACTTCAACCGTTTTTGCGTTTTTACAACCCGAAACTCTTCGGAAAACTCTTTACTAACCTAATCTGATTATTCTGAACACTTTCCGTGTTATGACTTTTTTAATTCGGAATACGGTTTGACCCGTACGAGTACTAGCACAAATTTTTGATACGATAGTCATTTCGGTAGATCAACAAAATCTGTATTCTCGAGAGACGAGATATTTTTATGTTATTTTCTCGTAGGGCGTTTTATAAGAAGCCTGGTTTTGAAAATTATCCAAATATGGTATCAAATTGTATGGTTGTTTTTGTTTTTAAAAGTGATTTTATGAAAAATTTATTCCCATAGTATTGGAATTATCTTAAAAAAAAAATTTATGACTTTATATTTTCAATAATTATTTATGGGGATTTATAAAATTCAGAAATCAAAATTTCATTAATTATTTAGCCCTAAATGATTTTCTGATTGCATTTATGTGTAAATTCAATATTTAATTCCAGAATGCTTCAAAAAAAATTACGAAACTCATATTTTCTCAAATTTTGAATATTTTGAGAATTTTAAAATTATTTTGGAAATTTTTCAAATTAAATTAACCCACACGTTTGTTCGTTAAATCGTTAAATGAGGCTATATTTCGCGTTTCAAAAATGCTTTAAAAATTATGAAATTTTTTATTTTATTAGTTTTTGATTATTCCGAGAATTTTAAGACTGTTTTGGTAATTTTTCGAGTTTGATTCACCAGTAACTCGGTTCGTTAAAATGCAAATTTCGAGACGGAGTTAGGGTTTGCAGGACACGTGTTGAACTTTTATTTTGCTGTGTGTCCCCTAATAGCTGATACGTGGCTTTGTATCCGGTAATTGAAATTATAAACATCAATCTCTCTCCCTCAACCTCTCGATTCAATCTCTCTCTGCTCTCCTCAGTCTCTCTCGCCTCTCGATCTTTGCTCTCTATCTCTCCAGTCTCTTCTTTATTTCTTTCCTCTCTCTTTCTCTTCTCTTTGTTTCCCTTTGATTTCCCCCGGTTTCTTGCTTTCCCGATGAGTTTCTGGCCGGTTATTCCGACGAGTTTCTTGGTTTCATCTTTGTGCATACTTATATGTATATATATTTGTATTTGTATATATGTGTTTGAGTTGTGTATGGTGGCTGCTTGATTCCCTGTTAACTGTTCAGTTTGGTTTGGTGGTTCTGGTGGCGCATGTGATATACGCGTGTGTGTGCTTGTGTGTGGAGTATGTGTTATTTCGTGCATAGTAATTGGTTTATTATTTTATTAATTTTTAATTGCTTTTTATGCAGGAATTATTTGAATGAATATTCGTGATATAAATATATTTTTGTGCGGGGAAATATTTAATCGGTGAAATTTATTTGGAAACCGGAATATTATCGGGCACCAATAAATTTTGCCGCCGTCGACGATGAGCCTCGGCGAGTCGATGGTGGATCGTGATGATATAATCCGAGTCCTACGATTGATAAAACTAAAATGTAATAATTAATATTTGCATCAATGATTGGATTGCGAAATGTGAATTGTGGTTGTTGGATGTTGTTGCGTCGATTATGTTTCGACGGGTAATCCGATAAATAAAGGAGATGCTGCCCGATTTTCGAGAAATTAATTTAAATACAGAACTATTCTGTAATTATCGGAAATACCAATCGAATATGTATAATTATCTAATTGTAAATATTTTACGAAAACTACTTTCGTATTGTGATGAAATATTTTGCAACATAGTTCAGTGAACCTATTTTTACGAAACGACGGTTATACGTATTTTCCAGAAAACAAGTACGAACTGAATTTCAAGTACGTGAATCCTAGTTGTTCTGTGTAATAAATTAATACATATAAATACGATTCGGGTTATGAAATCTTACGGGTAGAATTGATAGTGAGGTTATGATTAATCATAAGCGTCCGCCTAATTAAGGGTATTTCAATTCTGTAAGATTCAGTCGAAAGACCCAAGTCCCGAAGTCGGGTAAGTAACCTAACATTCGGTAGGAAAAGCTCTGCAAGATGTGGATTGTTTAAGATGGTAAGAACCAAACGTTGGATAAGAGGGAAATAAAGTAGTATCGAGTATCTAACTTCTAGTAATTGCAGGAGCAACATATTAAAATAGAAAGATAATAAAATAATGAGACGTCAGACTAAGATTATCGTGTTATTGGTAAACACCAAAGGCAAGTACTCCTGAGCTTTCTTATGATATACTGCAACTATTTCTTTCCTATTCTAAGTTCAAAATAGTTAAATGTTTTATATTTCACTGCAATTACTCTTAATTATGCAAGTATCCTTCATTATTGTTCCTTTATTATTGATTGATCTTTTGAGCGAATACCTATTATTCCGGGTTATTTGCTAACCCTGAATCAAGATGTTTTAAAATCAAAATGATTTGACATCAAAATACTCTACGGACTGGATGGTTATAATGAGGGACAGGGATGGAATGGACCCTTTGTTTATGAGGCCAGAATGGGCCTGGGGCCAGAGATGGATGTACCCCTTAATTACGGAGTCCATAGTGTCTAGGCACCTCGATAGATCTGTATGGATGAGTATAGATCTGTACTATATCCTGACTGATTAGCAGGGTATGAGTACGAATATTGGTCCTAGTGTTCAGTCTAAATTATTGTTGATCGCTATTAACGGCATTCCTTCTTGAGAAGTTCTATGATTACAAAACGGGATAAAGACCTGATTCAAAATATGCACCAGTAAATTACTCGTTGCTTTTGATTTATGAATGACGGCTAATAAAGGCCAGTGTTTTATTCGCTCAACTATTTCAAATAAATGAAAATGTTTATAAATTATTTAAATATTGTGTCCGAAAGTTTCTTTTAATATTGATACCTATAAATCAGTTACGTTACTTGCTGGGCATTTTTGGGTCACTCTTGCTTTGCGAATTCCTATTTCATTTAGTTTTGAATGAGGATTAAAGTGAATAGCTCTTAATAGACAGCAAAGTTGGAAAAATCCCAGCTGCAAGAGGATAGAGATGTTAGTATGATTAATACAAGGGAATTAGTGAAGAGGTAATAAAATTGTATTTAGTTATATAAATTTTTGAAGGTTAGATTCTTATTTCATACATAACCTGTAAACGATCCGGATTTGAGGGGCTATCTGTATATTTGTTTGAATATATAGGTCTATATTGTTTAAAGTTATTTGGTGACACCCAATCCTGACCCCGGATTTGGGGATGTTACACAACAACTCAAACAAACTTTATATTTTGATGATCCAAAATAATTTATTGATGAAGTCAAAAAGGACATGTACAATAAGCTGGATAGGAAGCTTCCCGCCACAACCATGAGAGATCTACAATAGAAGTTTAGGAAGGAAGGAGACCTATCTAGGAAATTTGAGGCCTTGGATATAAGAATGACTGCTATTGAAGATTCCTTGGCCATGATACTTCAAGGTACACAAACTCAGCTACTCCAACAACCGATGGCTGCACAATCTTCAACCTCTGTATCTCTCCTTGATGATAATAAAAAAGGGCATAAGGGTGTGCATGTACAAGTCACTAAGGTAATAGTTCCTTCTATTACTCTGCCAAATCCACCAGTAAGGGCAGAGTTGGAAAACTTAGACCTGATCAATCTAGCTGCAGCTGAGATGAAACTTAAAGAACAAAAACAGAAGATAGATCAAAGAATAGCTCAAGTATTTGGCCAACTACAAAACCAGTAGAATTTGTGAAACATATCACATAGTTGAAGCCTCTAACATCAGATGAATTGAATTTGGGAAATGGTGCAAAGGGAGAAATATCACTTGAAAATGAGCTAAAGCCCATTGTGGTACTCAAGCCAAAATCTTCAAATTTCAGATTTACAAGAAAACACCTAATGGAGCTAGATTACTAACCTCCTAGGCCTGATGAGCAGAAGCTCGTGGGCAAATCAATTGCTAGCTACAAGACAACCAAAGATGCAACATTGAAAAAGAGGATAGTACAAATACAGACATAGAGAACTGATCTGTATAATGAGTGTACATCCCAAGTTTGTAGAAGCACAGAAAGAAGAAGTGTTAGTCGCTAAACACGCGCTATTAATACACGCAAGTATACGCGTTCGCAAGTAATATAGAATTATTTTTAGTTCGTTCCCATAGAGACTGACTTTGGTTAAATAATTAATTTATGCACTTATGCACCGATGATATGGTTATTATCCAATGCTACGACAATAACAATTTGGGTTTTTGTTTATAACTAAGAATTAAACTAACAATTATAACTAAGAGAATAAGAATGGTTGAATTAATATATATGACAAACATGGGATTTTAACTTCATTAAATACTTTATTCAATAGCTTTATTGTTCTTAACCTTAGCATGTAATGGTGATGACACTAATCAAATAACATGAAACTGATAAACGCCAACTTTCGTTGCACGAATACCATACTTCTAGACATTCACAAAATAGATAGAAGCAGAATATACACTAATTATATTAAGACCCTATATGTCTATAGAATTTGACAACATAAAGGTTTAAAGCACAAGATATCTATTGTGATTACATAGGGCAAGTAAGATGGTTAAAATTACCTACGAATCATGCATAATAATAACACATGAACTTATGCTAGCATGGCAAGTTCTAAATCTTTAACTTCACTATCACTTCATTAAAGATTAACACGCTATCTTATAAGTTTGTGATGCTCATAAGACGAATAAGCACAACCAATACTAGGTTATCATACAATCACCACACACTAAGGTATAGAAATAAATTAACTAAATAAATCTATAAATGAATCCGCTAGAAACCCACGATAACGATTAGCCCATAATCGGACACATCATCAACGTGGGTTCCGATGAAAGCATGGTATAATAAATATAGTCTTTATACTGAATAAATAATAAAACCAAATACGAAACAAGAGTAAGGTTCCCGAATAAGAAAACTAGCATCCAAGTTATAACTTAGAACAAAGATTCATAAGTAAAAACAAGATCTTCTTCGTCTTCGTTGAATCGTGCTAACACGGTTTTCTTACGGCTCTCCTTGTGCTCTGGTATATCCGTCTCCCCATAAAACATCCATTAATTTAGTATATATAGCACCCCATGCAAGATAGAAGTCCTCCAATTATAAATCGACTAAAATCAGGATTCTTGGATCCCGACCCGACGCGACCGCGTGCTTCATCAGCGCGGGCGCGCTAGCTTTCTGACAAATGGGTGCGGCCGCGCGCTAGACCAGCGCGGGCGCGTCGTGCTTCTGAAAAAACTTTTGAATTTCTTTAATTCATGCTGCAATCGAGTTGGCTTCCAGAGCTTTAATCTTTGGACATCATCCTAACACCATATTACCACTAAAACAATGCTAATTCACCTGATTCTTAGAATAATACCTGAAATGCAAAAACACTAGAAAACACATTAAAACACCAACAAACTGAGTACATTTACACCAATTCAAAGCTTAACGGAGCGTAATAAAGTGTCATAAATGCCACTCAACATACCCTCAAACTTGAATTGATGCTTGTCCTCAAGCATAAACAGACTCAAAGAACAAGAAATAAAAATGCATGAATGCAACTAAATGAATGCAACGATCCCCAATAGAATAACTAAACCAATCAACAAGCAAGATCTCAACAAATGCAATTATTCGCATAAGATCAATCATACCTCACAAATCAATCTACAAAACAGAGACGTGCGTGTGTGCAACTGCTTACAGATATACTATCGTAGTATCGCCACTAGATCAATAATCATGACTCACTATTCATCAAAGCAATCATAAGGTTATAAACAGAATAAAAGCTAGACTCAAAATAACTTATAACACTTCAATTCTTATATTGGAGTTTTATATGGATTCATGCTTTTATTCAAATAAAACAACACACTTATGCTTATTTGATTGTGCAATGAGTGAGGTCCACAAAAGACTTACAAAATAGTACCCATGTAGCGAGCGTTAGGTTAGCGGATCCCAGACTATAAAAGCCTTAGGTCACTAGACACAAATTCCCCTAAGAACTTAATAACTCGAGTACTAAAGAGCCCACTCGAGATCAATTATACATAACACTTATTTTTTCTTTTTCTCTTTTTTTTTCTCTTTTTTATCTTTTTTTCACAGTTTCTGAACGAGTGTGTTTCGCTCCATCTCGTTCAACCCTAGACTACTCATATAAATATGAGCCGACTACTAGCCATTTGAAACCTAGCCAACACAACTAGAAATGAAATCCAATTTTTCTCCAATTTCTAAAAATCCATGTTATATTATTATAAAGAGAATATCCTAAATTTTAAATATAAACAAGTGATTAAACCTCGACAAACAAACAAACCATGACCATGATCTAATACTTTGTCAATCTATAAGACTTAGTGAAATACAGTTGTCTCTAGCATGAAAATCAATTCTATAAGACTTAACATCACTAAATACGACATCACTACACTAGCATCAATATCACAAGTCAATCGGAAAAATTATCTACGGGATCATGTTATTATGTAATGCATGAACTATATGAACAAACTACTATAAAAACTACCAAAAAAAACTACATGGCAGAATATGCAACTATATGAACTAAACTATCATGAATATGCAAACTATATGTGACTTATACAAAACATATTCCTATATGTAACTATATAAATTAAACTATCATGAATATGCAAACTATATTCGAATCATACAAAACATACTACTACCCCCAAACTTAAAATATTCACTGTCCTCAGTGAAGGTAATAGTAAGGAATCAGGCATACCTAATCCGAATCAGGATCCTCACCCTCAATGGGTGGAGTGTCAGACATGTCTAGAGGTGGATACACGTAGTCCTCACCAAATACTGGCCACTGGATGTCAACACTGGTGGCTCTAAAAGCTGTCCCCAATGTCTGAGTGAGATCACGTGCAAACCTGCTGTGGATGTCATGCATCGCATCCATCCTCCTAGCCAGATGCCTATACTGTGTCATGCACATGCCAGCTCCAACATCAGCTCCTTCCTCCTCCTCATGTGCCTACTGCGATGGCCCCACCTCATCTCCTAGTTGAGATCTCCAAGTAGTCATGCTCGTCTGGGTGGCTGCAGTAGCTGGCCTCCCACCACGTAGATGGTCAAAAGTATAACCAAGCCCCTTCTGATCGGGCATGCCTCCATCCCACTCTTGCATCATAGCCAAAGTAGTGCTGTCAATAGGAGTACTCGGGATCTGCAACTGCTCATGTGCTGGCCAATGAACACCAACTACCACACACAAATTCGTCACAACGGACACATACGGTATAGACCCCGTGGTACTCCCCCTCAAGAACTTCAGAATACCCTGATAAATCACCATCCCAAGTGTAATAACCCCAAAATTTTGAACTTTTTGTAACCCTTATGAATAGTGTTTTAGCTGAATGAGAAAACTTTTCATGCCACACTATGTAGGGGTTCTGTTATGGATATTCTGAGATTTTATTAGTACTCTATGTGGTATATAAGTGTATGTAAAGATCGTCAGAATCCAATTCCGAACACTTTGATTTTTCCCGGAAATCCACTAGATACGGAAAGAATTGAGTATAAGGTAACAGGATAAAAAGGATTTAAATTAAAGGATTATAATAGAGGATCATAAAAAGGAATATAATGTATTGAGAAAGGTTAAGGGAACCTAAGTAATAAGATCCCGGGTATGATCCCTCAAACGATAAACGAAAACAAAAACGAAAGTTAAGCGAACCGTATAACAGATCAGCGGTCATTAGGCAAACAATTAGAAGCTAATCAAAGAGATTAGTGGGGATGATGTCATCCAACCAATAGAAAGAGGACAAATGAGGGATGATGACATCACAAAGTGATGCAAGCATGACATAAGAAGGAAGGAAATGTGGTGGATTGCTAACCACACAAAATCAAGGTTAAATTGGTAATTAACCTAAAATAAAACAAATCTAATTCAATCAACCAAGCCAAACATTTCATTTCATCAAAACAAAAAACACAAAACCTCTTACTTCTTCATTGCTCTCGGCTTTTGCCATTTTCAAGAGAAAGAAATTTCAAAACTCAAGATCAAGGCTTCCTAAATTGGTAAGATAATTCCCTAGTCATCCTTATGCATAGTTATGGCTATCTTATGAGTTTAAGCCTTCAATTCTTTCTCAATCTTCTTCAAGAAATCAATGAAGAAGACAATGAATAGTGATTTCAAAGTTTTTAACTTGATTTTTTCTTGTTTTCCTTTAAGATCCAAGCATCCCTAAGACTTCTCAAGGCTTCTTAAGGCTTCCTAGCTACTCCCACCACTTCAAGGAAGGTATATCATCTCCAAACCCTAGATTCCTTTGTATAATAAGATAATTTTGATTGTTATGGTGATATAGTAGCTTAATGCTTGTGGTTTAGAGTTTGGGTTGGAGTGGTAGTGAAATGGAATGGTGAATCTTGTTATTTTGGTTAAAAGAACTTAAGTATAGTTAAATTCAAGCTTAAGCATAAGTATAAATGTTAATATTGAATTTATTGGGGATGTTATGATGTGATAAGGATGGACTTTGGTTGTATGAATGGATTGGGGTTGTTTGGTGATGAATTGGAGTGATATAAAATTGGGTAATCACGTAAACATAGCCGTCGTAATGTCCGATTTACTTTAGACTGCTTTTGTTCATAACATTAGGACCCGAGAACCCCCTGCTAGATTTTGACCATTGCATTTTTTAGATAGTTCATGTTACGAGCTTCGTTTTGATAGGTAGTACGTTTGATTCCAATGTACGGTTTAGGAGAAACGACCGTTTTAAGTAACGACATTTCGCGAACGAAACATTTCCCCTTGCCTTATTTTGAAACCTTGGTTAAAGACCTTAAAGGACTAATTGGAGTATGAAACAATTGTGTTAAGTGTATTAGGCAGTTGGTAAGGTACTCGCGAAAGAATCGCCTTAAAATTCGTAATGGTTAATTTATTAAAAATGGTGGAGCCGAGGGTACTCGAGTGACTTAAGAGAATCAGTAAGCGCAAAACGAGCGTTAGAGTCTAAGTTGGTTAAAGTATATATTTACAAGTGACTTTGGTTTAATTCTAACTTACTTGTAGTTTATAGGTTACCAGACTCGTCCCGAGCCATTTGTAACCCCCAGTCGCTCAGGCAAGTTTTCTACCCGCTATACTGTTGTTATGATGTACATATGTATATGCATTATCTTGTGATAAATCCATGATTATTATTAGCAAAGTCTTGCGATATATTGGAGCATACGTTATGATATTTATATGCATGCCTGTTTTGTAATCTTGATATGTATCTGTTGATTCCATTGCTTATAGTTGCATATACCCTTAGTATAGGGACCAAAGGTGAAAACATTTTCTAAAACCGGGAGTCGAGGATCCCGAGTAGATTTGGTATATATATATATATATATATATATATATATTTATATATATATGGTTATAGTTTTCAAAACTATTAATCGAATAAGGTTTATTCGATAACGTTATTTTATTAATGAATATTATCTTGAATATTCATTCGAGGACTTATGACTCCCTTATATTATTTATTGAATATTACTTGGATATTCATTCGAGTATGTATGACTCCTTTATTTTATTTAATGAATATTATTTATAATATTCATTCGAGGTATTATGACTCCGCTTATTATTTATTAATATTCTTTATTTTATTAAAGAATAATGTTCGATAATCAAACTTACTTTGGATATTCAAATAAAGATATTACTTTCGTATAAGTATATCTTTGATTATTTACTATTCATTTCAAGTATAAGTTTTCCAACTTCTACCTCAATTATTCTTTATGGGAATATTATTTAAATAATAATATTTAGATATTTCTTTATATTGAGACTGATTTACTTTATTAAATCGGCATTATTCCAAACACTCTTTAAAGTGTTTTCAAGTCTTTAAAATGATTTTCAAAAGTTAGAGCGGATCCCAAAACTCATTTTTATATTTAAGATCTTCCTTTTAAAAAGGGGATTTAATTACTCGCTCAAAACCGGAGGGATCCGGCTCTGTGGTGTATTTTATATTCGCAACAAGGTTGTTGTCTTGATAAAAGAGTTTTTGATTACTTACCCAACACTCGGGAAGTAAAATTCTTGGAACAAGTTAATCCATTAACAGGCATCTCCTGGCAAAAATCGGTGAGTTTTCCTTTCCAACTAGATACGACTTCTTGGTGGAGTCGTATCAACAAGTTTCTACTTGGGGAAAGTGGGGACGAGCTTTACGTTTCAGAGTCATGGATTTCATCTGAACTAGGAGTGGCGTAAGTGGTCGAGTAGCGCCGGCCCAGCCTTATTATATTGGCCCAAATGGCCTGGAAGTTCCGCTAAGGCGGTCCATTCCTTAGGAGTTCAGTGTTCGGTTGACAAGTAAATCCGACAGGTTCTCCTCTACATGTAGAAAATGGTGGGGTTGCACTACTACGACTGATCATCGTAAGTGGTCTTCCTGGCACGGTAAACTCCCGTAATGAGTTCATCATCCAATTGGATATTTCTGCAACACTACCCAGAGCACTTCGATAGAAAGGCTACGGTTGGGCGATTGTTGAGTGTTGGCAGGGTCAAGTTTTCAAATTGATGTTTGCCTCAAATGAAGTATCTCGTAACTTTATTTTATTTTGATGATATTTTAAAGATTGATTCTATACAAGTTTTGTCTTGTAGCTTAATCTATGGGATGAACTATTTATACATTGAACGGTGGTAGTTCAAGTAGTATTCGGAAAAGATATAAGTATATGGGAGTATCTTGTAACTTCATCTTTTAAACTTATATCTAGTTAATGATTGTCTTATGAATGACAAAGATTTTCAGAAAAACGTTGAGACAAGGTTAGATATATGAGATCACCTTGCAACGATATATTTATACAGTTATAAACTGGAACTCTGTGTATATTATACATGTCAGAAGATTTCAAAGATTGTGAAAAGTATATATGTATATATATACTGAATATTTTGCGACTTGGTCACGTTAAGATATCAGCTTGGTTCATTTCTTCTTGACCAAGACTTTCATGAGCACTATGAGAATGCTCATATATTGTTAATTATTATACATATTATTTAGGTGGGCTTATTGCTCACCCTTGCTTTCTTCCTTCATCTCACAACATCAGATAGACAAGATGTACATGACCAAGCTCCCGATTCGCAAGCGGTTAGAAAACGTTCTACAGTTTTCTGGAAGCGTTGATGCCGCTGTAGCTGAGGTAGGAGCTACCAATAGGCTAGGCTTTCAACTTTTGATGTACCAGACTTATGTATAATATGAATTGTAATAATGGCAAAGAAAATGTAAATTTATTCAGAAAACCTTTTAAGGTGTATTGGCATATAATTGTGGAATAAAATGACTTGTGTTATTTTTGAGTATTCATCTCTGAGACTATAACTCGTGGTGTGTGTGTGTATATTGTGGGGTCACAGTACAGAGTAGTTGATAGTTTAATGAGATTGGGTGTTGCTAAGGGAAATGGAACTCGTGACAACCCGGATCCCCGACCCCGGATCTGGGGGTGTTACAGAAATGGTATCAGAGCTAAGCGTTATAAACCTCAGAGATGATGTGACGTTAAGATAATAAGTTCACTAAGATAATAAGAACTCTTGCCAAGTTCATAGTCGGGCTACTAACGTAGTATTGACAGTTAAAACCCTTACGGGAACCCTTATAAATATCGTGATAGTAACATAGTTCGTTCTCGTATAGGGCAGCGGGGCACCGATCCTTGAGGTTCAGGAGCATCAGCCTGAGGATGTTTTATTACAAGTTGGAGATCAAATTGTGAATCTGATAGAGCACCCTAATGAGGGACCGGATGAGATTCATATTGAGAATGTTGCGGTTGAGGATGTTATTCCGGAAAGGATTGTGGCTGAGGAGGATCTCATGGAGGATCCTGATGAGAATGAAGAGAGGACCGCTAAGGAATTGATGACCGTAGTCAGGGCGACTACCAGAGCAAGAATGGCCGCTAGGGTGGCACTAGAGGATGAAGAGTTAGCAAGGGCACAAAGGTTAATGAGGGCAGAAGGAGTGGGGCCTTCCACGGCACCAATTATACCAATACCAGACCCTCTTCCAGAGGTTCCTGTAGACATCCATGAGGTTCCACCAATTCCTGTTCCCTCCCCTGTACAGAGCCCAACACCTACTGAGGAAATGCCACATTTATCTCCTGCACCATTGTCACCTGATACCGTGCTTGGTTATCCATTTGGATCTCCTGGGTCTGCACCACCTGCACCCCATGGACTGCTAGATGCTACCACTCAGGCTTCTCTTATCGCCAATTATCATATGACTCTGGGTGTCCTGTCTGAGGCCCGTAATATTAGGAGTGATCTGTTGGATCGACTTACTGCACCGAGGATTGAGGGTGGGGTACTTCCGGCAGGATTAGCTCATAGCATGGAAAGGATTGAGGCTACCACCCGTGTTACAGCTAGAGGCCATCTTGAGGGTCAGATTGATCCGGCTCTATTTGCAACTATCGTAGACCTCATCACTGCTTTAATGGAGCAGGTTAGGGATGTCGTGCGTGCCCGCATTTCTTGATCCATAATAGTGTGCAGAGTCTGAGCAATCTGACAAGAATTTCATGTAGCACCACTTTTGGAGGATTAGCCTAAGTTATGAATGTTTAGTTTTAATGACGAGATGATTATCTATGGTAGTACTTTTGGGATATGAGCGATAAGATCAAATGATGTAATTCTCTTTAATGTGTTCAGTTGTTATATCCTCGAACAAATGGTTATGTATATATTCGTTAATTTCAGTTCAGATCAGTTTGTTTGTGATAAGATCACATTGTTAATTGCTCTATTAACACTTAAGAGAGTGTCATGAAGTTTATTGAACTTAAGAATTCATAATTTGCAATAGTGCAAGGACTGAACGAGGGAAAGACTTAAGCAAAGTAAGTAAGACAAATATCCAGAGATTCTCAAAATTTTCCAAGTAATATGCCCCCACAAGGAATAAGATTAGGGGCAAACCTTGAATGTGATAATCAGGGAGGTCGCAATTAAGATATAAGGAACCCAGAATATAATAAAGTGGAAAATGAGGATTTTAACTTAAAAGATGACCCCAATTATGGGGAGTAGGAAGAAATATTTAGACTAAGAAAACAAAAGTCGAGCGAGATAAGGAGACCCGAGACGGTACTCCTATACGGAAATTCATGGACCTGTCTAAACAGAACTTATACTTTATTCCCAACCACAACCTTGAGGGAAACAATGTAGTGGGAAATTCTTTCAGGACCTCTAAGTCGCTAAGCTCTCAGAGTTCCAAGGAACAAGCTGACCCAGTCGAGGCAAGAGCCTGACTAAAGGAAATATAGGAATCATTTGAAATTCTAAATGATTGACGAATCACAAAAGACTGTTTTTGTCACTTACTCTCCTAAGAGAGAGGCCACCCGCTGGTGAAAGGCCAAGGAAGGCACGGAGCAAGAGATTATAATAAACTGATTTAAGTTCAGTCAATTGTTTTCAGGAAAGTACTTCCCAAGGTTATGGAGATAGTGTAAAAGCTTTGGAGCCAGAACAAAGACAGACGAGTATGATGAATTATGAATCTAAGTTGTAAAAGTTGTCAAGATTCGTTCTGAGGACACGAATCCAGAATGACGGGATGTTTGAAATCAATGCTTATGTTGTGTTGGTTCATGAAATAATGATAAGAGAAAGGAAAATAGAAAGAAACTGAAGTGGAAAGGAATATAAAGGCAATAGAGTTTGAGGAATGATAAGGGAGTTGGGTATGAGGAAACCCTAATGACTCGTAGCAAAAGAAATAAAAAAGTATGCATTCGTCGGGATGAGGGTGATTCGCCATGAGTTAAAATTGATGGTTGAAGGCATAAGAGATACATATATTTTATCCCCTGTAAGTTGGGAGGATTCGAGGAAACCTTGAGATAATTCGAAGGATAAATAATGAGACGCGGATAGACTGAGGAGACAAGGAAGTAAGAAATTAGGAAAATTTGATGAAGGAAGTGACCTTCAAGAATGTGAAGTGTAAGACCGGTGGCTTTATACCCAGAAAGGGAGATGCCAGGTATGAAAGATATCCCAACATTGAGGTGACTGTTGAGATAAAACAACAAAAGTAAATAAGGAATTATTAAGAAGAAGTTCACGTTGAACACGACCAATATCTTCCAGAACATCCTTGTTATCGTTACCAAATTAGGCAAGAAAAGCGGATAACCGTTGTTATCTTATGAAGGCCATATGGGTTGACCTCAGTTTGAATACAGATGTTATTGTGAAATTAGACATGTACTATCGAGGTGGGAATGATTGAATAAGACACCCTTATCAGGGATATATAACTTGATCTATCCATGGAAGGATGCATGTACCTTTTTAAAGGTAGGAATTAAGGATAGAACATCGGTAACTTAAAATGAATCCTAGGGGAATGCATAAAGGTTGGCATTTCACCCTTAATAGGGACAGTATGAGTTTTGACAGTATGATTTGGAAAGCGTTAAGGTAACAACAACCTTTAAGAATCAGTGGAGAAATTTTTTCAGAAGTATATAAAACAATGATTCTGGTATTAATAAATTGTATCTTGATATGCCCTGTATCTAGGGAATACAGGAGGAACAATTCAAGGATAACCTTAGAGGTTTTACAAGGAGAAAGGTAATATTCAAAATTCTCAAAAATAGAAATGTTGATAAAGGAAATATGACGTAATTATAATGATGCCAAGTGGGGCACGTGTTAAACCACGAGAAGGTATGGATCGAACCAGTAATGGTCGAAGTTGTTCAGGGCAATTAGGACTTAAGATAAAAAGATGTTCTAATTATGATTGAGAGTCAGTCGTGATAGTGATTAACCTCTAAAGACTGAGGCAATAACTTATGGAAAAATGGTAATATTTTTTTTTTACTCATCAGATTTTAAGGAAAACATCTTCACATAAGCGGTGATTGAAATAAGGTAGAAAATTTATTTGGAGGTGGTTAAAATGACATTGACTGTAAGGAAATTTTACTATCAGGAAAGGCCAAAGAGGTGGCCGACACTTTAAAGGTAAGAGGATAATTATAGGCGCTTGTGCCAAAGGAATACAGTGATGATGGTTAAAGCTATGCAGGTTGTATTATGGTTTGGAAGATTGACATTCCTTCTGATGACTGTGCAATACCCAACCGTAATAGTAGTTGGTAAAGGTTTAATTCGTGTAATCGCCATGAGCGGGCTATCTATCTCAGAAGGTACTATCTTGAGAATAATCCGGGACAATATTTCAAAAAGGACTAAACAAACCTTGAGTTAAGTCTTCTATTTAAGGCATACGATTAAGAATGGTATTCACCTGCTATCGTTGCTTTGACTGAAACTCTTCTGCAATTTTATCTACTTCATGTCATGAAAGTATGTCAGAGTTTGGATTGTTCTTCATGAATTATGATTGGTGATTATGTTAACTCCTTAGAAGTATTCTATACGACATGTATGGACTCCGTATGGTTAGATATTAAGATTTCATGGAAAGTGAATGACGACAGTAGGTCAGTGGTGGACCATAGTAATGCAGCAATGATTCTGCAAGTAATGAGCTAATTACAACCGTGAGAGTTGTATTGGAGTGGATGTTGAGATTGAGTACCACTAATCGGGTCGTGGTAGAGTATAATTTATCATTGATAGACTAATTAAGTAGAGTATCTACCTATTGAATATTTATTCCCTCTTATGAAAAGAGAGTCGTATTACTATATGAGGAAGGTTGCGGTGCAAGCATAGAATTCTAGTAACGATGAAGTCTAGAATGAGATCCCAAATTCGATTTTCGATATCGAGGGAGTTTCAAAGGTGATTGTGTATAAGCTCGAGGAAGAGCATGGGTCCATAGAATGATGAACGAAATAGCAAAAATATTTAGGCATGTGAAATACGATGCTATAATACTTGATGTTGATATAAATACATATATGTTTTGTTATCCTATGACAAACCTCTATAGTTCAGAGGTAGATTCCAAGCCAGATATTTTATGGCAATAATTTTTTTTTTACGAATATACAATTCTCTTCAGTTCGTTCTTTTCTCTTCTTTTCATTTCATGTAAGATGAGAAGAACAACCCTTCCAAAAGGGGAGGTATTGCCGAATGACTATCTATCTGTGTGATAGAAGCCTAGTAGGATACCATCTATTGTTTAATTGCTTGTCAAGTACTAAAGGCTGGCCACCTTCTGTACTAACTATGCGATATAACAAGTGTTCATGATCATAGTGATCTCTCTACAAATTCCTTTACTTCTATATGATTGATCAAACTTTGGGAAATAGAAACAGCTGAAAAAGGAGTAATAAAGTTGTGGTAGTATTCGGAATGGAAACACATTCGTGATACTAAGGTTGACGTGGTTATTAAAAGGTTATAGAACGCTAACGAGCAAAAGTATAACCAGTATAATATTAGGAACGGAAGGTAGTAGCGATTACGAACTGGAAAAGAATGGGTATTGAGAAGCAAAAGCTCTAATGCTAAACGCTATAATGAGAGTCTGTGCAATAGACTTGAAAGAAATTGGAATGATCACTTAACACAGATTGAGTTTTTTTACGACAATAGATCATATGTTAATATCGAGATGTTGCCTTATGAGATCATTGAGGGAAGACAATATCGATCTCCCTTATGTTAGGATGAAGCTGTAGAGCGCAAGATGTTCGGACCCACAGTAGTCCAAAGGACCGAGGATATAATAGATCTAATCAGAGGACGGCTGGTAGTAGCCCAAGATGGACATAAGAAGTATGATGATTTGACACGAAAGGACAAAGAATAGGAATTAGGGGACCTAGTATTGTTATAGGTATTCCCTTGGAAGGGATTAGTGAGGTTCGGAAAGAAAGGAAAACTAAGCCCAAGGTACACTGGACCTTTTGAGATATTAAGACGAATTGGAAAGTTAGCTTACGAGCTAGCCTTACCCCCTAACTTGCAACAAGTTCATAATATGTTCCATGTGTCAATGCTAAGGAAGTATCATCGGGATGCCAGACACATAGTGGAGTACGAGCAGGTGGATATGCAACCAGATCTGACTTACGTGGAGAAGCCAGTAAGGGTTATAGATAAGAAGGAGCAGGTGCTCTGGAACAAAGTGATCAAGTTAGTCAGAGTGCTATGGCAGAATCATAATGTGGAGGAATCAACTTGGGAACTAGAGAGCGCAATGCTAGAAAAGTACCCCCACTTGTTTTCTATCTGATTCTGGGATGGAATCCTTTTAAGGAGGGGAGACTGTAATAACCCCAAAGTTTTGAACTTTTTGTAACCCTTATGAATAGTGTTTTAGCTGAATGAGAAAACTTTTCATGCCACACTATGTAGGGGTTCTGTTATGGATATTCTGAGATTTTATTAGTACTCTATATGGTATATAAGTGTATGTAAAGATCGTCAGAATCCAATTCCGAACACTTTGATTTTTCCCGGAAATCCACTAGATACGGAAATAATTGAGTATAAGGTAACAGGATAAAAAGGATTTAATTTAAAGGATTATAATAGAGGATCATAAAAAGGAATATAATGTATTGAGAAAGGTTAAGGGAACCTAAGTAATAAGATCTCGGGTATGATCCCTCAAACGATAAACGAAAACGAAAGTTAAGCGAACCGTATAACAGATCAGCGGTCATTAGGCAAACAATTAGAAGCTAATCAAAGAGATTAGTGGGGATGATGTCATCCAACCAATAGAAAGAGGACAAAGGAGGGATGATGACATCACAAAGTGATGCAAGCATGACATAAGAAGGAAGGAAATGTGGTGGATTTTTAACCACACAAAATCAAGGTTAAATTGGTAATTAACCTAAAACAAAACAAATCTAATTCAATCAACCAAGCCAAACATTTCATTTCATCAAAACAAAAAACACAAAACCTCTTATTTCTTCATTGCTCTCGGCTTTTGCCATTTTCAAGAGAAAGAAATTTCAAAACTCAAGATCAAGGCTTCCTAAATTGGTAAGATAATTCCCTAGTCATCCTTATGCATAGTTATGGCTATCTTATGAGTTTAAGCCTTCAATTCTTTCTCAATATTCTTCAAGAAATCAATGAAGAAGACAATGAATAGTGATTTCAAAGTTTTTAACTTGATTTTTTCTTGTTTTCCTTTAAGATCCAAGCATCCCTAAGACTTCTCAAGGCTTCTTAAGGCTTCCTAGCTACTCCCACCACTTCAAGGAAGGTATATCATCTCCAAACCCTAGATTCCTTTGTATAATAAGATAATTTTGATTGTTATGGTGATATAGTAGCTTAATGCTTGTGGTTTAGAGTTTGGGTTGGAGTGGTAGTGAAATGGAATGGTGAATCTTGTTGTTTTGGTTAAAAGAACTTAAGTATAGTTAAATTCAAGCTTAAGCTTAAGTATAAATGTTAATATTGAATTTATTGGGGATTTTATGATGTGATAAGGATGGACTTTGGTTGTATGAATGGATTGGGGTTGTTTGGTGATGAATTGGAGTGATATAAAATTGGGTAATCACGTAAACATAGCCGTCGTAATGTCCGATTTACTTTAGACTGCTTTTGTTCATAACATTAGGACCCGAGAACCCCCTGTTAGATTTTGACCATTGCCATTTTTAGATAGTTCATGTTACGAGCTTCGTTTTGATATGTAGTTCGTTTGATTCCGATGTACGGTTTAGGAGAAACGACCGTTTTAAGTAACGGCGTTTCGCGAACGAAACATTTCCCCTCGCCTTACTTTGAAACCTTGGTTAAAGACCTTAAAGGACTAATTGGAGTATAAAACAATTGTGTTAAGTGGATTAGGCAGTTGGTAAGGTACTCGCGAAAGAATCTCCTTAAAACTCGTAATGGTTAATTTATTAAAAATGGTGGAGCCGAGGGTACTCAAGTGACTTAAGGGAATCAGTAAGCGCAAAACGAGCGTTAGAGTCTAAGTTGGTTAAAGTATAGATTTACAAGTGACTTTGGTTTAATTCCAACTTACTTATTGTTAATAGGTTACCAGACTCGTCCCGAGCCATTTGTAACCCCCAGTCGCTCACGCAAGTTTTCTACCCGCTATACTGTTGTTGTGATGTACATATGTATATGCATTATCTTGTGATAAATCCATGATTATTATTAGCAAAGTCTTGTGATATATTGGAGCATGTGTTATGATATTTATATGCATGCCTGTTTTGTAATCTTGATATGTATCTGTTGATTCCATTGCTTATAGTTGCATATACCCTTAGTATAGGGACCAAAGGTGAAAACATTTTCTAAAACCGGGAGTCGAGGATCCCCGGTAGATTTGGTATATATATATATATTTATATATATATGGTTATAGTTTTCAAAACTATTAATCGAATAAGGTTTATTCGATAACTTTATATTATTTATTGAATATTACTTGAATATTCATTCGAGGACTTATGACTCCTTTATATTATTTATTGAATATTATTTGAATATTCATTCGAGGACTTATGACTCCTTTATATTATTTATTGAATATTATTTGAATATTCATTCGAGGGCTTATGACTCAGTTCATATTATTTGATGAATATTATTTAAATATTCATTTGAGGATGTATGACTCCGTTATTTTATTTAATGAATATTATTTATAATATTCATTTGAGGTATTATGACTCCGCTTATTATTTAATAATATTCTTTATTTTATTAAAGAATAATGTGTCGATAATCAAACTTACTTTTGATTATTCAAATAAAGATATTACTTTCGTATAAGTATATCTTTGGTTATTTAAGAGTCATTTCAAGTATAAGTTTTACAACATCTACTTCAATTATTTTTATAAAGATTATTCTTTATGGGAATATTATTTAAATAATAATATTCAGATATTTTTATATATTGGGACTGATTTATTTTATTAAATCAGCATCACTCCAAACATTCTTAAAAAAATATTTTCGAGTCTTCAAAATGATTTTTAAAAGTTAGAGCGGATCCCAAAACTCATTTTTATATTTAAGATCCTCCTTTCGAAGGAGATTTAAATACTCGCTCAAAACCTGAGGTATCCGGCTCTGTGGTGTATTTTATATTCGCAACAAGGTTGCTATTCTGATAAAAGAGTTTTTGATTACTTACCCAACACTCGGGAAGTAAAATTCTTGGAACAAGTTAATCCATTAACAGGCATCTCCTGGGAAATATTGGTGAGTTTTCCTTTCCAACTAGATACGACTTCTTGGTGGAGCCGTACCAATAAGTTTCTACTTGGGGAAAGGGGGGACGAGCTTTACGTTTCAGAGTCATGGATTTCATCTGAACTAGAAGTGGCGTAAGTGGTCGAGTAGAGCCGGCCCAGCCTTATTATATTGGCCCAAATGGCCCGGAAGTTCCGCTAAGGCAGTCCATTCCTTAGGAGTTCAGTGTTCGGTTGACAAGTAAATCCGACAGGTTCTCCTCTACATGTAGAAAATGGTGGGGTTGTACTACTACGACTGATCATCGTAAGTGGTCTTCCTGGCGCGACAAACTCCCGTAATGAGTTCATCATCCAATTGGATATTTCTGCAACACTACCCAGAGCACTTCGATAGAAAGGCTACGGTTGGGCGATTGTTGAGTGTTGGCAGGGTCAAGTTTTCAAAATGATGTTTGCATCAAATGAAGTATCTCATAACTTCATTTTATTTTGATGATATTTTAAAGATTGAATCTATTCAAGTATTATCGTGTAGTCTCATCTATGTGATGAACTTTTGAACTAATTATAACTTGAACGGTGGTAGTTCAAGTAGTATTTGGAAAAGATATAAGTATATTGGAGTATCTTGTAACTTCATCTTTTAAACTTATATCTAGTAAATGATTATCTTATGCATGTCAAAGATTTTCAGAAAAACGTTGGGACAAGGTTAGATATATGAGATCACCTTGCAACGATAGTTTTATACAGTTATAAACTGGAACTCTATGTATATTATGCATGGAAGAGGACTTCCAAGATTTTGAAAAGTATATATGTATATATACTGAATATTTTGCGACTTCATCGCATTAAGATATCAAACTTGGTTCATTTCTTCTTGACCAAGACTTTCATGAGTACTATGAGAATGCTCATATATTGTAAATCATTATACATATTATTTTGGTGGGCTTGTTGCTCACCCTTGCTTTCTTCTTTCATCACACAACAACAGATAGAAAAGATGAACAGGACCAAGCTCCCGATTCGCAAGCGATCAGGAAACGTTCCGCAGTTTCCTATAGGTGTTGATGTCGCTGTAGCTGAGGTAGGAACTACCAATAGGCTAGGCTTTCAACTTTTGATATACCAGACTTATGTATCTTTATCAATTGTAATAATGGCAAAGAAATGTAAATTTATTCAGAAACCCTTTTAAGGTGTATTGGCTTATAATTGTGGAATAAAACGACTTGTGATTATTTTTGGATATTCATCTCTGAGACTATAACTTGTGGTGTGTGTATTTATTGTGGGGTCACAGTACAGAGTAGTTGATTGTTTACTAAGAATGGGTGTTATTAAGGGAAATGGAACTCGTGACAACCCGAATCCCCGACCCTGGATTTGGGGGTGTTACACTACCCAGAGCACTTCGATAGAAAGGCTACGGTTGGGCGATTGTTGAGTGTTGGCAGGGTCAAGTTTTCAAATTGATGTTTGCATCAAATGAAGTATCTCGTAACTTCATTTTATTTTGATGATATTTTAATGATTGATTCTATACAAGTTTTGTCTTGTAGCTTAATCTATGGGATGAACTATTTATACATTGAACGGTGGTAGTTCAAGTAGTATTCGGAAAAAATATAAGTATATGGGAGTATCTTGTAACTTCATCTTTTAAACTTATATCTAGTTAATGATTGTCTTATGAATGACAAAGATTTTCAGAAAAACGTTGAGACAAGGTTAGATATATGAGATCACCTTGCAACGATATTTTTATACAGTTATAAACTGGAACTCTGTGTATATTATACATGTCAGAAGATTTCAAAGATTGTGAAAAGTATATATGTATATATATACTGAATATTTTGCGACTTGGTCGCGTTAAGATATCAGCTTGGTTCATTTCTTCTTGACCAAGACTTTCATGAGCACTATGAGAATGCTCATATATTGTTAATTATTATACATATTATTTAGGTGGGCTTGTTGCTCACCCTTGCTTTCTTCCTTCATCACACAATATCAGATAGACAAGATGAACAGGACCAAGCTCCCGATTCGCAAGCGGTTAGAAAATGTTCTGCAGTCTTCTGGAAGCGTTGATGCCGCTGTAGCTGAGGTAGGAGCTACCAATAGGCTAGGCTTTCAACTTTTGATGTACCAGACTTATGTATAATATGAATTGTAATAATGGCAAAGAAAATGTAAATTTATTCAGAAAACCTTTCAAGGTGCATTGGCATATAATTGTGGAATAAAACGACTTATGTTATTTTTGAGTATTCATCTCTGAGACTATAACTCGTGGTGTGTGTGTGTATATTGTGGGGTCACAGTACAGAGTAGTTGATGGTTTAATGAAATTGGGTGTTGCTAAGGGAAATGGAACTCGTGACAAACCGGATCCCCGACCCCGGATCTGGGGGTGTTACACCAAGATCCACATAATTGCCCTAAAGAATGCCCCACAACAGCCGTGTACGCTCCACAGTAATCTCATGCACATGCGAAGATGGCATGATGTTAGCACAAATAAACGCGTTCCATGCACGGGAAAACCTGTTTATGCTTGAAGCCGGGAACGTACAGTACTTAGTAGTGCCCCTCTTGATCTTTCAGTGTGTATTAGGCATGCAAAGTGTAGCAACAATAAGATCCAGATCAAAGTCCTCTAGAGTCTTATCATTCCAAGTGTCCTGCCCGGGCTTCCTCGCGGGCTGCTCAATCACTCCCCTAATAGCATCAGCACTATACTTCACAGTCATCCCTCACACCACCGTGAAGCCATTATTCTCAGCCTTCATGTATTACGTTCACATAGAACTCGAGAACTGAAAGGAATATGTCCTAAGTCCAATCATGTATTAGGATTTAGGAATAACTTTTATGTAATCTATTTTGATTTCATTGATATTAATAAAAGACTTGTTTTGTTTTTATTACGGGCTTTATCTATTTAAGTGTTTAAATAAGATATACCATAGTTTAGAGTAAAGCTTTTTATGGATTATGATGAGATCATAATAGTGAGACCTAAAAAGATGATAACTCTAAACTTAAATAGTTCCTGGTCATAGGATTACTAACTGGTAATTAATAATCCGCAAAGATCGGTACATACTATGCTTGCTTCATTATGAAGGATGTTTGTTCTCATAGACATTTGTGTGGTGACACTATAGCTAGTATGTAGGTGCTTATTATGGAATAAGTTCACTGAACATGACTCGCACAGCTGAACAACTGATGGAGTTCACTCACGTGTCAGCAGTTGTTCACATAGTGATAGTTGTACAAGTATCCTTAGACTTGAGGTCATCATAGTCATCTTGTGTACACTGAACTATGCTTTGGTTTAGTTCTTAGTCTCCAGGGATAATTATTAGGGCTCTTCTTGGTATAGGAATTTGTACACGAAGATAGTGTATGATCAATAAAGGATCTACCCCTTCCAGTGAAGGAAGCGAATGTTCAAGGCTGATCCACTTATGCTAGTTCAGGAATCTCTGGCCAGAGTAAATGAAATTAGAAAGGAGTTTCTAATTTACATAGAACTACGCATAGTAAATGGTAAGCAAAGTGATTGAATTAGATAGGCTTGACACGAGATCCATGCCTTGTATTTAATCGGGATATTGTAGGGTAGAAGGAGTTTATTGTACGGTAACTATTCACTGACAGGTTCTTGGTATTCTAAGCAGTGAATTCATATTATACGGATAGTCGCGATATGTTGAGAAGCATCAGTCACGATGTAGAATAAATGTGATTAATTAATTAATCATATTTAATAAATTAGAGAATTTATATAAATAATGATAAAATAGTTTTATTATTATTTATTTCTACTACTGGCTTAATATTGAACCTACGGGGTCACACCATAAAAAGAGAATGATTTAATGGTGGAGGAATTAATTAATAATGACTGATAATTATTTATTTATGAAATAAATAATTAATTGGCAAATATAATAATTGATTAAATGAGATTTAATTAATTATAAATTAATTAAGAAAAGTTCTTAATATTATTAATTAAAGGATTTAATTTTTGAAAATTAAATCAAGAGAGAGAATTATTTCTAAAGTGTTTAGAAAAAGGATTAATAATTAAAAGGTGTTTTAATTATTAATGAGAATAATAAATGGGATAATAATAATAAATTTATGGAAAAATTTCAGCTGAAAATTTTGCCTATAAATACACTATTATAAACCCTAATTTTATTCCAACCCACAAAGAATCCGAAAACCCAAAAAGTTTGGAAAACACAATTCTCTTCACCTCCTTCCTCCTCCTCAACATCGTTTTCTTGGTGGATACCGGTGGAGTGCTTCACACTTGAGGAGCAACTGCTAAGGATCTCTGATCGTTGTCTCCAAATTATTTTAAAAGGTTAGATTCGATCCCTCGAATTTTTATTCACGATTTATATGCTTTTATTTGGATTTTGTATGTGTAAAAGTGTTTTGCCATGCCCCGCTGCGTTAAAAATCCAACAATGGTATCAGAGCATAGGTTGTATGCATATATATCTGTGGTAAAAATTTCAGAATTTTATGTGCTTGTATGAATTAATTATGATTTTTACAAGTTATATTATGGATTAATTTTGTCTGATGAGAAATCGTTTCTTAGAATAATTTTGAATGTTGATCTGGGTTCTACAAGTGTTGTAGATCGTCTGGGTATTTTTTTCATAATTTTAGGATGTATAGATTTTTTATTATGAATTTTTGAAGTTGTTTCAATTAAAATTCGTAATTAAATAATTATATATATATATATATATAAATTAAAGTATGTTTGTAAAGTCTGTACATCTGCATATGCTGTTCTACTGTTGATTGCACGGGAGAAAGAAAAGTACAGGTTCTGTCAGGCGCGGAAATCCATGCGAGGAGGACGGCGGCTACAAAAAGAAAAAAAAATAAGGGTGTAACGCATTCCGGGAATGCGTTACACACCTGTGACGCATTCATGGAATGCGTTACACCCTTAAATGGCTTAAAATTTATTATGAATTTTTGAAGTTGTTTCAATTAAAATTTGTAATTAAATAATTATATATATATATATATATAAATTAAAGTATGTTTATAAAGTCTGTACATCTGCATATGTTGCCTACCTTGATGTTTATTCATGTTGATATATGTGATATATGCTTAGTTTATCGTGCGATGATAGATTTAGGTGAACTTAAATAAACATAAGGCGTTTGTTAGACAACCTAGTATAGTGAAATTGTTTCATAACCTTAATAATAATATTATGAATACAATCATGAGATTCTTGTGTTTATGAAACACGTAATTGAATATGAATTTTCGATATGAGAGAAAGGATGATTCTGTCAATAACAGATTTCTATCTGTAAGAAAGGGTTATTAAGTGACGCCTCTTGACGATGCTCCACCCGATCTGGGAATCGTCTGATTATTGATTATTGATTTGAAATATTTAATTTAAAAGGAAGAATCTCTTTATAATATGATTATGATTGTAACGTAATATAATCCCTCTAAAATTAAATAATATCAAGTAGTAATTGGCCAATGACACAATGGGCTTGTGTCGGTCATAGCCTTCCAACATGATAGAAAGTAGTTCTTATTTTTGAATCATTGTCGTTTCGTGCCACAGCCGAGGGCTTTGATTTCGAAATAAGAAATACTTGTCTATTACATAGAGATGTGTACATTGAATAAGAATCTAAAGGTCGTTACGTGCCACAACCGTGGGCATTTGGGGACTGATTCAATTGTACGGAATGTTGGGTTAGACTTGACTTAGAATATTGAGTTTGTCGTGCCACAGCCGTGACTCAATTATTCAAGAGGCTAAAGTTTGATTAGGGAATAACATTAGATGTAACTGACAAGAGTTGTCTGCCTATTGAACATTACATGGCATTTCGTGCCACAACCGGGGTTGTGTGATGGAATGTAGGATCCCTATTCCCACTAGCATTATGAGTGCTTAATTTTTTCACGTAGGGGGTTGAATAAATTAGGAAAACTAGTGGGAGCCACTTATGAATAAAGACCCGATTCATATAGTATTTTAAAATGAAATCAAATATTTGTTAAGTGTTGTTATGTGTTTATCATTCACAGATTTACTTTGTACGTTATGTCTTCTGCACTATCACTCAGGAGCATACTAGATGCTCACAAATTGACTGGTCCTAATTATGCTGACTGGCTTCGAAACTTGAGAATTGTTCTCAGGATTGAGAAGCTGGAATACGTGATTGACTCACCTAAGCCTACTGAACCTGCTAGTGATGCACATAATGATGAACATGTTGTGTATCGTAAGTGGATAGATGATGCAAATGTTGCTCAATGCATCATGCTAGCTTCCATGAACATTGAGCTACAGAAGCAATATGAGCATATGGATGCTCACACTATCCTCATGCATCTATAAGATTTGTATGATGTGGCAGGGAGGACAGCTCGATATGAGATATCGAAGGAGCTGTTTGGGTGTAGGATGTCTGAGGGATCATCTGTGAATGACCATGTACTTAAGATGATCAATTTGATTGAATGTCTTGGACAACTTGGTTTTGCCATGGATGGGGAGCTGAACCAAGACTTGGTCTTGCAATCGCTTCCGAGTTTGTTCTCGCAGTTTGTTGTGAACTTTCACATGAATAAGTTGGATGTCAGCCTGCCTGAACTCCACAACATATTGAAGACTGCGGAATCGAATTTTCCCCCTAAGAAGAGTTCTATTCTTCTAATTGGTGAAGGTTCCAATCCTAAGAAAAGGAAGAGGAACCCTTCCAAGAAGAAGAAAGTAGGTGAGAAAACGCCGGTTCCACCAAAAGCTGAAGACCCCAAGAGCAAAGTTGTTTGCTTTCACTGTAACAAGGTGGGGCACTGGAAGAGGAACTGCAAGGTTTACCTTGCAGAATTGAAGAAGAAGAAGGGTAGTGAGACTACCACTTCTGATTCAGGTATGTTCATGATAGAAGTGAATATGTCATTTCTACTTGGGTATTAGATACCGCCCGTGGTTCTCATATCTGCAATTTGTTGCAGGGACCAAGGAGAAGTAGGACTCTTGAGGAAGAGGAGGTGATTCTACTGATGGGAAATGGAGCAAGAGTTGCTGCTGAAGATATAGAATCATTTCATTTACATAGGCCTACGGGCAAGACTATTGTTTTAAATAATTGTTATTTTGTTCCCTCGATTGTGAGGAATATTATTCCCATGTTAGACTTGGGTGGATTTTTCATTTATTATTGAGAATAATGAATGTTCTATTCTTAGAGATAATATTCTTTATGGACGTGGTACTTTAAATAATGGTCTGTATATATGTGACATAATTTACTTCAGATTGAACAAACTAATAAAAGAAAAGGGATGATGAAAATCTCACTTCATAGTGGCACTGCAGTCTCCATTTAGTGGACATGGAGAGAGGGCTGGAGATTTGCTAGGAATGGTACAGACAGTTGTATGTGGACCAATGTCTAAGCAAGCCATGGGTGGATTTTCATACTTCATTACTTTCATAGATGATAGATCTAGATTCGGATATGTGTTTGATGAAACACAAGTCTGAGGCCTTTGAAAAGTTCAAATAATATAAGTATGAAGTGGAGAAACAACAAAACATAGTATTATAACTCTTCGATCAGATCGAGGTGGTGAATACTTTAATGGAGTGTTTCTAGATTATCTCAAAATAAATGGTATAGTCTCCCAGTGGACTCCTCCAGATTGGTATCTGAAAGGAGAAATCGAACTTTGTTAGACATAGTTCGGTCCATGATGAGCTATGCAAATCTTCCAGTATTCCTATGGGGTTATGCATTGGATACCTCAGCATATTTACTGAATAAGGTGCCTTCCAAAATATGTTCCTCAAACTTCATATGAGATATGGAAAGTAAGGAAACCGAGTCTTAAACACGTTAAGATTTGGGGATGTCTAGCTTATGTCAAGAATGTTGACCCAGATAAGATGGAATATCGATCCGTAAAATGTAGTTTTGTGGGATATCCTAAAGAGACTTTAGGGTATTACTTTTACACCGATCATCGGGTGTTTGTCTCCAGACATGCTACCTTCTTGGAAAAGGAGTTTATCTTTGAAGGAAACAGTGGGAGCAAAATTGAACTTGATGAAGTTCAAGAAGCACAAACTACTACGGATCAAGTTGAAACACCTGTTCTGACTGAACAACCTTTTGTGGAACAGCCCATTCATAGGTCAGGGAGAGTGTCTCGCCAACCTGAGAGGTAATATGGCCTTGTCATTGAGAATGACACTGAGTTGTCGATCATTGATGATGACGACCCTGTGACCTATAATGAGGCTAAAAGTAGTGTTGACTCAGAGAAATGGCATAGTTCCATGAAATCCAGAATGGAATCTATGTATACGGTATACAAAAGATAGATTATAGCAGATGGCCAGGTGGAGACCTTTAAGGCCAGGCTTGTGGCAAAAGGATTCAAACAAAGGCAATGGATTGACTTTGATGAAATCTTTTACCTATAGCCCTGTTATAATCAGTTCAGATTTTGCTTGCGATTGTTGCTTACTACGACTATGAGATCTGGCAAATAGCCAGATGGTTTTCTTTCCAAGAGAAATGAAAACCTAGTGTGTAAGATACTGCGAACCATATATGGTTTAAAGCAAGCTTCTCGAAAGATGGAACATTCGTTTTGATGAGACAATCAAAGAGTTTGATTTTATCAAAAACGAAGATGAACCATGCGTCTACAAAAGGGTTAATGGGAGCGCGGTAACATTTCTTGTATTGTATTGAATTAGAGTTGACACACATAACAACATAGCAAACCCACTCACAAAGCTACTTTTTGAAAGTCACTTTGATCGTCATAAAGATGAGATGGGTATTAGATACCAGAGTGATTGGCTTAAGTACAAGTGGGAGATTGAAAAGAATATGTCCTAAGTCCAATCATGTATTAGGATTTAGGAATAACTTTTATGTAATCTGTTTTGATTTCATTGATATTAATAAAAGACTTGTTTTGTTTTTATTACGGGCTTTATCTATTTAAGTGTTTAAATAAGATATACCATAGTTTAGAGTAAAGCTTTTTATGGATTATGATGAGATCATAATAGTGAGACCTAAAAAGATGATAACTCTAAACTTAAATAGTTCCTGGTCATAGAATTACTAACTGGTAATTAATAATCCGCAAAGATCGGTACATACTATGCTTGCTTCATTATGAAGGATGTTTGTTCTCATAGACATTTGTGTGGTGACACTATAGCTAGTATGTAGGTGCTTATTATGGAATAAGTTCACTGAACATGACTCGCACAGCTGAACAACTGATGGAGTTCACTCACGTATCAGCAGTTGTTCACATAGTGATAGTTGTACAAGTATCCTTAGACTTGAGGTCATCATAGTCATCTTGTGTACACTAAACTATGCTTTGGTTTAGTTCTTAGTCTCCAGGGACAATTATTAGGGCTCTTCTGGGTATAGGAATTTGTACACGAAGATAGTGTATGATCAATAAAGGATCTATCCCTTCCAGTGAAGGAAGCGAATGTTCAAGGCTGATCCACTTATGCTAGTTCAGGAATCTCTGGCCAGAGTAAATGAAATTAGAAAGGAGTTTCTAATTTGCATAGAACTACGCATAGTAAATGGTAAGCAAAGTGATTGAATTAGATAGGCTTGACACGAGATCCATGCCTTGTATTTAATCGGGACATTGTAGGGTAGAAGGAGTTTATTGTACGGTAACTATTCACTGACAGGTTCTTGGTATTCTAAGCAGTGAATTCATATTATCCGGATAGTCGCGATATTTTGAGAAGCATCACTCACGATGTAGAATAAATGTGATTAATTAATTAATCATATTTAATAAATTAGAGAATTTATATAAATAATGATAAAATAGTTTTATTATTATTTATTTCTACTACCGGCTTAATATTGAACCTACAGGGTCACACCATAAAAAGAGAATGATTTAATGGTGGAGGAATTAATTAATAATGGCTGATAATTATTTATTTATGAAATAAATAATTAATTGGCAAATTTAATAATTGATTAAATGAGATTTAATTGATTATAAATTAATTAAGAAAAGTTCTTAATATTATTAATTAAATGATTTAATTTTTGGAAATTAAATCAAGAGAGAGAATTATTTCTAAAGTGTTTAGAAAAAGGATTAATAATTAAGAGGTGTTTTAATTATTAATGAGAATAATAAATGGGATAATAATAATAATATTTATGGGAAAATTTCAGCTGAAAATTTTGCTTATAAATACACTATTATAGACCCTAATTTTATTCCAACCCACAAAGAACCCGAAAACCCAAAAAGTTTGGAAAACTCAATTCTCTCCACCTCCTTCCTCCTCCTTAACATCGTTTTCTTGGTGGATACCGGTGGAGTGCTTCACACTTGAGGAGCAACTGCTAAGGATCTCTGATCGTTGTCTCCAAATTATTTTAAAAGGTTAGATTTGATCCCTCAAATTTTTATTCACGATTTATATGCTTTTATTTGGATTTTGTATGTGTAAAAGTGTTTTGTCATGCCCCGCTGCGTTAAAAATCCAACAAGAACAACACTCAGGGGCACAACAGCGGATGCCTCGCAAAAAGGAACCCAGCCTATCTCCAGAATCATCTCCAACAACTTACCATCCTTCCCTGATGGCAGAAAACCTCTCTCCTTGATGATATGCTTTGAGAGAAGTCTCGTATACTATGCTTCAGCCTTGGGAGTAGAAAACCTTGGCCTCACACCACCCGTACTAGAAGAATCGGTAGTGCTGCTTACTTGTGTTCTTTGTCTCTTGGGTGCCATTGGAATTGAGTAGAGAGAATAAGAGTTTGTGTTTGAGAGAGAATTTGCGTTTGAGAAATTTGTGAAGTGGTGAAGAAGTTTTTATATAAGTGTATGTATTTATAGGAGGTGAAAAGAGAATTATATATGGAATAGTAGTGGGATTTCATTATGGGAATAATAGGAATAATGGGTTTGATTTGGAGAGGGAAATTTGGGATGTGGGAGAGTAAAATTCGATTAGGAATTGATTTTGTAGTAAAAATCCCATTTTTCCTCTTCAAAACTGCTATTTTTATTTTTATAAGTCGGGACCTCGGCGCGGACACGCGCTAAGACAGCGCGGGCGCGTCTGGCTTCTGAAGTTGGCCCTGAATTTTTCTGTTTTTCTGATTTTTTTGTGATTTTATCTTTTCTTCTTGCTTCCTCTACTTACTAATATACAACAAACTTGGGTTACCTCCCAAGAAGCGCTTGCTTTACGTCGTTAGCTTGACGTAGAAACTCGAGATCAAATGGATAACAAAACGGCACTAACCACCTCGCAGTTTGCCGTGTCACCACAGTAATGCTTCGACCTCTGACCATTTACCTTGAATGCTTGGCCCGGATCATTCTTAAAAATCTCCATCACTCCATATATAAATACAGTTTTGACAACGAACGACCCTCACTATCTTGACTTCAACTTTCCAGAAAAAGGACGGAGACGAGAGTTGAACAAAAGAACTTGTTGCCCCAGCACAAATGATTTGAGCACTAGACCTCGATCGTGCCACCTATTGACTTTCTCCTTATACATTTTGTTGTTCTCATAAGCTTGAAGTTGAAATTCATCGAGTACATTTAATTGAAGCATCCTCTTCTTACCAGTTGCATCCAAATCCAGATTCAATTTCTTCAAAGCCCAATGCAGTTTATGCTCTAGCTCCACCGACAAATGACACCCCTTACCATAAACCAACTGGAACGACAACATTCCCAACGGAGTCTTGTATGCTGTTCTATAAGCCCAAACAGCTTCATCAATCTTCAAACACCAGTCTTTCCTCGATGGACACACAACTTTTTCCAAGATGCGCTTGATCTCTCTGTTAGACACTTCAGCTTGCCCATTTATCTGAAGATGATAAGTCGTAGCAATGCGATGATTTACATTATACATTTGCATCATAGGGGTAACTTGCGGTTGTAAAAGTGCGACCCCTCATCACTGATTATGACTCTTGGGGTTCCAAACCTTGTGAATATCTGCTTGTGAAGAAAATTAAGCACCACTTTTGCATCGTTCATTGGCAATGCCTTAACTTCAACCCATTTCAACACATAATCAACCGCCAACAAGATATACTGATTGTTACAAGATGAGACAAATGGCCTCATGAAGTCAATTCCCCAAACATCAAAGACCTCGACCTCGAGAAGCACATTAAGAGGCATCTCATCCCTTTTGGACATATTACCCACAAGTTGACATTGATCATATTTCAAAATGAACTGATGAGCATCTTTAAATAAAGTTGGCCAAAAGAAACCTGCTTGAAGAATACAAGATGCTGTCTTTTCTCCACCATAATGTCCTCCATAAGCCGTTGAGTGGCAATCTCGCAAGATCTCCCCCATTTCGCTGTAAGGAATACATCTATTGATGATTTAGTCAGCTCCTTGGCAAAAAAGAAACGGCTCATCCCACATATACCACTTCACTTCATGTAGAAACTTCTTCCTTTGAGCTGGACTCAACTCTGGAGGCATAACATTACACAAAAGTAGTTCACTATATCGACGAACCACGGTTCCTATACTTATACTCCCAATAATTGCTCATCGGGAAAAGATACATTAATTAAAGACTTATCTTGTGAAGTAGCAATTGGATCCTCTAAACGCGATAGATGATCAACGACTTGATTTTCAGTCCTTTTTCTGTCCTTGATCTCTAACTCAAACTCCTGAAGTAAAGAACCCATCGAATAAACCTTGGCTTTGAGTCCTTCTTCGAGATGAGATATCGAATTGCAGTGTGATCAGTGAAAACTGTCACCTTCGTCCCAAGTAGATAAGATCGAAACTTTTCAAAACCATAGACGATAGCCAAAAGTTCTTTCTCAGTAGTGGTGTAATTCACTTGAGCACCATTCAGAGTCTGACTAGCATAGTAGACTACATGAAATATGTTGTTCTTGTATTGCCCAAGAACTGCTCCAACTGCATAACCGCTTGTATCACACATCATTTCAAATGGTTCAGACCAATTAGGTGCAATTATGACAGATGTCGTAATCAAACTCTTTTTCAATATCTCAAAAGCAGCAAGACGCTCATCATCAAAGTTGAAAGGAACGTCTTTCTCTAGCAAATTACATAATGGCTTCGAAATCTTTGAGAAGTCCTTAATGAAACGCCTATAGAAACTCGCGTGACCAAGAATACTGTGAATTCCCTTAACAGAAATTGGTGGAGGAAGATTTTCAATGACCCCCACTATGTCTTTGTCCACCTCAAGACCCTTACTAGAAACCTTGTGACCAAGAATAATGCCCTGGCGCACCATAAAATGACATTTCTCCCAATTTAGAACCAAATTGGTCTCAACTCACCTTTTCAATACTAACCCAAGATTGTGCAAGCATTCGTCGTAAGAAGTTCCAAAGAAGGAGAAATCGTCCATGAACACTTCTACATTATTTCCAATCATATCAGAGAAGATGACCATCATACATCTCTGAAAAGTAGCTGGCGCTCCACATAGCCCAAAAGAAACTTTTCGAAAAGCAAAAGTACCAAAAGGACACATGAATGTAGTTTTCTCTTGATCTTCTGGAGTGATACAAATCTGATTATAGCCCGAATAGCCATCCAAAATACAATAGTAATCATGTCTAGCCAATCTATCCAGCATATGATCAATAAAAAGAAGAGGGAAGTGATCCTTCCTTGTAGCTTTGTTCAGCTTCCTATAATCCATGCAAACTCTCCACCCCGTGACTGTTCGTGTAGGAATAAGCTCATTCTTCTCATTCGCTACCACAGTGATACCACCTTTCTTTGGCACACATTGAACTGGGCTCACCTATGAACTGTCAGAAATAGGATAGATGATCCCTGCATCTAGCCACTTAAGGATTTCCTTCTTCACAACCTCTTTCATTATCGGATTTAGCCTTCTCTGTTGCTCAACAGTAGGCTTGCTTCCTTCCTTTAGCAGAATTTTGTGCATACAATAAGAAGGGCTAATTCCCTTGATATCTGCTATAGTCCAACCAATTGCCGATTTGAACTATCTAAGAATTATCAAAAGCTTCTCCTCATCGGTAGCTGAAAGGTCAGATGCAATAATAACAGGCAAAGTAGATGCATCACCTAAAAATGCATACCTCAAATGTTCAGGTAAAGGTTTAAGCTCAAGAGTAGGAGCTTCGTCAATAGATGGCTTGAGGCGCTTCAGAGAACTTTTCAACTCCTCCAAACCAAGAGATTCAAAAAGCATATCCATCTTTCGCTTCCAGGAAGAATCATTCAAATATTGCAAATGCTCATCACCTTCATCATCTTCACTATCAGAATTTCATAATAAGGCTTTCTCTAAGGCATCGGACATTAACAATCGATCGAGTTCAGAATTAACCACAGTATCGACCATTTCCACCTTAAAACACTCCTCATTTTCTCTAGGGAATTTCATGGCATTGAACACATTAAAAGTTACATCCTGATCCATCATTCGTATGGTAAGCTCACCCTTCTGCACATCTATCAAGGTTCGGCTAGTAGCCAAGAAAGGTCTTCCCAAGATTATGGGAATTTTCTTATCCTCCTCGAAATCAAGAATTATAAAATTAGCAGGGAAAATGAGTTTATCCACCTTGACCAAGACATCCTTCACAATACCTCACGGATATGTAATAGAACGATCGGCCAACTGTAAAGTCATGTATATAGGCTTTGGATCAGGCAAGTCCAACTTTTTGAAGATTGACAATGGCATTTGATTGATGCTAGCTTCCAAGTCACATAGACACTTATCAAAGGACACATTTCCAATGGTGCAAGGAATAGTGAAGCTTTCAAGATCTTTAAGCTTCGAAGGTAATTTATGTTGCAGCACCGCACTTCATTCCTCCGTGAGAGCAACGGTCTCTAAGTCATCAAGCTTCACCTTAATAGAGAGAATACCTTTCATAAACTTTTCATATCTAGGCATTTGTTCAAGAGCTTCTGCGAAAGGTATGTTGATAAGGTATGTTGATGTGAAGTTTCTTGAACACCTCCAGAAACTTCGTAAACTGCTTATCCAGTTTCTTCTTCTGCAACTTCTTAGGAAAAGGAGGTGGAGGATAGATCTGTTTCTCCCCTTTATTACCCTCAGGAGGAGTGTGCTCAACAGTAGTTTTCTTGGCTCCACTTCAGCTTCCTTATGCACTTCTTCTTCTTCAGCCTCTACTTCAGAATCTAGAGTCTTAGCTTTTTCAGGATTCACATCCTTACCAGATGTCAATGTGATTGCTTTAACATGTTCCTTAGCTTCCTTCGTGCCTGGCACTTCAGTATCGCTCAAAAGCGTGCCAGGTTGTCGATTCAGTAATGCATTAACAATTTTCCCGATATGATTCTCCAAGGTCTTGATAGACACAGCTTGGCTCTTGCACATGAGCCTCAACTCCTCCAAATCAGATTTTTCATTAGCTTGAGGTAACTGCTGAAGTTGAAGTTGTTGCTTCGGGACATATTGCGGTTGCTAAAAACTAGGAGAATTATACTGCCTTGTTGTGTATGGTTGATAAGATTGTTGTACCGTATTCTGATTGTTGCTCTAGCTGAAGTTAGGATGATTGCAATTGTTTGGATGATAAGTGGCTGGAGCTTGTTGTTGTGATCTCTGAAAATTGCTTACAAATTGAGCTGATTCACTAGAAATAGCACACCGATCAGTCTCATGGGCACCAGCACAAAGCTCAAAGACACTAGTGATTTGATTAACTCCATAATTAGTCAAAGTGTCCACCTTCATCATTAAAGCCTTAAGTTGAGCAGCTATAGAAGTTGCTGCATCAAACTCTAGAATTCCTACTACTTTTCCCTGATTCAGTCTCTGGGAAGGATTCTGGTAATCATTAGCAGCCATCAGTTAAATCAATTCATAAGCTTCATTGTAGCTCTTAGCCCACAAAGCTCCTCCTGATGCTACATCGAGCATGGGTCTAGAAGTAGTACTCAATCCATTGTAGAAACAATTTATAATCATCCAATCAAGCATGTCATGGTGTGGACACTTCCATAGCATCTCCTTATATCGATCCCAAGCCTTACACAGAGATTCTCCAATTTGCTGAGCAAACTGAGTAAGAGCATTCTTGATTGCAGCAGTCTTCGCCATAGGGAAGAATTTAGTGAGAAACTTTTGAGCAAGATCCTCCCATGTGGTGATAGACCCTGGTGGTAGAGAATATAACCATCACTTCGCTTTATCCGTCAGAGAGAATGGGAATAGTCACACCTTGATAACATCTTCAGTCACACCATTGAACTTGAAAGTATCGTAGATCTCAATGAAATCCCTGATGTGCATGTTGGGGTCTTCAGTAGAAGATCTCCCAAACTGAACTGAGTTCTGTACCATCCGAATCGTGCTTGACTTGATCTCAAAAGCGTTAGCCGAGATGGCTGGCCTGATGATGCTTGACTGAATATCATTGATCTTAGGCTGAGAATAGTCCATCAAAGCCTTAGGAATTTCTGCTTGATCTCCCATCACTACTAAAACTGGTTCCTCGATTTTCTCTACTTCTTCTATCTCCTCTTCGTCCTCAAAAAATTCCCTTCGAACCACTACAACTTCTTCCTCGGCTTTATCCTGAGTTCTCTTACGAGGCCGCGAACGCGTATGCATACACGCTCGCTAGAGTACCTGAAATAAGACAAGAAAACAGATAAGTAACAATGTCCGAGTCAATGAACTTTAACGATCACTGATGACAAACACATAAGCAAAACTTTAACACTGTAGTCCCCGGCAGCGGCGCCAAAAACTTGTTAGTCGCTAAACACGCGCTAATAATACACGCAAGTATACGCGTTCGCAAGTAATATAGAATTATTTCTCTTTCGTTCCCACAGAGACTGACTTTGGTTAACTAATTAGTTTATGCCCTTATGCACCAATGATATGGTTATTATCCAATGCTAAGATGATAACAATTTGGGTTTTTGTTTATAACTAAGAATTAAACTAACAATGATAACTAAGAAAATAAGAATGATTGAATTAATATATATGACAAACATGAGATTCTAACTTCATTAAATACTTCATTCAATAGCTTTATTGTTCTTAACCTTAGTATGTAATGGTGATGACACTAATCAGATAACACGAAATTGATAAACGCCAACTTTCATTGCACGAATACCATACTACCAGACATCCACAAAATAGATAGAAGCTGAATAGATACCAATTATATTGAGACCCTATATGTCTTTAGAATTTGACAACATAAAGGTTTAAAGCACAAGTTATCTATTGTGATTACATAGGGAAAGTAAGATGGTTAAAATTACCTACGAATCATGCATAACAATAACACATGAACCTATGCTAGCATGGCAAGTTTTAAATCCTTAAATTCACCGTCGCTTTATTAAAGATTAACACGCTATCTTATAAGACGAATAAGCACAACCAATACTAGGTTATCACACAATCACCACACAGTAAGGTATCGAAACAAATTAACTAAAGAAATCCATAAATAAATCCGCTAGAACCCCACGATAACGATTAGCCCATAATCGGACTCATCATCAACGTGGGTTCCGATGAAAGCATGGTATAATAAATGTAGTCTTTATACTGAATAAATAATAAAACAAAATACGAAACAAGAGTAAGGTTCATGAATAATAAAACTAGCATCCAAGTTATAACTTAGAACAAAGATTCACAAGTAAAAACAAGATTTTCTTCATCTTCGTTGAATCATGCTAACACGGTCTTCTTACGGCTCTCCTTGTGCTCTGGAATATCCGTCTCCCCATAAAACATCCTTTAATCAAGTAAATATAGCAGTCCATGCAAGATAGAAGTCCTTCAATTGTAAATCAACTAGAATCAGGATTCTGGGATCCTGACTCGGCGCGGCCGCGCACTTCATCAGCGCGGGCGCGCCGTGTTTCTGGAAAATCTTCTGAATTTCTTTAATTCTTGCTGCAATCGAGTTGGCTTCCGGAGGTTTAATCTTTGGATATCATCCTAACACAATATTAGCACCAAAATAATGCTAATTCACTTGATTCTTAGAATAATGCTTGAAATGCAAAAACACTAGAAAACACATTAAAACACCAATAACTTGAGTACATTTACACCAATTCAAAGCTTAACGGAGCGTAATAAAGTGTCAAAAATGCCACTCAACAAGAAGCTTTGAGACTAAAGTCCAAGTCAAAGCTAAAGAAAAAGCAGGCTACTAAGGAGCCTCAAAAGAAGATTGAGAAGCCTGCTACTAAAACTGAAAAGACATTGGATGATGAATATGAAGAGAAACCGTAGTGGAAAATAGAAAAATGAATAAAGGTGAGAGCTAAGAGGGCAAGTAAATATTCAGAGGAGAAGAGTGAGCCATCTCAATTTGTTCCTTCAACTTAATCAACTGTGCCCAAAGAGTAACCAGCCGAAACCAAGGCATATCCTGGGGTAAACTATCATGGTGAACCAATAGTGCTCAAAGAAGAACCTATAGATTGGGAGAGTTTACCAATCCCTAATTTGAACATCCCCTTACCAACCAAGAAAAGAACATCAAGAAAGAAGAAGAAGCCTAGCCTACCTCCAATAAAAGCCATCTCAAAACCACAAAAGCCTACTGTCAACAAAGATGATCAACTCTACATCTGTGACGTCAAAGAATTTTATGTTATTATGCTCTATTTGGAAGAATTGGAAGAAATGATAGGAATTGATGCTACTACCAAACTTCCATAGAGATTGGTTTTTAGATACAAGGGTGGTTATAAGAGGATGTGGACATTCTATAGGATTTTTGAGAAAAGCTATAGTGTCTTAACTAATGTATTTACTGCAATGAAGAATGATTTTGGATTCACAAAGTTTTCTAAATCAGAAATACTCAGGAAGATAAATCAAATAAAACGAAGCTGTAGAGATCCTATTCCACTACCAAGTTTCAAAGATTGGAGATAGGGTGCATAAGAAACCTTACTGGATCATGGAGTTTATAGATGAGAATTTTATCAGAATATTTTTCAGAATTGAAGACCATCTCAAAATCTCAAGTAATGAAACTCTTAAGGAGATGCATGAGATGTGGGATGTAAATGTCGAAAATGAAGATAAGTTTTATAGACAACTTCAACTCCAGATTGAGGAAAATAATGAGAAGTTGGGAAGGAAAACAAGGGAATCAAGGAAAAGAAAATAATTTGCTCAAACAAGAAAAACACCTTGATAATGGCTTGTAAACATCTGTTAACCTTCTTTGCACATTTCTATTATAATGAAGCACTTTGTAAATTATCTACTTCTGAATATATTATCTTTATACAGTGTTTTGTTATCATCAAGTCAACCTGAATTTATGCCTATTATTCCATTAGACATAAATTGGGGGAGATTGTTAGGAATATGTTGTAGATTTGATTATAAATCATAAAAACACCTTAAGTAGAATTGTTAAGTGTCATTTAGAAGCCTTCAATGGATAACCATAACATGTCTATCCGTTGAAGGAATAGCTTATATTAATAAGTGTGTAGCACATTCTGTACACTATTATAGCTGAGGGATTTGGGAGTTATATGGATTTTTAAGTCATGTTGACTACTAGAAAGATATATAAAATAGGTGGGCTAAGTGTAGATATAAAATTCCTTGTAATTTTGTATAAGTGAAAGAGTATCAACTACTAAGGAAACATCTTCAACTGCTAAACTACAAGCTACAACGGATGACTCAATATGCCTTCAACAGATAAGCTAGTCAAGAGGTCTTCGACTGATATCAGATAAAGCTTCAACGGATGCTAACAAAAAAGTTTCAATGGATGACACTAGTATAGTATCAACGGATGACAACAACAAAGCTTCAACGAATGATCAACAAGATAGTAGTTGATAGTAACTTGACATAGGCTAACAGAGTTGCATGAGTTGATAGTGCACAAAAGGAATGTGGAAGCCTGCTTACAGGTTTAGAAGAAAGTAAAGCATTTTTATTTCCATGCAAAATAAGGTCATTCAAAGATGTTATATCTTACTTGGATTGTATTGGACATAGAGATGAAGAAGCATGTGCAAGGACCTAACTGTTAGGAATTATATTCTTGTTTATTGAACATATAAACTTGGCTCAATATAAATCAAGTGTAGCAAGTATTTAGAAAAACAAGTAAGAAGTCAAGAGTTTAGAAAGCTGTATATTTAAAAAATACTCTCAAGTTCAAAGTTGTAAGAAAATACTTGTAAGCAGCCGTGATCACAAAGATTTCTTCAAATATACATTTTTGGTGGAAAGACAAATCCACCAAAAAGTTTTTAAAAATTGTGTTTATTTACTTTGTGTGAGTAGAATACTTCAAAAACTTTATCTGCATTCTTGCTTATTCAAAAATACAGTTGTATATTCTATAAAGAGTTTTTCAGAAAAAAAAGAAACTAGAATTTCATTCAATCCCCATTTTGTAATTCTGTTGTTGTATTGTTGGGAAATAACAAAGAGGTTTGCAGATGGAAGAATGTAGAACATAATAATGTTTCATGAACATTTGAGACTCATTCGATATCTTCAACTCACCTTTCTTGAAAGTCAACGTAGAAGCAAGTGAACAAAGCCGGAAGCTCCTGGAGTGAAAAGATTAGAAGCAGATCTCAAAGCCGCTGAAGCACTGTATGCTTATAGGTTGAATGAAAAAATGATAGAGATTTAAAAAAAGATATGAGGAAGCTAAACAGAGCATATCATAAGACGGTGTTCATAAATGGGGTGGCAGAAATTGATCTTCTGAAAGATAGTGAACCTATTATCAGCAAGGATGACAAAGGGGATCTAGTATTTGAGATTAATAAAAAGAAGATTAAAATCTAAGATTTTAGAGTAAGTGAATCAGACTCAATCAAGCAAGCCTTGTTGGATGTTAAAATATCTATATACAAAGAAGACAAGATTGCCCTGATTCCAATCATGGAAATACTTGAGGAAGTAATGGAAGTAGAGTCTATCAACAACACTAAAAGAGTTCAAGACCATGATAAAACAATAAATGTCTTTATATGGCAAGAAAATCTATAATGTTGCTTAGTCTTCTCCATAAAGTCTCTAAGATCAGGTATCTTCGACTGATGCTCAAAGAGCTAAACAATCCACCACCCAAGAATGCACTTGAAATTAAAGCTTGTGATTTTGTTCAAGCTAGATTAAATGAACTTCTGAATAGACAGAAAGAAAATGAGAAATGAGCATCTCATCCAGACTCTACACAGTCATCAGATCCTGAAAAGAAAGCTACCAAAAGAAATTATGTTCAGACCGAATCTACTCAAGAAGGAGAGGGTAGCCAAGGCAAGAAGCGGAATAAATTAAAGACAAATAAGACATAGTTTATTTTTTCAGGCTAGAGGAACACTTCTTATCTTTTTAATTTGTAATTTAATAAATATGGAAGTTTATATATGATACCGAATGCATTTAATTTTATTCTTTATTTTTTAGTATGTACTTTTTCTTATTGTCGGTTGAGTTATCCTTTAGGGATTTGCTTATCGAACTCTAACAAACAAATATGGGGAGATTATTAAGCATAATGTAATATAATATATAACTAAGGAAATATAACTACACATGAACCCTGAAGATGGAGACTGGATAAATATAAAGAATCAAAAGATAGAATAAATGCTCTAAGTCCGTAACCAGGTCATGGAAAGAAGTTCATTAATATATTCAAGCCTCCGTGAAGAATAAAATGTCAAAGGACGTCTAGTGAATGTGAAATGTATTGATTTGAATTATTGAAGATCAAGGGTTTCGGTGAATGAATCAATGAATGAACAACATGTTGTATCAGTTCAGAATTGAAGAAATAATTGAGTAAATCCAATTCAGTGCGAGTTGTTTGTGAACCAGACCAGTGCACCAAGCGTTAGTACATCAAAAAAGGATTATTTTAATTTATAACAGAAGATATCAGGGTAGTACAGTGAAATGTGAATCAGAATAGAGAAATAATTAAGCCCTGATTGAAAAAGAATCAAAAAATTCCAAGTAAAGAATGCTTCCACTTTAGGTGCAACAGGAATGGAAAATACTCCAAGTATAGAGTACTTGCTTTCTTGTCGCAACTCTACAATTTCTAAGAAAAAAAAAATTCCCTAGGCCTTGAGGTCTCCAGTGAACTTCTCGAGACTGATTATAGGCGCCGGTCACATATTTTTCTAAGGAAAGAAGTTGCCTTGTAGTCACAACTTATGAAGATTTAAGAGAAATATCTCTGATTAAACATGCAGGCGCAAGTGAGCTATACTAGAGGCTATAAGGCGCAACTTGGTTAAATTCTTTAAGGCAAAACTTATACAAGGATGCAAGGAGACGCAAGTGGAAATTTTCTAAGACAAAACATCTTTCCTTCCCTGTGTGCGTAAGTGAACATAATTCTAAGTCAAGGAAGTTCACTCTAGTCGCTATTTATGACTTGGTGAATTCATTGATAAATAAGAAATTCAATTTGTACAAGGTTGAGAATAAGCCACGTGTACACATGGAATTGAAGTCTACACAAAAAAAGCAGAATTAATTGATTTCATTCAGTTATCTTCTTCATCTTCCAACTATATTTTTATGAAGCACCATTGAAGGCCAAATTTGTTAACTTGTAAACGTATTGTTATGCTTTTGAATCTGTTATAGCTAATCAATTAATTGATTAGAGTGTAGCAACCTCAAGGTTTATATTAATAAAATAATATATTTCTCGAATAGTTTTGTGTTTATTTTGATTATGTATATTTAACGAAGAACTTGAAAAGAATCAAAAAAGATTGTAGGTAACGTGTTCAAATTCCCTTTCTAAGATATTTTGGGACTAACAAATTTTTAAAGCGATTTCAAAGCTAAAAATCTCTCAAAGTCAAATGTTTAACTTATTAATGTTTTGCAGAAAATCAGAAGTTGGGATTCACCTTGATCACTTGCATATTTTAAAAGTTAAATTTGAAAAGGAACATGAGAATGTTTTGCAATTGAAAATGACCAAATGGAATTGTGCTCAAAATTCGAATTCCCAAATAATTCGAAGTCAAGTTGGGAATTTTGGATAAATACTCTTTCTTGGATCAATCAAATTTATCATAATTTGAATTCAACTTGGACCAAAATTTATTACTTCTCTTATCTTCTTTACTTATCTTAATTCTTCAATATAGTATAAATTGTTATGAACCAAAATACAAGATTTTTATCTAACAATTTATAATATTTGTATAAATAACCGATTTTACAATCAATTAGAGATAGTTGGGACATTCTCTCTCAACTCTTTTCACGAAGATACAAGATGAACCTAACGAGTTTGTTTTATAATTCTTGTATTTCTTATTGTGTAAAGGAGGATGTGTATTCATAGATTAGGTTTTGATGTATATGTATTAAAAACTAATCCTTTATGTGAATTATCGGACATTTGACTGGTTCGGGTTCTAATAGTTAGGTTTTTATCTCGTACCAATCCCAGTTCCTCTTTCCCTCCCTTAAATACCAATTTTTACTTTTTGTAATTATGTCAAAAAGGTGAAGAAGAGTATTCTAGGGATAAAGTTAAAAATTTTCTTGTGGTAACCATTATTTTAGGATTCGGGAAAAAAGAAATTTACAGTAAGAAAATGATAACTACTGACATTTATCACATAGGATAAAATCTAAACTTTGCATTCTATGTAAGCATGTGTGTGATTGTGTGCATATATTTAAGGGAAGTATCTCCAATTTGTTTTTAAAATTTGTATCATGCATTCACTTAGGGGAAATAATTTCACACACATTTAATTTTCACTAGTAGTTTTGATAAATACCAAAAAGGGGAAGCTTAAGGAGATCAATGTTTTATCCCATTAGGTTTTAGTGATTTATGAAAATTAAATTGAAAATTAAATTAGATTTAATTCTTGTACAATCTTCCCTTAGAATTTTTCGTGTGGCACTTTTTGGAATCAAGTCATACTAAGTCAAACTGATCAAATCTTTCAAAAATACTTTCTGACATGTGTTAAATAATATTTACTTGGTATATATATATATCAGTCTAAGTATATACTCTTTACTAAGTTGTTTTTGTCAAATATAAATAGGCAACGGCTAAACGCACGTAAACAAGGAAAACTCAAACACTACTTTTACGAACCAAAATTGCCCAAATTATTTAAAAAAATGTTTCTCTTAAATTTTTTATTCTAAAAAATATTAAATATATTTATGAAATATTTATATTAAATTTTAAGTGCTAAAAGCCATACCGAAAGAAGCAAAATGTATTTTAATCCAAAATACCCGTAAATCCGTATTTTTCCGGATTAAATCATGTTTAGTTCAAAATTAATTATTTCTTGGAACTCATAGTCATTATTTCATCATGAATATCATTTTTGAATATATTTCTAGTCAAAACATTTGTTGGAGTTGTCGGTAAAGTTAAATGAATTTTTTGGCGCTCCAGTAGGCTGTTTTAACAAACAGAAAATTCTTAAACATACTTCCACTTGACTTTTAGACTTGAAACTTGGAATTTCACATTAATATATTATTATCTATCATGTGTTAAATTCTCATAAATTTTAAACGACTTGTTTTTGGGACCCCAAAATCGACACGTAACTGATTTAGTGATCGCTTAGAAGTTGTAGAAGGAAAATAAATTTAAAGGTGAAATTTGTTCCTCAATCATCTGGGATTATTTCAAGGTGGTTGCCAAAATTTCATAAATTTTGTGATATGTTTCAATTTATTTCATAAATCATATTTTTATTCGTAGGTAAGCATTTTATTAAGTTTTTAATATTTGGTAAAATGTTAAAAACATGTTGACACTTATTTCTATGTAAATTTGAATAGTTATACAGATGGTAGAGTGTGAGAAACTTCCACTCACCTTCCATTGAGCACCTGTGCCAACTTGCATTTAAACTAAAGCAAATGCTTATTTATGGCCTATAAGAGCATCTCCAATGGTTGAAACCCCCTTAGGGGGTGCCAATTTTTCCACATAATAAAAAATATTACATTGAAATTTTCTCTTACATATCATTTTTAGCACACTAGATTCCAACTTCAATAATTCAATAAAAAAATGCATAATAAAATTGTATTAAAGAAACAATATTTTAAATATTATCGGTTTGTCTAGTGTGTGCTCATGGGCACATGCTAAGGAAGTGTGATTTATGAGTTGTAAAAAAATTATTGGTGGAGATTTTTGTGCATGTATGGGGGGTCCATCATTATTAATTAGCTCTCCACCAATATTTTATGGACACCTCATCAACCACTAACTCTTAGCATGTGCCAATGGGCACACACTAGAAAAACCCATATTTTATACATCATTGGACTACAAATGAAGTTGGCACCCTAGTTTATGGGATGCCAACTTTTGGCACCACATGTTGGCACCCCATGCCAACTCATTTGACACCCCAATGGTATCCCCCAACTCCAATGGAGTGTTAATAAGGGTGCCAAACCACGTCATACCACATAGGTAGGCACCCCTCTTGGCACCCTCTCTTAGAGTTGCTCTGAAAGGAACCCCTACCCACCCATTCTCTTAATCTAATTGATCTAAATATATTCTGAAGAAATATCTCTTGAAATACCCTCTCTATTTTCCCTAAGTTGCAAAAACGTTTCATGAATGTAAGCCCATTTTATTTCATGATTTAACATCATTTTACTTGTTTTTCTTCACCAATCTTGCTCACATAAACATACCTTTGGTCATCAAAATTTAGGTCACTTATAAGAATTGTTTAGTCTGTTCTTAAGTGCTCTTTTAAGCCTAAGAAATTCAGCCCTTGAATCCCATATTCCGGCCATTTTCCGGTAACCCTTTTTGTGTATTTTTGGCTTCGTTACTAGCTTTTTCACTTAATTTGTTCCTAAATCTCAATGGTTATGAATCTAGTCTATTGTGTATATATATATATACACACACATATACACGTACCCGGATATTTTGTGTGTATATTGTGCTTCTTGTTTCGATTTATCGTTACACACTTTTATTCGCGTTTACTTGCATTTTGTCTTGTAAATATACTTATTCTTGAAGTTTATTCAAGTAGTGTATTTTTGAAATATTTTAAGTTAAATATTAGAAGCCTTAAGGTTACTTAAGCTCCTTAAAAGACCTTTGGTTCGAAGTAGTGATTTCAGATTTTTATAGGCCATTTAAACGATCTTTTGATTCTCGATTTAAAAGAGAGTAATCTTGTTTATACCTCGATGGGTTAGAATTGATTTATATTTTTAATCAATCAAAATTTGATTATCTTCTCTTGAAGTAGGTAGTCCTTAATTTATTATCGAGCTTAAATCATATACAAGGACTTTACGAAACGAGACCGATTTGAACTAGTTTCTTACGAAACAAAGTTCCTTATATTCTGGCCTACTCTTTAAATATTCTCGGCCAACTATTTATATAATATATATATATATATTATTTACTTAATTGTTGTGTGTTTAAGTTAGTATGAACGTTTGTGTTCAATTTAAGGCATAATAGCGTGACGCAAGCCGAATAATATATATTGTGTTTGGTGTTTAAATACTTGATCGTGTATGTTAAATTAGAGTTTACTTTCTTGTCTTGCATATACTAGTGTGAAAAATCCGTATTGCGACTTTTCATGGGTTATACTTTAACGCATAACAACGTGGCGAAAGCCGAACTAATATATAACTCAAATTTATTGTCACTTGTAGCTAGTATTTTTTCTTTACAGTAAGGTGATTAATGTTTTAAGACCCAAGTATTAGGTCTACTAACAAGGAGTTAGTAGTCTTTCCACCATGAAGAAAAGGAAAGACACGACACCTAAGACCTAATATATGAGACCTGTAAAGAAGAACAAGTACTTAGTTTACCAAAGGGGTTTACGAGTTCTTAATGAGGTGACTAGGTGTTACGCCCTGCGATAGTTATTGTATTTTGTATTTTTTCTATTGTATTTTTAGGGGTTAACGGGAAGTTAAGGTCCGAGGGAAATACATAGTGTTGTAAAGGCTTCTCCGCATGCTATGAATGAGTTTCTTTATAGTAGAGAAAATCTTGAGTTCGGGCAGGAACCTGGGGACTGGAGTAGAGATGGGTGGACTACATTTGCTGAGTTGGCCACCACAAACCAGGATAAAATCGCCCGTGTTGTACGCTCTTTTTTTTCGCTCTTATACTTCAGCACTTTAAATTACTTGTTGGTAATTAAGTCATTTTAAAAGAGCAACGGAAATTTAAAAAAGCCAAGCTCTGAAATTTAAAAAGGTGATAAGCTATTTGTTATAGATAAAAAACTAGGGTGTATTTAATACTAGGGTTCTTGAGCTCTAAGACTCTATTTGACTGTTCTCGTAATTCGTGACTCAATCTACCTTCACAAGATGCCTACGTACCTTGCTGTATGCTAAGGATCAAGTCAAAAAATATAGTTACGAGCTGTGGGGTGAGGCCCCTTATATAGGCATGGGATGCCTTTAATTAGATTAGGGTTAGGAGACTTGGTGGACGAGTCTCAGATTTAGAATGGACTTTGGAGTCCTAGAATGCAGGTGATTCCTTATCCAATGAGGTTCCTTGGATGCCAATCTCCAAGGAACTATATCCTTAATTGGAATATATTCGTCAATTGATTTATCGATATGTATTAATTATGAAAATAATTAATATTCAGGGTTTTGGGCTTCTTTAAATGGGCTTTATTTGCCGATCAAATCGGGTATAATTAATGCGATATTAATTATTCAATCATGGATTATTTTATTATCTATCATTTGCCCCCCCCAAATTCTAGGAAACTGTACAAGAATTTGTAGAATTTAAGTTCTTTTATTCCCTTGCAGAATATCATTTTAATGTAAAGTGTGGAGCGACCTACACATTTACAACGATTTGCCTTATCCGAGGCTCCACAATATTTTATGGAATTTTCATAATTTTCCGTACTCATTTATTTACCTTATTCCTATTTTTTAGGAATTTTCTGGTATTTTTCCTTTAATTTTCGGGGATTGTCACTTTCTCACATGTATTTTTTAACTTTTCCTAACACTTTAGGAATTTTTTCGTACCTCAAGGTATTTTTCATATTTTTATGATATTTTATAAGAAAATATCACATCCCAGAAATATTTTTAGGAATTATTTCATCAATTTTTTGACTTTTTCTGGTATTTTTCCATTTTTTGTGAATTTTCCATCCTTTTTTGTTAGGTCCTTAATACAACTGTAGAGGGGGTGAATACAGTTTATGCAGATAAATCGAATTAAGTACTCAACAGGATATACAGTTTTGTATTGATTAATAAAATCTGATTACAAAACTAATCTCTCAAAGGATGAACATATATCCTTGAGAGCTGCTAGGTTACATAAAAAGATATATCAATTCATGACACATAAAGTGTAAACCTAATCTATGCTTATATGGTGCACAACTACACAATCAAATAAGGAATCCCATTCTATTACAATAAGAAATCCTAAAACATATCCATGTATTGATTGCTACAAGAAGTAAAGTCCTATACTGATATGTATTCCGCAAATCCTTTCCTTCTTCGATATCTCCTGACTTTCAGCTGAAGTGACCAAATACCGATGTTAATTATTGATCAGAAAATGCTGATAACAAATGTTGATGATGTCACCTTTTGCGAAACTCTGATATCAAATACTGATAATAAACTTTGATAGTTTATAAGCTGATATCATCAATTTTTTCTAACAATCTCCCACAAGTTGTGCATAATGAAAATATGGACCACTAGTCAATCTAGATAAGGTGGAAAGAGGAGGATATCTGGAAGGCAAGTCTCAAAGACTGTGCAAAATAGGGAATTGACTATAATTGTGACTGTTTCTCAGCAAACTCTAAAAGTCACAAATGCTGGTGATGAACAAGGTATTATGGAGATAGAAGCTGGTGCTAAAGCAAGTCAGCATCCATAAACACTGAAGGTGAAAGGGAAGAAAACAACTCTGTTCTACAAGGATCCAAAGATTCAAGCTTTTGATTCTGAGGTGAGTAGAAGAATATTTTCAAAGGAAAATCCTGGAGTTGATATGGAACAACTTAAGTTTTTGGAGGAAGAATTCAGATCTTTGAGATCAACAAATATTGATTCTATCTCACCTTATGAAGATGTTCCTGGTAGTAGACCTACAAAAGGAGTAGTGATTAAGGAGATAAGTCAAACTGATGTTGAAGGACCTTTAAGGTCTCAAGAAATTTTACATGCTGACATGAGTTATAAGGGGAATGAAAAGATTGGTGAAATATCAAAGCCAAAGCCTAAAATAAAATCCAAGAAGAAATCAGCATCTAAAGTTTTAAAATCTCAAATACTGATAGATCCAATCTATTCGGTAGTTGTAGCTCATGATGATGCTGATGAACAAAAGATTCAAGAAGAAGAAGCCATTTAGTTCCATAAGAGAAGAAAGATGATTCCTGGAGCTGATTGGTTTGAGAAATTAAAGTTGGTAACAACCTCTAACAATGCTCAAGTTGATGAAGAAACAATTGTTGAAGCTCAACAAGTAACAACCATTGATACTACTCAAGTTATTGACGGTTCAAGTAAAATCCAATCTAATTTCACAAATCCTCATTCGGAGAATTTAAACTCCGATATGCCAGAATTGACTTTAGAAGAAAAGAAGAAGCTACTATGGGAAGCGAGACACCTGCACTAGTAAGAGATTCTTCTGAGACTGTAAACAAAATCTATAGTGGAAACTCTCAGTCTAGAAGAGCTGGTAGAAGATGTGGCTTGGGACTTTCTAATGTTGATGCGTATGTTGTTGATTCTTTAATTCTAAGGGAACCTGGATATCTGACAGGAATTGGGGATAATATAAAGCTTGAAGATTTGCAGAAGATTGTATCTGTACAGATTGTGAATGATCTAGTTGGAGAAAAACTGGTTTATTTTTTGGAGTCTGAAAGAATGTTGAGGCTTACTCAAGAGCATTTGAAGAATAAACCATGGCAGAAGTTGGAATTTATCACTACTTTACTCAAGGTAACCAACTCTACTACTGCTAGATGGTCAGAATTCCTGAAGAATCTGGTATACATGAAGCAGAGAGGAATGACATACAAGTCTAATTACATTCCAAATTACATTCATGAATATGGAAATACTGTTGATATGCCTATTAGAGGAGACAAGGTGGTTAAGTCTTTAGGAAGAGAAGTTCTTACTTTCAGTCCTGATGGAAGAATAATTGGTTTTCTGGAACTGGATGACTTATCACTTGGAGATTCTAATCTACATGACCTTAGAGCTGATATTTATCAAAATGATGAATCAACAGAGGAGCTCAAGGATATCAAACGAAAAATAGAAATGTATGTATATTTTCTTGAAGAAATTCGACCCAAAAAATTCCTTGATGAAGCTACTGATTGTACTAGAGTTCAAGACTGCAGATAAAGTATGAAGACATTGATTGCAAGATTGACTATTTGTTTGTATTTCTGTATTTATATAGTTTTGACATCATTAATTTATTCTAAATTTTTCCCTGATTTCTAGATTTTTTTCTTAGTTCTGATCTAATTTTGACCAGGAAGCATTCTAGTCAAAATTCGACTAGAGCTCTGGTCGGATTATGGACCATTTTCTCATCCAAGTCAAGATGAAATTCGACCAAAATACATTCTTGCTTCGATGAGAGTTTCTGGTCGAATTTCGACAAGGATGCCTTCTAGTCGATGTTCGATTAGAACTCTGGTCGGACTATGAGCTAATTTGTCATCCTGGTCGAATAAGATTTCGACCAGGATTCTCCTCTATTTCGATGAGCATTCTCGTCGAATTATGAGCTATTTTGTCATTATGGTTGAATGAGATTTCGACCTGGATTCTCCCCTCTTTCGACGAGCATTCTTGTTGGATATAAAACTAGGGTGTGTTTAATACTAGGGTTCGTGAGCTCTAAGACTCTATTTGACAGTTCTCGTATTTTGTCACTCAATCTTCTTTCACAAGATGCATACGTACCTTACTGTATGCTCAGGATCAAGTCAAAAAATGTAGTTCTGAGCTATGGTGTGAGGCTCTTTATATAGGCATGAGATGCCTTGAATTAGATTAGGGTTAGGAGACTTGGTGAACAAGTCTCAGATTTAGAACGGACTTTGGAGTCCTTGAATGCAGGAAATTAATTCCTTATCCTATGAGGTTCCTTGGATGCCAATCTTCAAGGAGCTATATCCTTAATTGGACTTTATTCGTCAGCAAATTTTACCCATATGTATTAATTATGAAAATAATTAATATTCAGGGTTTTTGGATTCTTTAAATGGGTTTTATTTGTATATCAAATCTGGTATAATTAATGTGATATTAATTACGCAATTAGGGCTTATTTTATTCCCTATCACTATTTAACCCCCTCTTCTAGATTATCTTACCCTCATACGGGACCCATCAGTACGGTTGGATCGTCGAAAAACAACTTTAAAAAATGACATGTTTGTCGGGAAAGAATTTTGTGTTGTACTTTTACCAAATTTTTTAATTCTTTTCATGCTAACGAATTTCAAGTTTTTTGATAATTTTTTCATATGAGTAGAATAATATATCTTAACATATGTTCGGTCGGATAGTCGAAACAATCACTGAAAGAAATTAATTTGTTAGTCGGGAATGAATCTCGTGTTAGGGAGTTGTACTGTCAACATATTTTTCAATTATTCTCATGCAAGATCAATTTGAAAGTTTTTAATAAATTTTTCATGTGACTTGAATTAATATATCTTTACATCTGTTTGATTGGGTCGTCAAAAAAATCATTTGAAGAAATTATCTTGTTAGTTGGGAACAAATCTTGTGTTAGGGAATAATATTTTACTAGATTTTTCAATTCATGTCATGCAAGATGCATTTGAGAACTTTTGATAATTTTTTCATAAGACAAGGAACCATATATATTAACATCCTACAGTTGGATCATCAATCGGGGTTGAATCTCATGTTAGGGAGTAGTACTTTACCATATTTTTCAATTCATGGCACGCCGGATAAATTTAAAATTTTTTGATAAGTTTTTCATATGACTAGGATCCATATATCTTAACATTCATACGGCTGAATTTTCGAAAAATCATTTTAAAAAATTATCTTGTTACTTAGGAATATATCTTGTGTTAGGGCGAAGTAATTTTACAATATTTTCAATTCTTGTCAAACAAAATGAATTTGAATTTTTTCATATTTTTTCAAATGACTAGAATGAATATATCTTAGCATTTTTATGATTGGATTGTTGAAAAAAAGATTTCAAGTCATCAATGAATCTCGTGTTAGGGACTATTAGGTAATGAATCACACACATAAGGGGGGTGAATGTGTTTTTCTGACTTTAGGCTTTTCATGAAAGTTAATGGTTGAACAAAGTAAATTAAATCTTGTATAGAAAAGTGTTAATGGAGAATCTAAACTTGCAGAAAATAAAGAACACAAATCTTCAAAAATCACTTAATTTTATATTAAAAATTAAGACTGTTTTGCTACAAAATTTATAAGCTCTTTGATGTTAAAGAGCTCAGCTTCTTCTTGAGAGTGATACGAGTTTGATCTAAATTGTTGCAACTGCAACTAACTAAAGGACCAATGTTAACTTTATAACTCTGTTAACTGCTGGTTTACACATTGGATAATAAACATGCTATTAGCTTTTCTAAACTGTCACTTGTCATTTCTATTTATAGAAAAGCAAATCTTCCATTTCTGGCTTAACATCTCTTTAGCATCCCGTGTTCACTTTAATCTTCCTCTGTCAGTTAATCTTTGCCATTAATCTTGCACACTCTTCAAGCTGCTTTTTGTAGACTTGTCAATCCAGCTGTATGATTGTTTGTTGATTGTTTATCTTGGATATTGAACTGATCTGCAATTCTGTACTTTGAGACTGTACCTCGAGATCTCCAGTTTGAATTAATAGAATACTTGACATCTCGATAAGTACATAGGCTTATCGAGATCTCTAGCACTCCATATTGAGTTTGGCTTGTAAAGTTCTTCAGCTTGTCGAAATCTCTAGTCTTCACATCTTCACTTTGACTTATCGATAACTCAGAGTTCTCTACTGAATGTAGACTTGTCGATAACTCTAAGTTCTCTAGTGAAGGAATGACTTGTCGATATCTCCAATCTTCAGTTCTTCTATTTTGCTTGTCGATATTTTCCTGAGTTCTCTAGTAGCTTTCCTGACTTCTCCACACTGAATTCATTCATTCCTTCTATCCCGATGGATATTGCTCATCCGTCTAGTAGTGATTGTATCCCAACGGATGTGCCTAACAACAGTCATCCTCAGCTAGCCAAACTACTATCTGGATGGATGTTCCTCATCCATCGGTACTCTCTGCAACTTGAATGACTTCTCGATAAGCCATTATGGAGTTCTCGAATGACTTCTCTATAATATTAGATATGTGACTTGTAGAGATCTTGACTTAGAGTATTTTTTTCCAAACAAATTTATTCAACTCCAAGCTTCTTCAAAATTCTTCTGAGGCATGATCTTCTTGATCTTCTTCCAGATAGAATCTTTAGGCTTGATACTATTTTTGGAAAAAGACTCCAGTCTGCATTTTTGCATTTTAACAGACTTTAAGTGTTACAAGTATAAAATACAAATTTAGATAACAATAAAACTTACTCAGGGTTGACCCCAAGCTTAACTGATTACTTAAAATAACTGTTCATTAATCTTCTACTCAGATCAGATTTCCATTTGACTTACTTCATACTTTGATCAGAGATGCTAATAACATTATTATCTCCTGTAATCTTTGATATCATCAATTATATATTACAGTCTCCCCCAACTTGTTCATTATAAAATTATGCACAAGTTCTGATTGATGATGTCAACACTTTAACTAAATGCAGAAACCAATCTTTCCATCTGGTCTTCTTTTGTTGAGTTGCATTTAAATTTATTCTTCTCCCCCCTATGAAGAATATAATATTTTATTATCTAGCAACATCCATCAGCTGTTTTGGCAGGCATTTAGATATATTCTCTCCCTTTTTGATATTATCTCCAGGTAGAAAGATCCAGCTAGATGCACATTATTCAAGCTATTGTCATTATCCATTTAGAACACTGTCTGCATCTTCAAACTTCAGTGAGGTTTGTGGTGATGAGTTTATCAAATAGAATAGAGGTTTCACTTAACTCTGCAGAAAAAGTCTGTCAGTAAAAAAAATCCTAAGCTCTCTGTTCTTTTGAATAAGTAGTCTCACTACTTCTCACTGCACTAGTCTCATGACTTTTTAGAGTCAGAGTTCCCTCACAAGGATTACTAAATCCATACACTCATCTACCTCTCCTTTTTCCAGAAAGGATCCTGCCTCTCTTATTCCACGTTTTTCTCTCAATCTTTTCTCTTATTCTCACAAGAAAGGCTCAGTTGTGTTTGACTTACAGAAATAAGAGGTGGTTGAGAGGAGTTTTCTGTGATCATATGATTAGGGGTAATCCATATAGGTCTAATCATACTCATTTCATCAAAAAAGAGAATATTAGCTTGAAGTTGTGAGGTGAATGAATCATTAAGAACACCTGTGACTAGGGTCACAGATTTACTCACAGATTGCTCTGTGGTTTTGATAGTGTGTTGTTCCTCACTTGTAGTGGGAACCTCCAACTGAATTGGAGGGGATTTTACTAGGTTACTATCATGTACACCAGCCTCAAACCCTTGTGTTTCTTACAACACACTGGCACATAAATATGCTATACTTTCCCTTCTCATGACATTGTCATAGGCAATTGTACTTCTAGCTTTGACTGCTACGCCAGCTTGTGCCAGAGTTATGAGGGGGCTGATCCTTTTTGAGGAACCTCCAATTGAATTGGAGAGGATTTAGATAGCTCCCCCTCAGGAGTACTACCCTTAAACCTTCAGTCTGTGAAGACTATTTTGCACATGAAGGTGCATTATGAATACTCTTGGGATATTCAGTAAAAACTGATAAATTTTCCATGTTTTTGGTGGTTTCTTTTCTCAAATAACAAAACAATCTGAAGAACATTATGAAATTGCAGTCTTTTTGTAAAACAGGTTTCTTTTGAGAGTCACCTGAGTGGGATTGTGTTTGAGTTTGTGTTGTTGTATTTGGGAGAACTGCAGTTTGGTTTATAGATGTCTTAGCTACATTTTAACACAAATACTTATTGATTGAAAATTTGAATTTCCTGTTGTTGTCTGAGTGAATTGTGTTGAACCTGTAATGCATTGAACATATCTGGAGTTTTGATTAGGCATAAGCATTGAGACATACAGTTGCAAGCATTATGACAGGAAAACTAATAATTAATTAATTGGTAAACACAAGGCAATCATGACATAAACAATCAAGCAACCAAAACAAATTGATAAAGAAGAAGAGAATTTTCATTATTATTAAACACATAGTACATTAAGATTCAGATTATATCAAGTAAATCCTAATCCTAACTATTCTAATTTGGGATCCTTCTTCTCGGCCTCCAACCTCCTTTTCCAGCGCTGGTAAGCTCTAGACATGGAGTGTGCAAGAGAGATGATCCTCTCCTGTAACTCCAGAGCAGCAAGACGTTGCTGCTTAGCTACCCTTGCACGTCAGCTCCAGAGAGACTTCCATCTCAAAGAAAAGAATTCTGATTTGATTATCCCACGAGAGTTCGTCAAAGATCTCTCATGGAATACCAAAGGGGCTGCAAACAACCCCCTGAGATGGACACGAAGTCTGAAAGGATCAAAGTAAATTTTGTCGTCAGCCAGATGATGGACATGCTGGTAAACTCCATTAATAAGTCTGTAGAAGACTGGGGCATCCATTTGAGAGAGAGAGATGAACAGGAGGTGAGTTTTGAAATTAGATGTTTGTTGAGAATAAGAGTAGTGATGAATGATAAAGAGTGAAGCGTTTCAATTTATAGAGGGAGTAAAGATAGAAACCAAGAGATTCTTGAGTTTCCCGGATAATAAGAGTAATAATCACATAAGCATACTTAATAGTTAGAAATGACTGGTTACTATTCCCCATGCAAGTACTCAAGAATCTTAGTTCACTATTTAGGATAACTATTCCCCATGCAAATAAACAAGTACTCCCTACACAAAAAGTAAATCTTCCTATCAGCATACAGTCAAATAAATTTAAACTATTCAGCTTTCTCAAAACATCAGATATAATGTACTAGTCTACTTACATTAGACTAATATATTTCCACAAAAAACATAAGCACGTAAATGTGTCAATAAGTCAGAGTAATTGTAGACAAAGTATGTCAAAAGTATTTTGCTGAACATAATTTATGAATTAAATTATTTCAGTTTTTCATACTTTTTTCTTCTTTTGATCTGTTATTTATTAACTTCATATAGTTAGAATATGAATTAATAAATATTCAGTTTGCTTAGAATTTTGAGAAATTCCAAGTTAAAATATTCGAGAAGTCTGGGTATTTATAGTAAAAGTAAATGACTTGTCGAGAACTCAAAAATAGACATTTGGAGTTTGTCTATCGAGAAGTCACTTTGAGAAGTGAAGTACATGTCGAGAAGTCATTTTAAATAACTCTTATAGAGAACCCAAACTTGATTTATCGAATTGTCAAATAAATATCCAGTTTGTCCAAAAAGTGGACTGAACTAATTCTAACTTTTATTTAAATAAATTCAAAATAAAATTAGAATAAATTTTCCAAAAGTATTTTACCAAAATATTTATCAATTTAAATTATCTCATTTCTAAGTTATTGATAAGTCAAAAGATTGTACTTGTAGAGAACCCTGTGAAAGAACACTACTAGAGAACTCTACAAGAACTTATCGATAAGTCATTTTAAGCCTATCGAGAAGTCACTCAAGAAGTCAGTAAATTGACTTATCGAGGACTTACTCGAGAAGTCCTAAAATGACTTGTCGAGAAGTCAATTTATACTTATCGAGAACTCAGTTCTCTAAATACTTTTGGTTAATGCGATTCTGTCTTGTGTTAATTTTACATATTAAGGATGTAAATTAACAACTAAGCAGTTTACTTTGAATTTAAAACATTCCAAGTTAATTGAATTTGAAAAATAAATATGCAGAGATTTCTGAAATATTTATAATTCATATTTAAGTTAATTTCAATTTAATCAAATTAATTTTGATTTACTGGAGATTAATCTGCTGCAAAATATTAGCTGAGTTCTTGCCTTAGGATGAAGAGTTAAGCATTCTAATTTCACCTACAGGTCTAGTGAAAGTTGCTTCATCTAAAGGTTTAGTAAAAATGTCAGCTAATTGTTTTTCTGTTGGTACAAAAATGAGCTCAATGGTACCATTAGTAGCATGTTCTCTAAAAAAGTGGTACCTCACATCAATGTGCTTTTTCCTAGAATGATTAATTGGATTAGCTACTATAGATATAGCACCAGTATTGTCACACATGATAGGAATTTTTTGTAACACTAGGCCATAATCCATTAGCTGATTTCTAATCCAAAGCACTTGAGCACAACAACTTCCTGCAGCTATGAATACAACTTCCGCTATAGAAGTTGATACAGATTGTTGTTTCTTGCTGTACCAGGATACAAGTCTTTGTCCAAGAAATTGACAGCTTCCACTGGTACTCTTTCTGTCGACCCTGCATCCAGCAAAATCTGCATCTGTGTAGCCAACAGCTTCAAAACCAGTTCCCTTATGATACCATAATCCCAAGTTTGGAGTCCCCTTCAAGTATCTGAATATCCTCTTTACAGCAATCAAATGTGATTCTTTTGGATTAGCTTGAAATCTTGCACATAGATATGTTGCAAACATGATGTCTGGTCTACTTGTTGTTAAGTAAAGCAATTATCCAATCATCCCTCTGTAGCTCAAGATATCTACACTCTTGCCCTTTTATCTTCATCCAACTTTGTTGCAGTAGACATAGGTGTAGATGCAGGTGAACAATCAACCATTCTAAACTTTTTCAATAGATCCTTGACATATTTAGTTTGGCTGATGAAGATACCATCACTTCTTTGGCTGACTTGAAGTCCAAGGAAGTAACTCAGTTCCCCCATCATACTCATTTCATATTCACTTTGCATAAGCTTGGAGAGTCTTTGGCACAACTTCTCATTAGTAGAACCAAAAATAATATCATCCACATAGATCTGAACTAGGATCATATCTTCACCATATTTCTTATAGAAGAGAATCTTGTCAATGGTTACTCTAGTAAAACCATGCTTCAATAGGAAATCTGATAGTGTGTCATACTAAGCTCTAGGTGCATGTTTTAGTCCATATAGAGCCTTGAGTAACTTATACACAAAATTTGGAAATTTTGGATCCTCAAAGCCAGGAGGCTGTTGCACATAAACTTCTTCTTCTAGCTCACCATTCAGAAATGCACTTTTGACATCCATTTGATATACTTTAAAATTTGAATGTGCAGCAAATACTAGAAAAATTCTTATAACTTCAAGTTTTGCAACATGAGTAAAAGTTTCATCATAATCAATTCCTTCTTCTTGTGAGTAGCCTTTTGCAACCAACCTTACTTTGTTTCTGGTAACTATACCATTTTTATCCATTTTGTTCCTAAACACCCATTTTGTTCCTAAACACCCATTTTGTTCCAATAATGCTTATATTCTATGGTTTAGGAACTAACTTCCAAACTTTGCTTCTTTCAAACTGATTCAGCTCTTCCTGCATGGCAGATATCCAGTGAGGATCTAGTAGAGCTTCATCAATTTTCTTAGGCTCTACTTGAGACAGAAAACATTCATGTAGGCACTCATTAGCAGTTGCACTTCTAGTCCTCACACCAGCAGTAGGATCACTAATAATTGCTTCTCTAGAGTGACTTCTATCCCACTTCCTTGTGTAAGTTTGTTGACTTATGCCTTCATCATTTTCTTCATTATTGGTATGACTGGTAGATCCTTCTTCTCTTTTTCCCCCCTGAGTTTGTGCTATCAAATTCAGGTGTTTGAGATGAGCTTCCATTCCCATGATTTTCCTGTTCAGTAGTCTCTTCATTCATTAACTGTTGTGCATTAACTTCATCTTCTCCATCAGAATCAGTATCAATGTTGAGGTTTTCAAATGCAAGGGCTTCAGCTTCATTACCATCAAAGCATTCCAAGCCTGGACACTTGTCATCATCAAAGGTCACATATGTGCTTTCCATTATCTTCTTTTGATCAATCATATAGACTTTGTAGGCTGTTCTATCCAGTGAATATCCCAGAAAAATTGCTTCAAAAGCTTTTGAGTCAAATTTTCCCACATATTCAGAGTTGTCTTTCAAAATGTAATACTTGCTTCCAAACATATTGAGATGCTTTATAGTAGGCTTTCTCTTAGACATGATTGAGTAGGGTGACTTTCCCTGTGCCTTGTTAATGAGATATCTGTTCTGAGTATAACATGCAGTGTTGCCAACCTCTTCCAAGAAACTTGTTGGCAACTTGGCATCTTCCGGCATTGTTCTAGCAGCTTCAACAAATGTTCTGTTCTTTCTCTCAACTACTCCATTTTGTTGAGGTGTTCTGGAAGCTGAGAATTCTTGAATAACGCTTTTGCCTTTGCAGAATTCACTTAATGTAACATTTCTGAATTCTATTCCATTGTCACTTCTCAGTCTTTTCACACAATTATAATCTTCAGCCTGTCTTTCTATCTTCTTGATGTGCTCAATTATGATATGTGGAGTTTCATCTTTAGAGTACATGAACTCTACCCAAGTGTATCTTGAGAAATCATCCACAATAACAAGTGCATATCTGTTCCTAGGAATTGATAAGACATTCATTGGCCCAAAAAAGTCCATGTGAATAAGTTGCAAGGGTGCACTAATAGAATTTACAGTTTTTGACTTGTGACTAGATCTTTTCATCTTTCCTTTCTGACAAGCTTCATAGACTTCAACTTGAGCAAACTCCAGCTTGGGCATGTCTCTCACTAACTCCTTTTTGACTAAGTTGTTAATTGCCTTGAAATTCAAGTGAGACAGCTTCTTATGCCATAGATTGCTTTGTTCTTTTGATGCCTTGGTGTAGATGTTAGGGCGAAAACACGCAATAAACTTCATGCAAGTATACGCGTTCGCAAGTAGTATAAGATATAAATCAGATTCGTTCCCACAAAGACTGGTTTAGGTTAAATTCAATTTATGCACCTATGCAACAATATATGGTTATCTCTCAATGCAAAGATAAATAACAAATTGGGTTTTTATTAAACTAAGAGATTATACTAAATAACATTAACTAAGAAAATTGAGGTTGAATTACTATATATGACAAACATGGGATTCTAACTTCATTACTACTTCATTCAATCGCCTTATTGTTCTTAACCTTAGCATGTGATGGTAATGACACTAATCAGATAACACGAAACTGATAAACGCCAACTTTCGTTGCACGAGTACCATTCTACCAGACATCCACAAAAGAATAGAAGCTGAACAGGCACCAATTATATTGAGCCCCTATATGTCTATAGAATTTGACAACATAACAATTTAAGCATAAGTTATCTATCTTGATTACATAGGGCAAGTAAAACGGTTAAAATTACCTACGAATCATGCGTAACAAATACATGAACCTATGCTAGCATGGCAAGTTCTAAACCTCTATATTCACTGTCACTTCAATAGAGATTAACACGCTATCTTATATGTTAGCTATGCACATAAAACGAATAAGCACAACCAATACCAGGATATCAATCAATCACTACACTCCAAGATATCAAAACAAATTAATTATTGAAATCCATAAGTAAATCCGCTAGAATCCCATGATAACGATCAGCCCATAATTGAACTCATCGTCACCATGGGTTCCAATGAAAGTATGGTATAAAATAAGGTCTTAATAAACTGAATAATAATCAAGGTACGAATAAACGAGATCTAGGTTCAACAAGAATGAAAACGAGCATCCAAAGTTACAACTAATTCAAATAATCACAAGTTGAAAGCAAGATCTTCATTTTCGGATTTGTTCTGTGCTTCTAGGTCTTCTGCTTGGTATCCCAATCTTCCCGGATGATGAAAACCCTTATACGCCCATAGTGGACCCGGACCCTTAAAATTGTCAAATTCCACTCAAAAAAGGCCTTTTCAGCGAAATCAGCGGCCAGCCGCGCCTCGGGCGGACGCTCAGCTCCCCGGGCGGGCGCCTCAGCTCCCGGGCGGCCGCTCAGCTCTCCGGGCGGGCGCTTGGAGCCTGTCTGGAAATTTTTTTGATGAATCTTGTTTTGGCTATAACTTGAGTTCTACTCGTCAAAATTAGGCGATTCAACTACCCACGCGAAGCTATTGAGATTATCTACAACTTGACAATGGCCTGGGCTTTCAATTCTGATTACTTTTTATCATATTTCCTTTAAAAGCTCTTTTATTCATATAACTGATACCTGAAATGTAATAACACAAAAACACATCAAAAACCAACAACTTGAGTCCAAAACACCAATTTAAGCTTGTAATAAAGAGTTCCAAGTGGATATAAAATCCACTTATCATACCCCCAAACTTGAATCGATGCTTATCCTCAAGGACAAACAGACTCAAAACTACAAAACAAACCTAATGCATGAATGCAACTACGTGAATGCAACTAAATGATAATGCAATCGATCCCCTCATAATAACCATAACCAAATGAATAAGACAATGCCTCTAAGAATGCAATAACTTGAAACAGAGTTCGAATAAATCCCACAAACCAACTCACAAACCAGAAACGTATGTGTGTGGATGCTTAACAGATATACTCTCGATACTAGATCAATAACCATAACTTATCTATCATCGAAACAATCAATAGTTTATAAATAGAATAGACAATAAACGCATTATGATTCACAACACCTCCTTTCTACTAGAGTTATACAAGGATTCACATTATTATCAAACACATAGCAAAGATGCTTATTTGACCGTGCAATGAATGAGGTCCCAAAAGACTTATGCAATAATACCCATGTAGCGAGCGTTAGGTTAGCGGATCCCAGACTATAAAAGCCTTAGGTCACTAGGCACAAAGTCCCCTACAACTTAATAACTCGAGTATTAAAGAGCTCACTCTTGATCAATTATGCATAAACATTTACTTTTTTTCTTTCTTTTTTTTTCTTTTTTTCAATAATTTCTGAATGAGTGCGTTTCGCTCCATCTCATTCAACCCTAGACTACTCAAAAAAATATGAGCCGGCTACTAGCCATTTGACGCCTAGCCTTACAACTAGCAATGAAATCCAAGTTTTTCTCCAGATAAAAAAAATCAGTGTTTTTACGTCATTACGAGAATATCACAAATTCTAAATATAACCAAGTGATTAAATCTCAACAACAAACAAGTATGGTCATGATCTAGATCAAAAGCAACCCTATAAGACTTTGTGAAAATATTTATTTCTGGCATGCAAATCAATTCATTAAGACTTAAACATCCCTCTATTCGTCATCACCACACTGAAATCAACATCAACTTATCAAATATCATAGTTCATCTTAAGGGATCATGCTAAATATGCATGCAAATGCAACTATATAAAATCACATAAAACAAACAAATATGTCCTAAATGAACAATCATGCACAAATATGAATGAACTAGAACTAAACATGCAATATGAATCTATATGAATCTATATGGACACACACTACTAATCCTTACATTATCACCCCCAAACTTAAAATTTTCAATATCCTCAGTGAAGGTAATAATAAGGATTTCAGGCATACCTAGTCATCGGAAAGATCACCCTCTTCGGGTGGAGGATCAGGTGGCCAATCAACCTCGCCAGTAGTGTCTCGGAAAATAGTACCGAAAGCGTGTGTCAAATCTTCAGCAAAATGATGGTGAATGTCGTGCATGGCCTCCATACGCCTAGACACTCGCCTGTACTGCTCATCACCAACACCAGTCCTATCAACTACCTGTGGCGCATGAGAAGAACCCTCTGTAGGCACCAGAAGATCCGTCCAGCCACTCTCTACATCATCAAAAATATATCCCAACCCTTTATCATGGGGTGCACCTAAGAATGAATAACTCAAGTGATCTGGCAGTCCGTTGAGCTCAAGTGTGGGAGCTTCTTGAATAAATGGTTCAAAACGCTCCTCAGAAAATTAACTCTGCTAACCCAAGAGAATCGAATGGCACATCCAACTTCCTCTTCCACGGAGGTGCATTCAAAACCTGCAGTTGCTCTACTTTAAAACAATCCTCTTTAGCTGTGGGTAACTTTATTTCCTTGAACACATTAAAAGTGACCTTTTGATCGTAAACCTTCATCGAAAGCTCTCCTTTATGCACATCGATCATAGTTCGGCCTGTAACCAAAAATGGTCTTCCCAAGATAATGGGAATCTTCTTATCTTCCTCGAAATCAAGAATTACAAAGTCAGCAGGAAAGATGAGTTTATCCACCTTGACTAAGACATCCTCCAGTATACCTTGTGGATAAGCAATGGAATGGTCAGCTAGTTGCAATGACATGTATGTTGGTTTCGGATCAGGCAGACCAAGCTTCTTGAAGATAGATAAGGGCATCAGATTGATGCTAGCTCCTAAATCATATAAACTCTTGTCGAACGATAAGTTTCTGATGGTGCAAGGAATAGTGAAGCTTCCAAGATCTTTAAGCTTCGGAGGCAACTTCTGTTGCAGTACAGCGCTGTATTCCTCCGTTAGAGCAACGGTCTCTAAGTCATCGAGCTTTACTTTCTTGAACACCTCCAAAAACTTCTCAAACTGCTTATTCGGCTTTTTCTTCTATAGCCTCTTAGGAAAAGGAGGTGGAAGATAGATCTGTTTCTCCCCTGTATTACCCTCAGGAGGAGTGTGTTCCACAGTAGTCTTCCTTGGTTCCATCTCTACTTCCTTCTGCACATCTTCTTCAGCCACAACTGCATTTTCTGAATCTTAAAATTTTTCAACTCTTCGTCTTGATGAATTTGGGGGCTAACAACCTTTCCAGACCTTAAGGTGATGGCGTTCACATGTTCTTCAACTTCCCACTTTCCTGGATTGGCTTCTGTATCACTAGGAAGCATTCCTGGTGGTCGATTCAATAAGGCATTAACAATTTGCCCTATTTGGTTCTCCAGAGTCTTGATAGAAATAGCCTGGCTTTGGCATATAAGAGCCTGGTTTTTGCACATAAGCCTCAACTCCTCCAATTCAGATTTTTCATTCGAAGATAGACCTGCATCATGATTTTGTTTTTGAATTTGGAGTTGTTGTTTTGGTGCAATTTGTTGCTGAAAAGCAGGAGGGTTGAATAGCTTATTTCCAAACTGCTGGTACGGCTGTTGCATCGCATTCTGATTGTTGCTCCAGCTGAAGTTAGGATGATTCCAGTTGTCATGATGATAAGTGTCTGGAACTGGTTGTTGTGATCTCTGAAAGTTGCTCACAAACTGAGCTGATTCACTAGATATAGCGCATTGCTCTGTCACATGCGGACCTGCACACAGCTCACAAACACTAATTATCTACTTAACACCATAGTTAGCCAGAGAATCGATCTTCATAGACAACGCCTTTAGTTGAGCAGTGATAGCCGTAGCTGTATCCACCTCAAGAAGTCATGCTACCTTGCTCTGTGGCAGTCTCTGGGCTGGATACTGATATTCATTAGTAACCATCAGTTCAATTAGATCATAAGCTTCCTCATAGCTCTTCGCCCATAATGCTCCGCCTGCTGCTGCATCGAGCATGGGCCTGGACTGTGCTCCCAACCCATTGTAAAAACAAGTGATGATCATCCAATCATGCATTCCATGATGAGGACACTTCCTAAGCATCTCCTTGTAGCACTCCCAAGCTTCATATAAAGATTCTCCTGATTGCTGCGCAAATTGAGAAATAGCATTTCTGAATGTAGCTGTCTTCGCCATAGGGAAGAATTTAATGAGAAACTTTTGAGCAAGATCTTCCCAAGTAGCAATCGAACCCGATGGGTAGAGAGTGTAACCAACTCTTAGCCTTGTCACTCAGAGAGAATGGGAACAGTCTCAGCTTCACAGCATCTTCAGAAACACCATTAAACCTGAAGGTGTCGCAGATCTCTATGAAATCCCTAATGTGTGTATTGGGATCTTCCGTTGGAGAACCCCAAACTGGACTGAAGTCTGTACCCATTGAATTATGTCAGGCTTGATCTCAAAGGTATTAGCTGTGATAGCTGGCCGGATAATGCTAGATTGAATATCATTGATCTTGGGTTGAGAAAAATCCATCAAGGCTTTCGTTCGTGCTGCTGGATATCCCAGTGTAATGAGTACCTGAAACACAAACAAATAAACCGTGAAAGTAAAAGAATCTGAGTCAGTGAACTTTAACGACCACTAATGACAAGCACATAAACTAAAAATTAACACCGAGTGCCCGGCAGCGGTGCCACAAACTTGTTAGGACGAAAACATGCGCTAAACTTCACGCAAGTATACACGTTCACAAGTAGTATAAGATATAAATCAGATTCGTTCCAACAGAGACCGATTTAAGTTAAGTTCAATTTATGCACCTATGCAACAATGTATGGTTAGCGCTCAATGTTAAGACAAATAATAAATTGGGTTTTTATTAAACTAAGAGATTATACTAAATAACATTAACTAAGAGAATTGAGGTTGAATTACTATATATGACAAACATGAGATTCTAACTTCATTACTACTTCATTCAATAGCCTTATTGTTCTTAACCTTAGCATGTGATGGTGATGACACTAATCAGATAACACGAAACTGATAAACGCCAACTTTCATTGCACGAGTACCATTCTACCAGATATCCATAAAAGAGATAGAAGCTGAATAGACACCAATTATATTGAGACCCTATATGTCTATAGAATTTGACAATATAACGGTTTAAGCATAAGTTATCTATCTTGATTACATAGGGCAAGTAAAATGGTTAGAATTACCTACGAATCATGCATAACAAATACATGTACCTATGCTAGCATGGCAAGTTCTAAACCTCTATATTTACTGTCGCTTTAATAGAGATTAACATGATATCTTATATGTTAGCTACGCACATAAGACGAATAAGCACAACCAATACTAGAATATCAACTAATCACCACACACCAAGATATCGAAACAAATTAATTATTGAAATCCATAAGTAAATCCGCTAGAATCCCATGATTACGATTAGCCCATAATTGAACTCATCGTCACCATGAGTTCCAATGAAAGCTTGGTATAAAACAAGGTCTTAATAAACTGAATAATAATCAAGGTACGAATAAACGAGATATAGGTTCAACAAGAACGAAAACGAGCATCCAAAGTTACAACTAATTCAAAGAATCACAAGTTGAAAACAAGATCTTCTTTTTCGGAGTTGTTCTGTGCTTCTAGGCCTTCTCCTTGGTATCCCAATCTTCGTGAATGATGAAAACCCTTATTTTAAGTATATATACGCCCCTAGTGGACCTGGACCCTTAAAATCGTCAAATTCCACTAAAAAAGGCCTTTTCAGTGAAATCAGCGACCAGCCGCGCCTCGGGCGGCCGCTCAGCTCTCCGAGCGGGCGCCTGGAGCCTGTCTGGAAAAATTTCTGATGAATCTTGTTTTGGCCATAACTTGAGTTCTACTCGTCAGAATTAGGCGATTCAACTACCCACGCGAAGCTATTGAGATTATCTACAACTTGACAATGGCTTTGGATTCCAATTCTGATCACTCTTTATCATATTTCCTTTAAAATCTCTTTTCTTTATATAATTGATACCTGAAATACAATAACACAAAAACACATCAAAATACCAACAACTTGAGTCCAAAACACCAATTTAAGCTTGTAATAAAGCGTTCGAAGTGGATATAAAATCCACTTATCAGTAGAAGCAACAAATACCATCCTTATTTGTTGAGTCCAAGTCTGCAACAAACAAGCTTCCTTTTCTTGCTCCTTTCAGAGCAATTTCACCAGTTTTCTTGCCGATAAAGGTACATTCTTCTTTGTTGAATAAAAATTCAAAGCCTTTGTCTGCAAATTGGCTAACACTGAGAAGATTCACCTCAAGACTAGCTACTAGTGCGACATCATCAATGACAATATTTTCAGAAATAATCTTGCCATATCCCATTGTGAATCCTTTGTTGTTGTCTCCAAAGGTCACCATTGGGCCAGCTTTTTCCTCAAACTGTGATACCAGGGCCTTATCACCTGTCATATGTCTGGAACATCCACTGTCAATGATCCATAGGACTTTCTTCACTTTGCCCTGCACACAATGAGATTCAGGTGTGTTTAGTGACCCAAGCAGTGTTAGGTACTTTCTTCTTGTTAACTGATTTAGCAGAAGTAGAGTGATTTATTTCAGATAAAATAGAATTCAATGATTGTTGTGTACTATCCCTTTCTGAAGTAGACTCAATTTTTGATTCTTTAAGATCTACTCTCAGTTTGTGGCAATTCTTCATCATTTTCAAGTAACAAGGGATGCAGTCAAACTTATTATAGAATGAGTAGGGATCATTTAAATCTGCTTTATTGTATTTAAAAGCTTCTTCAGTTGGTTTACTAACACCCCTTTTACAAGGGTGAGTTAGATGATTTGTAGAACCACATTTCCTACACTTCTTGCCAGGAACATCTGCAACATAGTCCAGATTATTGATTTTGTTTATCCCCATTCTTCCATTTCTATTTTTCTTCTTCTTTCTTGCATCTTCAATCTTGGTTTCTTTCATAGAAGTCTTGGCACTTTAATTGTCCATAAGGTTTTTTTCAGCCTTGGAAGATTAAATTGAACTTGCATTTTTCTTATCATTCCTCATCTGCAATTTCTTGCTTGATCAATTCTTCTTCACTGAAGTTTACTTCACAAGTCTTAAACACAGGTGACCCAACATTTCTCAGCATTGCTGGAATAGTTTTATTCTTTGTTGTTTTTCCTTTGTCACCAGTGTTTTTTTTTGTTGTTTAAGGCATCATAATCAAGACCAATAGTAATGTTTGCACATGGTTTGTTTTTCTCATGGTACTGGCCAACCAATTCAGATGCATTCTTGAAGGACTTCAACTTTACTTCACTTTTCTCCAGTTTTTCCCTTAGCACAACCTCAATCTCATTTGCACACTTGAGCTTATTTTTCAGATAACCATTTTCTTGTTTCAAGGCTTCAAGCTCCACGGTCAACAAATTCAGCTTCTTGATTTTCACTTTCAAGCTTCTCATTTAACTTTGTTAATCTGCTAACTTCTTCATTAGCAGCAACCATGCTTGTATGAATATGAAACATTTTTGTGCTAATCTTTTTAACAGTTTCCTTATATTGATTAACATTTAAATCAGTGGAGGTAAGAGTTGGTACCTGTAATTTAGATGAGGATGATTCTCCTTGCTCCAAGGTCATGAGTGCATAGTTTCCAAGTTCTTCATCTTCACCATTTTCAGAGTCATCCCAACTTTTACCTTCTGCAATATCAACTTTGCTTTGATGTTTCTTCAGAAGAGCTTCATACTTTGCTTCAAGTTCAAGATAAGCCTTATCTTTCTTTGCCTTTTTGGATTTCCTGCATTCGGTAGTAACGTGGCCTAGTTCATTACAACTGAAGCACATTATATTAGATATGTCAACATATCCAGTTTTGTAGCCATCCTTGCTATCAGAATTATACTTCCCTTTTTCCCTCCAGCTGTTATCTTTGTTAAAAGACTGTCCTTTACTTTTGAAGTATATTGGCTTCCTTACTCTAATGTTAGAGAATTTTCTAGCCAAATAGGCCATTGAGTGATATAACTCGTCCAGTTCTTCAAGAGTATAGAACTTATCTTTTTCCAATTCCAGAATGACTTGTTCCTGTAAATCAATTGTTCTTTGCTCACTTGTTGAGGCAACTGGAATATGAGACCTTGGTTCATCATTGGATGTTTGACCTTCATTTACTATTAAATCACTTGAGCCATCTACAACATGTCCTTGGCCAGATCTCAATGATTGCCTTTGAATCATCTCTAGTTCATATGTTTTGAGAATTCCATATAGAACTTCCAGAGGTATTCTGCTCAAGTCTCTCCCTTCCCTGATTGCTGAGATTTTCTGTTCCAAATGATCAGGAAGAGTAAGCAAGAACTTTAGATTCACCTCTTCAGCTTCATAGTATTTGTCATGAAGCTGCAAGTCATTTATCAACTTATTTAATCTTTCAAACACACCTGTAATGCTTTCCTTAGGCTTAGCCATGAAACCCTCATACTTTGAAATCGGTATCCTTCTTTGATTAGATCTAACCTCCTCAGTTCCTGCACAAAGTATTTTAATCTTCACCCATATTTTCTTGGCAGTGTTACAGTTAACAATATTGTTGTACATCACATTGTCAAGTGACTCAATCAATATCAATGGCAAGCTGTTGTCCAGGGAAACTTTCTCCTTTTCAGGGTCAGAATACTCAGCTGGATCTTTTGTAGCATAAAGAGCTGGGATGATCATGTCTTCATCTGTAGATTCCTCAATTCTAACCGTAGGAATGAACGGTCCATCCTTGAGGATCTGAATCTAGAGTGGATTGGCCATCTTGATGAACAACATCATTTTCTTTTTCCAAAGAGTGTATAAAACTTTGGAAAAGGTAGGATTTTGATGCTACTGATTTTCTGTGTATTCATTCTTCCAAGATCTTGAATCTGCTTACTTTCATATTTCGCTCTGATACCACTTGTTAGGTAATGAATCACACACATGGGGGGGGGTGAATGTGTTTTTCTGATTTTAGGCTTTTCTTGAAAGTTAATGGTTGAACAAAGTAAATTAAATCTTGTATAGAAAAGTGTTCATGCAGAATCTAAACTTGAAGAAAATAATGAACACGTATCTTCAAAACTCACTTAATTTTATGTTAAAAATTAAGACAATTTTGCTACAAAATTTCTAAGCTCTTTGATGTTAAAGAGCTCAGCTTCTTCTTGAGAGTGATACAAGAGATTTGATCTAAATTGTTGCAACTAACTAAAGGACCAGTGTTAACTTTATAACTCAGTTAACTGCTGGTTTACACAGTGGATAATAAATATGTTATTAGCTTTTCTAAACTGTCACTTGTCATTTCTACTTATAGAAAATCAAACCTTCCATTTCTGGCTTAGCATATCTTTAGCATCACGTGTTCACTTTAATCTTCCTCTGTCAGTTAATCTTTGCCATTGATCTTGCATACTCTTCAACCTGCTTTTTATAGACTTGTTAATCCAGCTGTTGGATTGTTTGTTGACTGTTTATCTTGGATATTGAACTGATCTGCAATTCTGTACTTTGAGACTGTACCTCGAGATCTGCAATTCTGTACTTCGAGACTGTACCTCTATAATTTTCTGAAAAAAAATTTGGAATTAAAACTTTTTTTATCAGAAATAGATCATTTTTCTGATTTTAGGAGCGTTTTTTAATTGAAAACGGACAAACAGTTCAATTAATATTCAATTATTAAGAATAATATAATTATTAATCAAAATATTTGATTATTCAAATTAATTAAATATTAATAATATTTATAAATAATTATTTAGGAAAAATCAGAATTAAAATAATTTTCCATAATTTTTGGGAAATCTAACGAATTTAAAACAAATTATTTGAATAAACTGATTAATCATCAAAATAATTAATCAATCCATTCCAGGAAATAACTAACCAGAATCATCCCTTGATAGAGAATAAATAAATCCTGATTACATAGTTAATATTGCATTAATTACACATGATTTGGGCCACAAAGCTCAAATAAGAAGATGTATGACATTCAGACCAAAAAGGTTAACACATTGATTAGGCCTGAAGGACCAGATCAGGCCTGATGAAACAAAGAAGGCCCACAAACCTGAATATTAATTAATTTCATAATTAATTAAATAAGGGAGAAAACAGTTGTCAATATGAGTCATAATAGGGACGTGAATCCTTGTAGATCAGCCTTCAAGGGATCGAATCGAATAAGGAATCAACTTCCTACTTCCTAGGACTCTAAAGTTCATTCTAACTCTGAGACTTGCCCATCAAGTCCCCTAACCCAAATCCGATTCAAGGACTCCCAAACATCAATATAAGGGGCCTCAACCCACGAATTAGAACTACAATTTTTGACTTGATCCTTGGCAATCAGCAAGGTACGTAGGCATCTTGTTAAGGCAGATCGAGTCAGGAAACACAAGAGCAGTCAAATCGAGCCTCGAAGCTCACATTCCTTAGTAATAGATACAGCAATTATTATACCTTAGTTTTTGATCCATAACATTTGGCGCCGTCTGTGGGAAGGCACAACAACAACCATGGCGAGAACACGGAGAACAAGCAGCGTCCTTGAAGGAGGAACACGCGCGGGGACAACCCAAATGATTTCATCAACCGTGGAGGTGCCTCTGCATTCAACCTATGCCGTCACCCAATGAGGAGCCCAGGTAGGGGCGACTGAACCTCAACCTCAAGGGACGGTTCCCCCGGCTCCTCAAGGTACGAATCCCCAACTTCAACAACTACATACACCTGTAAATTCTCGACCCATTGGGTATGAGTATTCAACTGTTGTGACCACTAACCCCCCTTATGGGATGCCCCTTTATCCTGAGGTTGGAGGAAGTGGACATGCTGGATGGAGTGAAGCACGGGGGCAAACACCCCCTACATACAAGGTTTGGCTCCTATCCCGGAGGATCTGGAATTTTCTGGTCCTTATACTGAAAGAGACTCTAAATCTTCAGATGTTGAAGTGGCCCCAAGAAGGAGACGTGCTAGCAAAGAGCCGATGGCTGATGGTAACCAACGTCCTAGGAGCACCCGAGGGGTGAATCCCCAAAGAGTGCATGTAATAACCCCAATTTTTGAGAAATTTTGAAACCCTTATGAATAGTGTTTTTGCTGAACGAGAAAACTTTTCATGCCACACTATGTAGGGGTTCTGATATGGATATTCTGAGATTTTATTAGTACTTTATATGGGATATAAGTGTATGTAAAGATCGTCAGAATCCAATTCCGAACACTTTGATTTTTCCCGGAAATCCACTAGATACGGAGAGAATTGAGTATAAGGTAACAGGATAAAAAGGATTTAAATTAAAGGATTATAAGAGAGGATCATAAAAGGAATACAATGTATTGAGAAAGGTTAAGGGAACCTAAGTAATAAGATCCCGGGTATGATCCTTCAAACGATAAATGAAAATGAAAGTTAAGCGAACCGTATAACAGATCAGCGGTAATTAGGCAAACAATTAGGAAGTTAAGCAAAGGGATTAGAGGAAGTGATGTCACCCAACCAATGAGAAGAGGACAAGGAAGGGAGGATGACATAGCAAAGTGATGCAAGCATGACATAGAAGGGAAGGAAATGTGGTGGATTGTTAACCACACAAAATCAAGGGTAAATGGGTAATTGGCCTAAAACAAAACAAAAATCTAGCAACCAAGCAAAACAAATCACAAAACACAAAAAAAAATCTCTCTTCTTCTCCTTGAAGCTCTCGGGTGCTTTTCTTAGAAAATGGAAGTCCAAGCTCCTCCACTTACTATTTAGCAAGGTAATTATCTAAGCTTCCCCATGGATAGTTACATACTTCCTATAAGTTTAAGCTTCTAATTCCAAGCCAATCTTTTTCTATAAATCATGAAAGAAGATGGTGAATAGTGTTTTCAAGAACTAAAATTTGTGTTCTTGAAGTTTTGTTTAGATTAAGCTTGGATAAGGACTTTAAGGGTGATTCCAAGCCATTCTCTTGATTCTCCACTCTCCAAGGAAGGTATAAACTACAAACCCTAGCTTTAGTTTTGAGTAATTAGGATTGAATGTGTTTGATATAGCATATGTGAGGCATGATGCTTGATTGGTTGAAGTTTGGTTGAGTTGTAGAGATTAGTTGGTTTTGTTGTATTGTTGGAGTTGTAAATCTTGGTAATTAGTTAAAGAACCTAAGTAAAGCTTTTAGTTCATGTGAGGAATAAGTATAAATGGTTATTATGGATTTGTTGGGGTTGTTATGATGTGATAAGGATGGATATTGGTTGTATGATTGATTTGGGGTTGATTTGTGGTTGGTATCGAGTGGTTTAAATTTGGGAAATCGCGTAAACATAGCCGTCGTAATGTCCGATTTACCGTAGACTGTTTTTGTTCTTAACATCAGAACCCTTGAACTCACTGCTAGGTTTTGACCATTGTCATGTTTAGATAGTTCATGTTACGAGCTTCGTTTTGATATGTGGTATTCGTTTGATTCCGATGAACGGTTTAGGAGAAACGACCGTTTCAAGTAACGGCGTTTCGCGAACGAAACTTTTTCCCCTCGCCTTACTTTGAAATGTAGGTTAAAGACCGAAAAGGGTTAATTAATGCATGAAACATTTATGGTAAGTGTTTTAGGCAGTTGGTAAGTCACTCGCGAAGGAATCGCTTTAAAACTCGTAAAGGTTAAATTATTAAAAATGGTGGAGCCGAGGGTACCCGAGTGACTTAAGCGAATCAGTGAGCGCAAAACGAGCGTTAGAGTCTAAGTTAGTTAAAGTATAGATTTACAAGTGACTTTGGTTTAATTCCAACTTACTTGTTGCTTATAGGTTACCAGACTTGTCCCGAGCCATTCGTAACCCCCAGTCGCTCAGGCAAGTATTCTATCCGTTATACTGTTGTTGTGATGAATACACGTGTATATGCATTATCTTGCGATAGATGCATGATTGTTATTAGCAAATTCTTGCGATATATTGTAGCATGTGATATGGTATATATGCATGCCTGTTTCATATTCTTGAAATATATATCTGTTGGTTCAGTTGATAATACCTATGCTAGAGGATAGCGGTATCTTGCATATACCCTTAGTATAGGGACCCAAAGGTGAAAATATTTTCTAAAACCGGGAGTCGAGGATCCCGAGTACATTTTGTATATATGGATATGGATATATATATATATATATTTATATATATATATATATGGTTATAGTTTTCCAAACTATTAATCGAATAAGGTTTATTCGATAGCTTTAACTTTATTTTATTATTGAATATTATTTCGAATATTATTCGAAGGCGTATGACTCCGTTTATTTTATTAATAAATATTATTTTCAATATTCATTCGAGGACTTATGACTCCTTTTACTTTATTAATGAATATTATTATGAATATTCATTCGAGGGCTTATGACTCCTTTATATTATTTATTGAATATTATATGAATATTCATTCGAGGGCTTATGACTCCTTTATATTATTTATTGAATATTATTTGAATATTCATTCGAAGGCTTATGACTCAGTTTATATTATTTAATGAATATTATTTGAATATTCATTTGAGGATCTATGACTCCGATTATTTGCTGAAATATATTCTTTATTTTTTTAAAGAATAAGGTGTTAATAATCAAACTTATTTTCGATTATTCAAATAAAGATAATACTTTCATATAAGTATATCTTTGGTTATTTAATACTCGTTTCAAGTATAAGTTTTAATACTTCTACTTCAATTATTTTTATAAAGATTATTCTTATGGGAATATTATTTAAATAATAATATTCAGTCATTTTCTAAATATTCTGGGGACTGATTTACTTCATTAAATCAGCCTTACTCCAAACACTCTTTAAAGTGTTTTCGAGTCTTCAAAATGATTTTTAAAAGTCAGAGCGGATCCCAAAACTCATTTTTATATTTAAGATCTTCCTTTTTAAAGGGGATTTAAATACTCGCTCAAAACCTGGGGAATCCGGCTTTGTGGTGTATTTTATATTCGCAACGAGGTTGCAGATTTGGTAAATGAATTGATTACTTGCCCAACGTTCGGGAAGTAAGCCCATCTCATTGAGTCGGCATAAGCGACAGGCCGGGGTACGGTCTATTATTGTGTAAGTGGCTGGGTGGCAGTCCATCAACGCGTGAGGGGCCGGGGTACGGTCTAGCGCGAGGTCCTAATGCGGCCAGGGTGATGACCGGTGAGGAATTCATCCATCTACAGTAGAAAAGGTTACTTATTGGTATCTTTGCCTGATCAGCGAGATATCGGGTTTATGCCAAAATTCTTTTCCTTTCCAAAATTCATTGGATGTTTCAAACTCTGTTCATACTTTGCATAACAGAGGTTCCAGGAAATGTTTAAAGGGATATATATGTGGATATATATATATATATCGGGGCTAAATAAAGTATCTCATAACTTTTTCATTCAATAATATTTCAAAGATTGAATCTATTCAAGTCTTATCTTGTGGTCTCATCAGTGGGATGAACTTTTGAAATTGATTATAACTTGAACGGTGGTAGTTCAAGTAGTATTTGGGAATGATATAAGTGTAGTGAAGTATTTGGTAACTTCATCTTTTAAACTTATATCTAATTAATAATTGTCTTATGAATGACAAAGATTTTCAGAAAAAATGTTGAGACAAGGTTAGATATATGAGATCACCTTGCAACGATATTTTTATACAGTTATACAATGGGACTTTGTGTATATTATGCATGGAAGAGGACTTCCATTACTTTGAAAAGTATATATGTATATATACTGAATATTTTGCGACTTCATCGCATTAAGATATCAAACTTGGTTCATTTCTTTTGACCAAGATTTTCATGAGTATTATGAGTAGACTCATATACTATTAATCATTATACATATTATTTTGGTGGGCTTGCTGCTCACCCTTGCTTTCTTCTTTCATCACACAACATCAGATAGATAAGATGAACAGGACCAAGCTCCCAATTCACGATCGGATAGGAAGCGTTTCGCAGCTTCCTATAGGCATTGAAGTCACTATAGCTGAGGTAGGGAACTACCAATAGACTAGGCTTCAACTTTTGATGTACCAGATTTATGTATATTTATGAATTGTAATAATGGCAATGAAATGTAAATTTATTCAGAACCTTTTTAAGGTGTATTGACATATAATTGTGGAATAAAACGACTTGTGATTATTTTTGGATGTTCATCTCTGAGACTATAACGTGTGGTGTGTGTGTTTATTGTGGGGTCACAGTACAGAGTAGTTGAGAAATTATTAAGATTGGGTGTTAATAAGGGAAATGGAACTCGTGACAACCCGGATCCCCGACCCCGGATCTGGGGGTGTTACAGAAATGGTATCAGAGCCAAGCGTTATAAACCTCAGAGATGATGGGACGTTAAGCTAATAAGTTCACTAAGATAATAAGAACTCTTGCCAAGTTCATAGTCGGGCTACCTAACGTAGTACCGATAGTTAAAACCCTTATGGGAACCCTTATAAATATCGTAATAGAAGCGTAGTTCGTTATCGTATATGGTAGCGGGACTTCGAACCCTGAAGTTGAGGAACATCAACGCGATGATGTTTTATTATTTATTGGGGATCAGATTATGGATCCGATAGAGCATCCTAACGCGGGACCGGATGATGTTGATATTGAGGATGTAGCGGTTGAGGATGTTGTCCTAGAAGGGATAGTTGCTGAGGAGGATCCTATGGAGGATCCTGACAAGAATGAATAAAGGACCACTGAGGAATTGATGACCATGGTTAGGGCAACTACCAGAGGTAGGATTGGCCGGTCACTACCGGAGGTTCGTTCAAGTTGTAAAGATAGTAGCCCCTTTAACGCGGCTTACTCGTAAGACTGAGAAGTTTGAATGGACAGAGAAATACGAGAACAACTTTCAAGAACTGAAGCAAAGATTGGTGACGACCCCTATGATGGCGTTGCCGGATGGAAAAGGAGATTTTGTGATTTGTAAGTGACGCTTCGCATAAGGAATTAGGGTGCTTCTTAGCACAGCAAGATAATCGCGTCTGCGTCAAGACAATTAAGGTAATATGAAATTCAATATCCCCGCCCATGAGCTTAGGCTCGTGGCAATAGTTTTACCCTAAAGATTGGAGGCACTACTTATATGGAGAGAAGTGCGAGGATTACCTAAGCCATAAGTGCTCTAGTACATTCTTACGTAGAAAGAGCTCAACATACGCCAGAGGAGGCGGTTAGAGCTAATCAAGAATAATGATTGGGAGATTCTTTATCATTCGGGGAAAGCCAATATGGTGGCTGATGCCCTTAGTAAAAAGGAGAGACTCAAGATGATGATGTCTTTTGGAGAGTTTATAAGAGATTTTGAGAAAATGGAAATAGTAGTGAAGGTAACCGGAGCCGGTACCGAAAGGCTGTTTGAGATTGCAATACAGTCTGAATTATCGGAAAAGAACACATTGTGCCAGAAAGAGTGATGAATGAAGGCAGAGAGCCAACAAATAGATAAGAGGTTAATACCGAGAAAGATGAGAAGGGAATAATGAGGTATTCCTACAGAATTTGGGTTCCAAATGTTCAAGAGCTTAAAGATGAGATCTTAGATGAAAGCTAGTTTGAGGAATAAGATTTAGAGCAAACCCTGAATGTGATAGTCAGGGAGGACGCCATCAAGATAGAAGGAACCCATAACATAATGAAGTGGAAAATGAGGATTTTAACGTATAAGATAACCCCAAGTATGGGGAGTAGGAAGAAATATTTAGACTGAGAAAACAAAAGTCGAGCGAGATAAGGAGACCCGAGACGGTACTCCTATACGGAAATTCATGGACCTGTCTAAAAAGAACTTAGACTATTATCCCCAACCACCACCTTGAGGAAACAATGCGGTAGGAAATTCTTTCATGACCTTTAAGTCGCTAAGCTCTCAGAGTTCCAAGGAACAGGTTGACCCAGTCGAGGCAAGAGCCTGGCTAAAGGAAATAGAGGAATCATTTGAGATTCTAAATGATTGACGAATCACAAAAGACTATTTTTATCACTTACCCTCCTAAGAGAGAGGCCACCCGCTGGTGAAAGGCCAAGGAAGGCACGGAGCAAGAGATTATAATAAACTGATTAAAGTTCAGTCAATTGTTTTCAGGAAGGTACTGCCCAAAGTTATGGAGATAGTGTAAAAGCTTTAGAGCCAGAACAAAGGCGGACGAGTATGATGAATTGTGAATCTAAGTTGTAAAAAGTTGTCAAGATTCGTTCTAAGGACACGAATCCAGAATGACGGGACGTTTGAAATCTATGCTTATGTTGTGTTGGTTCATGAATTAATGATAAGAGAAAGGAAAATAAAAAGGAATTGAAGTGGAAAGGAATATAAAGGCATTAGAGTTTGAGGAATGATAAGGGAGTTGGGTATGAGGAAACCCTAAAGACTCGTAGCGATAGAAATAGAAAAGTATGCCTTCGTCAGGATGAGGGTGATTCACCATGAGTTAAATTGATGGTTGAAGGAATAAGAGATACATATATTTTATCCCCTGTAAGTTGGGAGGATTTGAGGAAAACTTGAGATAGTTCGAAGGTTAAATATGAGACGCGGATAGACTGAGGAGACAAGGAAGTAAGAAATTAGGAAAATTGGATGAAGGAAGTAACCTTCAAGAATGTGAAGTGTAAGATCGGTGGCTTGATACCCAGAAAGGGAGACGCCAGATATGAGAGATATCCCAACATTGAGGTGACTGTTGAGAAACAACAAAAGTAAATAAGGAATTATTAAGAAGAAGTTCACGTTGAACACGACCAATATCTTCCAGAACATCCTTGTTATCGTTACCAAATTAGGCAAGATAAGCGGATGACCATTGTTATCTTTTGGAGGCCATATGGATTGACCTCAATTTGAATAAGGATGCTATTATGAAATTAGGTATCGACTATCGAGGTGGGAATGATGAATAAGATAATCTGTCAAGGATATATGACTTGATTTATCCATGGATGGATGCGGGTACCTTTTAAAGGTGGAATTAAAGCTAGAACATCGGTAACTTAAAATGAATCCTAGGGGAATGCATAAAGGTTTGCATTTCACCCTTAATAGGGACGGTATGAGTTTTGACAGTATGATTTGGAAAGGGTTAAGGTAACAATAACCTTTAAGAATTAGTGGAGAAATTTTCAGAAGTATATAGACAATGGTTCTAGTAATAGTAAATGGTATTTTGATATGCCCTGTATTTAGGGAACACAGGAGGAACGATTGAAGGATAACCTTAGAGGTTTCCAAGGAGAAAGGTAATATTCAAAATTCTCAGGAATAAAAATGTTGATAAAAGAAATATGACGTAATTATAATGATGCCAAGTGGGGCACGTGTTAAACCACGAGAAAGGATGGATTGAACCAGTAATGGTCGAAATTGTTCAGGGCAATTAGGACTTAAGATAAAAGATGTTCTAAGTATGATTGAGAGTCAGTCGTGACAGTGATTAACCTCTAAAGACTGAGGCAATAACTTATGGAAAAATGGTGATATTTTTTTTTACTCATCAGATTTTAAGGGAAACATCTTCACTCAAGCAGTGATCGGAAATAAGGTAGAAAATTTATTTGGAGGTGGTTAAAATGACATTGACTGTAAGGAAATTTTACTATCAGGAAAGGCCAAAGAGGTGGCCGACACTCTAAAGGTAAGTGGATAATTATAGGCGCGTGTGCCAAAAGAAAACAGTGATGATGGTTAAAAATGTGAAGGTTGAATTATGGTTTGGATGATTGACATTCCTTCTGATGACTGTGCAATACCCAACCGTAATAGTAGTTGGTAAAGGTTTAATTCGTGTAATCGCCATGAACGGGCTATCTATCTTAGGAGGTCCTATCTTGGGATAAGCCAGGACCATGTTTCCAAAAGGACTAGACGAACCTTTGAGTTAAGTCTCCTATTAAAGGCATATGATTAAGAATGGTATTAACCTGCTATCGTTGCTTTGAGTGAAACTCTTCTGCAATTTTATCTGCTTCATGTCATGTATGTATGTCAGGATCAGGAGTGTTCTTCATGGATCAGGAATGGTGAGTATGTTACCTCCTTAGAATGATTTGATATGACATGTATGGACTCCGTAGGGTTAGCTATTAAGACTTCATGGAAAATGAATGACTACAGTAGGTCAGTGGTGGACCATAGTAAGGCAGCAATGATTCTGCGAGTAATGAGCTGGTTACAACCGTGAGAGTTGTATTGGAATGGGTGTTGAGATTGAGTACCACTAATCGGGTAGTGGTAGTGTATAAGTTATCATTGATAGACTAATTAAGTAGAGTATCTACCTATTGAATATTTATTCCCTCTTATGAAAAGAGAGTCGTATTACTATATGAGGAAGGTTGCGGTGCAAGCATAGAATTCTATTAACGATGATGTCTAGAATGAGATCCCAGATTCGATTTTCGATATCAAGGGAGTTTCAAAGGTGATTATGTATAAGCTCGAGGAAGAGTGTGGGTCCATAGAATGATGGACGGGATAGCGAAAATATTTAGGCACGTGAAATGCGATGCTATAATACTTGATGTTGATATAAATACATATATGTTTTGTTCTTCTATGACAAACCTCTATAGTTCAGAGGTAGATTCCAAGCCAGATATTTTATGGCAATAAAATTTTTTTTATGAATATACAATTCTCTTCAGTTCGTTCTTTTCTCTTCTTTTCATTTCATGTAATCTGAGAAGAACAACCCTTCCAGAAAGGGGAGGTATTGCCGAATGACTATCTATCTGTGTGATAGAAGCCTAGTAGGATACCATCTATTGTTTAATTGCTTGTCAAGTACTAAAGGCTGGCCACCTTCTGTACTAACTATGTAATAGGACAAGTGTTCGTGATCATAGTGATCTCTCAACAAATTCCTTTACTTCTATTTGATTGATCAAATTCCGGAAAATAGAAACAACTGAAAAAGGAGTAATAAAGTGGTGGTAGTATGCGGAATGGGAACACGTTCGTGATACTAAGGTTGACGTGGTTATTAAAAGGTTATAGAACGCTAACGAGCAAAAGTATAACCAGTATAATATTAGGAACGGAAGGTGATAGCGATTACGAACTGGAAAAGAATGGGTATTGAGAAGCAAGAGCTCTAATGATTGGAAGCTATGATGAGAGTCTGTGTAATAGACTTGAAAGAATTTGGAATGATCACTTAATTCGGATTGAGTTATCTTACGACAATAGATCTTATGTCATTATCGAGATGTCGCCTTATGAGATCCTTGGAGGAAGACAATGTCGATCTCCCTTATGTTAGGATGAAGTTGTAGAGCGCAAGATGCTCGGACCCGCAGTAGTCCAAAGGACCAAGGGTATGATAGATCTAATCAGAGGACGGCTGGTAGTAGCCCAAGATGGACATGATAAGTATGTTGATTTGACACGAAAGGATAAAGAGTATGAAATAAGGGACCTATAATGTTATAGGTATCCCTTGGAAAGGATTGATGAGGTTCGGAAAGGAAGGAAAGCTAAGTCTACAATTTGTTGGACCCTTGGATATATTAAGACGTTTGGGAAGTTAGCATATGAGCTAGCCCTAACCCCGAACATGTAGCAGGTCGTAACGTGTTTCACGTATCAATGTTAAGGAAGTGAAATTCAGATGCCAGATAAATAGAGGCATATGAGCGCATAGATATGTAACCCGACGTAACCTATATGGAGCAACCAGGAAGGGTTATAGAGTGAAAAGGGAACAAGTGCTTTTGAGAAGGGTTATCAAACTATTCAGAGTTTGATGGAAGAACCACAATATGGGAAAATTTACTTGAGAGTTAGAAAATGTAATGCTAAGAAAGTATCCCCATTTGTTTTCTATCTGATTCCGGGACGGAATCCTTTTAAGGAGGGGAGACTGTAATAACCCCAATTTTTGAGAAATTTTGAAACCCTTATGAATAGTATTTTTGCTGAAAGAGAAAACTTTTCATGCCACACTATGTAGGGGTTCTGATATGGATATTCTGAGATTTTATTAGTACTTTATATGGGATATAAGTGTATGTAAAGATCGTCAGAATCCAATTCCGAACACTTTGATTTTTCCCGGAAATCCACTAGATACGGAGAGAATTGAGTATAAGTTACAGGATAAAAAGGATTTAAATTAAAGGATTATAAGAGAGGATCATAAAAGGAATACAATGTATTGAGAAAGGTTAAGGGAACCTAAGTAATAAGATCCCGGGTATGATCCTTCAAACGATAAATGAAAATGAAAGTTAAGCGAACCGTATAACAGATCAGCGGTCATTAGGCAAACAATTAGGAAGTTAAGCAAAGGGATTAGAGGAAGTGATGTCACCCAACCAATGAGAAGAGGACAAGGAAGGGAGGATGACATAGCAAAGTGATGCAAGCATGACATAGAAGGGAAGGAAATGTGGTGGATTGTTAACCACACAAAATCAAGGGTAAATGGGTAATTGGCCTAAAACAAAACAAAAATCTAGCAACCAAGCAAAACAAATCACAAAACACAAAAAAAAATCTCTCCTCTTCTCCTTGAAGCTCTCGGGTGCTTTTCTTAGAAAATGGAAGTCCAAGCTCCTCCACTTACTATTTAGCAAGGTAATTATCTAAGCTTCCCCATGGATAGTTACATACTTCCTATAAGTTTAAGCTTCTAATTCCAAGCCAATCTTTTTCTATAAATCATGAAAGAAGATGGTGAATAGTGTTTTCAAGAACTAAAATTTGTGTTCTTGAAGTTTTGTTTAGATTAAGCTTGGATAAGGACTTTAAGGGTGATTCCAAGCCATTCTCTTGATTCTCCACTCTCCAAGGAAGGTATAAACTACAAACCCTAGCTTTAGTTTTGAGTAATTAGGATTGAATGTGTTTGATATAGCATATGTGAGGCATGATGCTTGATTGGTTGAAGTTTGGTTGAGTTGTAGAGATTAGTTGGTTTTGTTGTATTGTTGGAGTTGTAAATCTTGGTAATTAGTTAAAGAACCTAAGTAAAGCTTTTAGTTCATGTGAGGAATAAGTATAAATGGTTATTATGGATTTGTTGGGGTTGTTATGATGTGATAAGGATGGATATTGGTTGTATGATTGATTTGGGGTTGATTTGTGGTTGGTATCGAGTGGTTTAAATTTGGGAAATCGCGTAAACATAGCCGTCGTAATGTCCGATTTACCGTAGACTGTTTTTGTTCTTAACATCAGAACCCTTGAACTCACTGCTAGGTTTTGACCATTGTCATGTTTAGATAGTTCATGTTACGAGCTTCGTTTTGATATGTGGTTCGTTTGATTCCGATGAACGGTTTAGGAGAAACGACCGTTTCAAGTAACGGCGTTTCGCGAACGAAACTTTTTCCCCTCGCCTTACTTTGAAATGTAGGTTAAAGACCGAAAAGGGTTAATTAATGCATGAAACATTTATGGTAAGTGTTTTAGGAAGTTGGTAAGTCACTCGCGAAGGAATCGCTTTAAAACTCGTAAAGGTTAAATTATTAAAAATGGTGGAGCCGAGGGTACCCGAGTGACTTAAGCGAATCAGTGAGCGCAAAACGAGCGTTAGAGTCTAAGTTAGTTAAAGTATAGATTTACAAGTGACTTTGGTTTAATTCCAACTTACTTGTTGCTTATAGGTTACCAGACTCGTCCCGAGCCATTCGTAACCCCCAGTCGCTCAGGCAAGTATTCTATCCGTTATACTGTTGTTGTGATGAATACACGTGTATATGCATTATCTTGCGATAGATGCATGATTGTTATTAGCAAATTCTTGCGATATATTGTAGCATGTGATATGGTATATATGCATGCCTGTTTCATATTCTTGAAATATATATCTGTTGGTTCAGTTGATAATACCTATGCTAGAGGATAGCGGTATCTTGCATATACCCTTAGTATAGGGACCCAAAGGTGAAAATATTTTCTAAAACCGGGAGTCGAGGATCCCGAGTACATTTTGTATATATGGATATGGATATATATATATATATTTATATATATATATGGTTATAGTTTTCCAAACTATTAATCGAATAAGGTTTATTCGATAGCTTTAACTTTATTTTATTATTGAATATTATTTCGAATATTATTCGAAGGCGTATGACTCCGTTTATTTTATTAATAAATATTATTTTGAATATTCATTCGAGGACTTATGACTCCTTTTACTTTATTAATGAATATTATTATGAATATTCATTTGAGGGCTTATGACTCCTTTATATTATTTATTGAATATTATATGAATATTCATTCGAGGGCTTATGACTCCTTTATATTATTTATTGAATATTATTTGAATATTCATTCGAAGGCTTATGACTCAGTTTATATTATTTAATGAATATTATTTGAATATTCATTTGAGGATCTATGACTCCGATTATTTGCTGAAATATATTCTTTATTTTTTTAAAGAATAAGGTGTTAATAATCAAACTTATTTTCGATTATTCAAATAAAGATAATACTTTCATATAAGTATATCTTTGGTTATTTAATACTCGTTTCAAGTATAAGTTTTAATACTTCTACTTCAATTATTTTTATAAAGATTATTCTTATGGGAATATTATTTAAATAATAATATTCAGTCATTTTCTAAATATTATGGGGACTGATTTACTTCATTAAATCAGCCTTACTCCAAACACTCTTTAAAGTGTTTTCGAGTCTTCAAAATGATTTTTAAAAGTCAGAGCGGATCCCAAAACTCATTTTTATATTTAAGATCTTCCTTTTTAAAGGGGATTTAAATACTCGCTCAAAACCTGGGGAATCCGGCTCTGTGGTGTATTTTATATTCGCAACGAGGTTGCAGATTTGGTAAATGAATTGATTACTTGCCCAACGTTCGGGAAGTAAGCCCATCTCATTGAGTCGGCATAAGCGACAGGCCGGGGTACGGTCTATTATTGTGTAAGTGGCTGGGTGGCAGTCCATCAACGCGTGAGGGGTCGGGGTACGGTCTAGCGCGAGGTCCTAATGCGGCCAGGGTGATGACCGGTGAGGAATTCATCCATCTACAGTAGAAAAGGTTACTTATTGGTATCTTTGCCTGATCAGCGAGATATCGGGTTTATGCCAAAATTCTTTTCCTTTCCAAAATTCATTGGATGTTTCAAACTCTGTTCATACTTTGCATAACAGAGGTTCCAGGAAATGTTTAAAGGGATATATATATGTGGATATATATATATATCGGGGCTAAATAAATTATCTCATAACTTTTTCATTCAATAATATTTCAAAGATTGAATCTATTCAAGTCTTATCTTGTGGTCTCATCAGTGGGATGAACTTTTGAAATTGATTATAACTTGAACGGTGGTAGTTCAAGTAGTATTTGGGAATGATATAAGTGTAGTGAAGTATTTGGTAACTTCATCTTTTAAACTTATATCTAATTAATAATTGTCTTATGAATGACAAAGATTTTCAGAAAAAACGTTGAGACAAGGTTAGATATATGAGATCACCTTGCAACGATATTTTTATACAGTTATACAATGGGACTTTGTGTATATTATGCATGGAAGAGGACTTCCATTACTTTGAAAAGTATATATGTATATATACTGAATATTTTGCGACTTCATCGCATTAAGATATCAAACTTGGTTTTCTTTTGACCAAGATTTTCATGAGTATTATGAGTAGACTCATATACTATTAATCATTATACATATTATTTTGGTGGGCTTGCTGCTCACCCTTGCTTTCTTCTTTCATCACACAACATCAGATAGATAAGATGAACAGGACCAAGCTCCCAATTCGCGATCGGATAGGAAGCGTTTCGCAGCTTCCTATAGGCATTGAAGTCACTGTAGCTGAGGTAGGGAACTACCAATAGACTAGGCTTCAACTTTTGATGTACCAGATTTATGTATATTTATGAATTGTAATAATGGCAATGAAATGTAAATTTATTCAGAACCTTTTTAAGGTGTATTGACATATAATTGTGGAATAAAACGACTTGTGATTATTTTTGGATGTTCATCTCTGAGACTATAACGTGTGGTGTGTGTGTTTATTGTGGGGTCACAGTACAGAGTAGTTGAGAAATTATTAAGATTGGGTGTTAATAAGGGAAATGGAACTCGTGACAACCCGGATCCCCGACCCCGGATCTGGGGGTGTTACAGTGCAGGAGAGTATCAAGGCCCATAAGGCTGAGATTCAAAGGCTGAAGCGCGACTTGGAGGTGCACCAGGTTCCCAGGCCCCCATTACCGCCTAGGGGGAGGAATGCTCCTCCAATCTTAGACCTGGATGGTCCTTCACAAAGAAGGGATGTAGTCTCAAGAGCTGATCCAAGCAATCTTCTTCCCCTTGGGGATCCTGATGATCATACTCCACCATTCACTGAATAGATAATGAATGCCCACATCTCAAGGAAGTTCAAGATGCCCACTATCAAAACTTATGATGGCACGGGAGATCTCGCTAATCATGTCAGGACATTCTCCTATGCACTATTGTTGCAACCCGTGAATGACGTTATTAAGTGTCGGGCCTTTTCTCAAACCCTGTCGGGGATGGCTCAAAGATGGTATAGTCATTTGCCCCTGAACTCTATTGGGTCCTTCAGAGAATTAAGTCAGGCTTTTATTAAGCAGTTCATCAACGGGAGAGTGCATGAGAAAAGTTCAGCATCCCTCATGAGCATTGTGGAGGGAGTGAAGGAATCCTTGAGAGACTACCTGAATCGTTTCACGAAGGAAGCTTTAAAAGTCCCGGACCTTGATGACAACGTAGCAATGATAGCACTGTAACAGGGAACTAGGGATGAGTTCTTCAATATGTCCTTGGCCAAGCGCCCCCCTGAGAGCATGTTGCAACTCCAAGATAGGGCCGGGAAGTACATCAAGGTGAAAGAGAGCATGAGGAAGACCGTGGTGAGCAACGAGCCCGCTGGAGGCAAGAAGCGGAAAATGGATCTGGAATATATCGCTAATGACAAGTATCCTAGAATTGAGAAAAACCCTGATTCAACCCCTAAGAAAGGAGGACCTGGGCAAAAGTTCGTTGAATACGCTAAGTTGAATGCTCCTAGAAGCCAGATCTTGATGGAAATCGAGAAAGACCAAGATATCCGTACACCATTAGATTGTTTAAAAGACTGTCCTTTACTTTTGAAGTATATTGGCTTCCTTACTCTAATGTTAGAGAATTTTCTAGCCAAATAGGCCATTGACTGATCTAACTCATCAAGTTCTTCAAGAGTATAGAACTTATCTTTTTCCAATTCCAGAATGACTTGTTCCTGTGAATCAATTATTCTTTGTTCACTTGTTTAGGCAATTGGAATATGAGACCTTGGTTCATTATTGGATATTTGACCTTCATTTACTATTAAATCACTTGAGCCATCTACAACATGTCCTTGGCCAGATCTCAATGATTGCCTTTGAATCATCTCTAGTTCATATGTTTTGAGAATTCCATATAGAACTTCCATATGTATTCTCCACAAGTCTCTCCCTTCCCTGATTGCTGAGATTTTCTGTTCCAAATGATTAGGAAGAGTAAGCAAGAACTTTAGATTCACCTCTTCAGCTTCATAGTATTTGTCATGAAGCTGCAAGTCATTTATCAGCTTATTGAATCTTTCAAACACATCAGTAATGCTTTCCTTAGGCTTAGCTATGAAACCCTCATACTGTGAAATCGATATCCTTCTTTGATTAGATCTAACCTCTTCAGTTCCTTCACAAAGTATTTTAATCTTCTCCCATATTTGCTTGGCAGTGTTACAATTAACAATATTGTTGTACATCACATTGTCAAGTGACTCAATCAATATCAATGGCAAGCTGTTAACCAGGGAAACTTTCTCCTTTTCAGGGTCAGAATACTCAGCTGGATCTTTTGTAGCATAAAGAGCTGGGATGATCCTGTCTTCATCTGTAAATTCCTCAATTCTAATCCTAGGAATGAACGGTCCATCCTTGAGGATCTGAATGTAGAGTGGATTGGCCATCTTGATGAACAACATCATTTTCTTTTTCCAAAGAGTGTAGTTAGCTTTGGAAAAGGTAGGAATTTTGATGCTACTGATTTTCTGTGTATTCAATCTTCCAAGATCTTGAATCTGTTTACTTTCAGATTTTGCTCTAATACCACATGTTAGGTAATGAATCACACACATAGGGGGGGGGGTAAATGTGTTTTTCTAATTTTAGGCTTTTCTTGAAAGTTAATGGTTGAACAAATTAAATTAAATATTGTATAGAAAAGTGTTCATGCAGAATCTAAACTTGAAGAAAATAAGGAACACATATCTTCAAAACTCACTTAATTTTATATTAAAAATTAAGACTATTTTGCTACAAAATTTCTAAGCTCTTTGATGTTAAAGAGCTCAGCTTCTTCTTGAGAGTGATACAAGAGATTTGATCTAAATTGTTGCAACTAACTAAAGGACCAGTGTTAACTTTATAACTCAGTTAACTGCTGGTTTACACAGTGGATAATAAACATGTTATTGGCTTTTCTAAACTGTCACTTGTTATTTCTACTTATAGAAAATCAAATCTTGCATTTCTTGCTTAGCATATCTTTAGCATCACGTGTTCACTTTAATCTTCCTCTGTCAGTTAATCTTTGCCATTGATCTTGCATACTCTTCAACCTCCTTTTTGTAGACTTGTTAATCCAGCTGTTGGATTGTTTATTGATTTTTTATTTTGGATATTGAACTGATCTGTAATTCTGTACTTTGAGACTGTACCTCGAGATCTGCAATTCTGTTAGAAATAAATCATTTTTCTGATTTTAGGAACGTTTTTTAATTGAAAACGGATAAACAGTTCAATTAATATTCAATTAATAAGAATAATATAATTATTAATCAAAATATTTGATTATTCAAATTAATTAAATATTAATAATATTTATAAATAATTATTTAGGAAAAATCAGAATTAAAATAATTTTCCATAATTTTTGGGAAATTAAACGAATTTAAAACAAATTATTTGAATAAACTGATAAATCATCAAAATAATTAATCAATCCATTCCAGGAAACAAATAACCACAATCATCCCTTGATAGGGAATAAATAAATCCTGATTACATAGTTAATATTGCATTAATTATACATGATTTGGGCCACAAAGCCCAAATAAGAAGATGTATGACATTCAGACCAAAAATATTAACACATTGACTAGGCCTGATGGACCAGATCAGGCCTGATGGAACAAAGAAGGCCCACAAACCTGAATATTAATTAATTTCATAATTAATTAAATAAGGGAGAAAACAGTTGTCAATATGAGTCATAATAGGGACGTGAATCCTTGTAGATCAGCCCTCAAGGGATCAAATCGAATAAGGAATCAACTTCCTACTTCCTAGGACTCCAAAGTTCATTCTGACTCTGAGACTTGCCCATCAAGTCTCCTAACCCAAATCCGATTCAAGGACTCCCAAACATCTATATAAGGGGCCTCACCCCAAGGTACGTAGGCATCTTGTTAAGGCAGATCGAGTCAGGAAACACAAGAGCAGTTAAATCGATCCTCGAAGCTCACATTCCTTAGTAATAGATACAACAATTATTATACCTTATTTTCTGATCCATAACATTTGGCGCCGTCTGTGAGAAGGCACAACAACAACCATGGCGAGAACACGGAGAACAAACAGCGTCCTTGAAGGAGGAACACCCGCGGGGACAACCCAAATGATTTCATCAACCGTGGAGGTGCCTCCGCATTCAACCTATGCCGTCACCCAATGAGGAGCCCAGGTAGGGGCAACTGAACCTCAACCTCAAGGGACGGTTCCCCCGGCTCCTCAAGGTACGAATCCCCAACTTCAACAACTACATACACCTGTGAATTCTCGACCCATTGGGTATGAGTATTCAACTGTTGTGACCACTAACCCCCCTTATGGGATGCCTCTTTACCCCGAGGTTGGAGGAAGTCGACATGCTGGACGGAGTGAAGCACGGGGGCAAACACCCCCTACATACAAGGTTTGGCTCCTATCCCGGAGGATCAGGAATTTTCTGGTCCTTATACTGAGAGAGACTCTGAATCTTCGGATGTTGAAGTGGACCCAAGAAGGAGACGTGCTAGCAAAGAGCCGCTGGCTGATGGTAACCAACGTCCTAGGAGCACCCGAGGGGTGAATCCCCAAGAAGTGCAGGAGAGTATCAAGGCCCATGAGGCTGAGATTCAAAGGCTGAAGCGCGACTTGGAGGTGCACCAGGTTCCCAGGCCCCCATTACCGCCTAGGGGGAGGAATGCTCCTCCAATCATAGACCTGGATGGTCCATCACAAAGAAGGGATGTAGTCCCAAGAGCTGATCCAAACAATCTTCTTCCCCTTGGGGATCCTGATGATCCTACTCCACCATTCACTGAATAGATAATGAATGCCCACATCTCAAGGAAGTTCAAGATGCCCACTATTAAAACTTATGATGGCATGGGAGATCCCGTTAATCATGTCAGGATATTCTCCAATGCACTATTGTTGCAACCCGTGAATGACGCTATTAAGTGTCGGGCCTTTTCTCAAACCCTGTCGGGGATGGTTCAAAGATTGTATAGTCGTTTGCCTTCGAACTCTATTGGGTCCTTCAGAGAATTAAGTCAGGCTTTTATTAAGCAGTTCATCAGCGGGAGAGTGCATGAGAAAAGTTCAGCATCCATCATGAGCATTGTGGAGAGAGTGAAGGAATCCTTGAGAGACTACCTGAATCGTTTCACGAAGGAAGCTTTAAAAGTCCCGGACCTTGATGACAAGGTAGCAATGATAGCACTACAACATGGAACTAGGGATGAGTTCTTCAAGATGTCCTTGGCCAAGCATCCCCCAGAGAGCATGTTGCAGCACCAAGATAGGGCCGAGAAGTACATCAAGGTGGAAGACGCATGAGGAAGACCGTGGTGAGCAACGAGCCCGCTGGAGGCAAGAAGCGGAAAACGGATCTGGAATATATCGCTAAGGACAAGTATCCTAAAACTGAGCAAAACCCTGATTCAACCCTTAAGAAAGGAGGACCTGGGCAAAAGTTCGTTGAATACGCTAAGCTGAATGCTCCTAGAAGCCAGATCTTGATGGAAATCGAGAAAGACCAAGATATTCGTACACCATTAGATTGTACTTCCCTTTTTCCCTCCAGCTGTTATCTTTGTTAAAAGACTGCCCTTTACTTTTGAAGTATATTGGCTTCCTTACTCTAATGTTAGAGAATTTTCTAGCCAAATAGGCCATTGACTGATCTAACTCATCCAGTTCTTCAAGAGTATAGAACTTATCTTTTTCCAATTCCAGAATGACTTGTTCTTATGAATCAATTGTTCTTTGTTCACTTGTTTAGGCAACTGGAATATGAGACCTTGGTTCATCATTGGATGTTTGACCTTCATTTACTATTAAATCACTTGAGCCATCTACAACATGTCCTTGGCCAGATCTCAATGATTGCCTTTGAATCATCTCTAGTTCATATGTTTTGAGAATTCCATATAGAACTTCCAGAGGTATTCTGCTCAAGTCTCTCCCTTCCCTGATTACTGAGATTTTCTGTTCCAAATGATCAGGAAGAGTAAGCAAGAACTTTAGATTCACCTCTTCAGCTTCATAGTATTTGTCATGAAGCTGCAAGTCATTTATCAGCTTATTGAATCTTTCAAACACATCAGTAATGCTTTCCTTAGGCTTATCCATGAAACCCTCATATTGTGAAATCGATATCCTTCTTTGATTAGATCTAACCTCCTCAGTTCCTTCACAAAATATTTTAATCTTCTCCCATATTTGCTTGGCAGTGTTACAGTTAACAATATTATTATACATCACATTGTCAAGTGACTCAATGAATATCAATGGCAAGCTGTTGTCCAGGGAAACTTTTTCCTTTTCAGGGTCAGAATACTCAGCTGGATCTTTTGTAGCATAAAGAGCTGGGATGATCCTGTCTTCATCTGTAGATTTCTCAATTCTAATCGTAGGAATGAACGGTCCATCCTTGAGGATCTGAATGTAGAGTGGATTGGACATCTTGATGAACAACATCATTTTCTTTTTCCAAAGAGTGTAGTTAGCTTTGGAAAAGGAAGGAATTTTGATGCTACTGATTTTCTGTGTATTCATTCTTCCAAGATCTTGAATCTGTTTACTTTCAGATTTTGTTCAGATACCAGTTGTTAGGTAATGAATCACACACATAGGGGGGTGAATGTGTTTCTCTGATTTTAGGCTTTTCTTGAAAGTTAATGGTTGAACAAAGTAAATTAAATCTTGTATAGAAAAGTGTTCATGCAGAATCTAAACTTGAAGAAAATAAAGAACACATATCTTCAAAACTCACTTAATTTTGTATTAAAAATTAAGACTATTTTGCTACAAAATTTCAAAGCTCTTTGATGTTAAAGAGCTCAGCTTCTTCTTGAGAGTGATACAAGAGATTTGATCTAAATTGTTGCAATTAACTAAAGGACCAGTGTTAACTTTATAACTCAGTTAACTACTGGTTTACACAGTGGATAATAAACATGTTATTTGCTTTTTCTAAACTGTCTCTTGTCATTTCTATTTATAGAAAATCAAATCTTCCATTTCTGGCTTAGCATACTTTATCATCACGTGTTCCCTTTAATCTTTCTCTGTCATTTAATCTTTGCCATTGAACTTGCACACTCTTCAACCTACTTTTTGTAGACTTGTTAATCCAGCTGTTGGATTGTTTGTTGATTGTTTATCTTGGATATTGAACTGATCTGCAATTCTGTACTTTGAGACTATACCTCGGGATCTGCAGTTTGAATTAATAGAACACTTGACATCTCGATAAGTACATGGGCTTATCGAGATCTCTAGCACTCCATATTGAGTTTGGCTTGTAGAGGTCTTCAGCTTTTCAAAATCTCTAGTCTTCACATCTTCACTTTGACTTATTGATAACTCAGAGTTCTCTACTGAATGTAGACTTGTCGATAACTCTAAGTTCTCTAGTGAAGGAATTACTTGTCGATATCTCCAATCTTCAGTTCTTCAATTTTGCTTGTCGATATTTTCCTGAGTTCTGTAGTAGCTCTCCCGACTTCTCCACTCTGAATTCATTCATTTCTTCTATCCTAGTGGATATTGCTCATCCGTCGAGTAGTGATTGTATCCCGACGGATGTGCCTAACAGCAGTCATCCGTCGGCTAGCCAAACTACTATCTTGATGGATGTTCCTCATCCGTCGGTACTCTCTGCAACTTGAATGACTTCTCGAAAAGCCATTCTAAAGTTCTCGAATAACTTCTCTATAACATTAAAACTGTGACTTGGAGAGATCTTGACTTACAGTATTTTTTTCTCAACAGATTTATTCAACTCCAAGCTTCTTCAAAATTCTTCTGAGGTATGATCTTCTTGATCTTCTTCTAGATAAAATCCTTAAGCTTGATACTGTTTTAGGAAAAAGACTCCAGTTTGCTCCTTTGCATTTTTACAGACTTTAAGTGTTACAAGTACAAAATACAAATTTAGATAACAATACAACTTACTCAGGGTTGACCCCAAGCTTAACTGATTACTGAAAATAACTGTTCATTAATCTTCAACTCAGATCAGATATCCATTTGACTTGCTTCATACTTTGATCAAAGATGCTAATGACATTGTTATCTCCAGTAATATTTGACATCATCAATTATATATTACAGGGACAAGTTATTTTGCAAGATTTTTAAATTATTGTCATGCAAGATGAATTTAAAATTTATTGACAATTTTTCTTATGACTAGAATCAATATATCTTAACATCTGTATAATTGAATCGTCAAAAAAATCATTTAGAAAATTTATCTTTTAAGTTGAGAGCGAATCTCGTGTTAGGTAGTATTACTTTTACCATAAAGTACTGCAACGGTTTAATATATCTTAACATCAGTCCAGTTGGATCATATAAAAAAGCCATTTAAGCTCTAAACAAATTAAAAATTAGAGTGAAAATTCTACAATGGTTTTTTAAGAAATTTATTTTTTGTAATATGATTTCTACAACATATTCTCGAATTAGAAAACTGTTGTCTAAACTCAATTAATAACAATTGTAGAAAGAGACTAACAACCAACGATTTTCTATGCTCTTGTCTGAGATCAACTACGACAATATTTCTTTTGACAAACAACCGTTATTTCATAGTATCAATATTTTTCTAATCTAACTTCTGATATTTAATATTCTTTCAATCCATGACTTTCATTTAACCAACTCTACAATCCAAGTGAAAGTTTTTTCATCAATCACATGGTGCCACCTCAGCACGTGCAATGCTTCAAGAAAGTTTTAGAATGAAAAACAGTTTTCTATGAAAAAAAATCTTGTTTAAGATAAATTATGATAATATTTCTTTTGACAAAAATGTTGTGTTAATCTACAGACCTTTTTAATCTAATGGCTGATATGAAATCTCATTTTAACAAACGGCTCTTATTACACCACATCAGCATTCCAAGTAAAATATTTTTCACCAATCACGTCGTGCCACCTCATCACGTACTTCCTGTTAAAATTGTAAATATCTAGTTCGGAGAACGGTTTTCATCCCGTTGTCTGATATTCTATAGGACAATACCTTCTAAAAACCATTGTACCAACTTTCTAATTTGCATAACACTGCCCCCAAAAATACTTGACTGATGCAATCGAATGGATAATGGTTTAATAACCATTTTCGTAATGCTCAAATCCATTGATTTACACAACACCCCTTTTAAAAGGTATTATATAATTTGATTTACTAGACATCAGTTTTAAAATTCGTTGTAGTGATGTTGATCAGACAATACTTTTTTAGGGTAAAACGTATTGGTTGTATAAAAATTCTATGCAGTGATTTTCTTGTCAAGTGTTGTCTGATTAATATTGTCTGATTGTGAATTTCTTGTAGTGGGCATATTGACGTTGTAGAGGGGGGCACATTGCTAATTTGGAGTCAGCGACATTTGAAAAGTGTGCACGTTAATTTGGGTTATATACAAAATTCTAAGGTCCTAACTTAACAATCAAGACCACAAAAAAATATCCATTATTGGTTCTCGCATGATGTTATACTTGCACTTACATACGGATTATGAGCGATGTTGTGCTCCATATGGTTACCGGTATATACTACTTTTAATTTATTCCAGCGACTCAAGAAATTGGGAAACATGAAGAATTTTTAGTTTTTCACTGCAGCAAGCTACACTGAAAAACTAGGGGCTAGCTACTTATTATGGGGCTAGTTGTTATGCAACATTTTGATTATTTATTATAACTTAATGCCCAAGTTTTATCATATCTCCGAAATGAGGGAAGAATCAATCTTAATTAATATATTAAGGGGACAATCTCGATATGATATCTTACAAATCAGGAAATATCACAACGCTAAGATTAAATCAGGTAATCAATAATTTCCCATTAATAAAGTTTATCCCTAAAGTCTCTCGGGGTAAACCCAAATTTCGCAGAACTGTGTGGGCTTGATCTTGTATAAATTGGTATGTACACATCTTGAAAAAAGAGATCCTGATACACAAGAAAAATCGAAACACTTCTCAAGCCCTTCTAATTCTCATAAACTCCAAATCCCTAAAACATCCACATTTATACATTTACTTTATTATTCATGCAACCCTCTGATTTTTTGTTATTATGAAAATTCCTCTAACAACATATTGCACGCGTACTAGTAAATTATATCATTATTATATAATACGCATAAAAGGGATCTTATCTAAAATTTTGGTAGTTATGGTCCCTGTACTACAAAATTAATAAAGATTGTAATATATTTTGTTAGAAATCAAACCCGAATCTTGATGATAAGCAAATCATATGGCATATTTATGTTAAGTCAAATTGTAGCCTTCAACGACTAGTCATAAAAAAAAATAGTTGTTGAAGGAGTAGCCCATCAACTGATGAGGTTTTTTGTAACATTTTTTATGAGGTTCTTATTAAAGATAGCAATGTTGTTATTCATTCACAAGTCATGTTGACTCAATAGAATAATCTAGAATAAGGTGGCTAATTGTAGATACTCAATGCCATGTAATTTTGTTTAAGTGGAGTGAGCTACCAACTTCTAAATGAAGCTACATCATCAACAACTAAGTACATCAACTCGTCAACAGCTAATCCACTGTCAATCAACGACTTAGGGAACTCACATAGCTTGATAGTGACTTGACATTGGTCAAGTCTTGAGTCGGACACAACACATGCAGTGATGGGAATCTCATTAAAGAAAATAGGAACCAAGACAAACTTTGCACGTTATCTTGGATTCTAAAAAAGAAGGAAATATTCTATTTCCATATATGGCAAATTGGAGGGATATTCAAAGCAATATATCAAAATAAAATCTAGCATTATTTATCAAATCTCACGCGAAAAAATGTAGAAGCAATCTTGTTGGATCTAGAAGATTGTGTTATGTATTTTCTTGCAAGTATTGTAACTTGTTGGTATATAAACCAAATTGTAGCATATGTTTCACTTAAGAAATAAATTTACATTTGAGAGCCAAACAGAAAGAGATCTCATCCTCTGAGTGAAAAACTGTAAACTGCAGCTGTGATATTACTTTGTAATCGTAAGAGATTATTTCTTCAATATAAACCTCAGTTGGCAAGTAAAAAAAATCAACTAAATTTTTTGAGTATATGTGTTCAGTTTTTATTTCCCAAATACGAATTAATGTGAAAATTTTAATTTATATTTAACCCCCCTCTACAAATTAACCCAAGTTGATTGTTAGTGAATAACTTCTTTATATATATTGATTACAACTGTTGGATCTAAAATAAAAGAATATTTTTTAACCAACGATAAGTAGGTATTCTAAATTATATAAAATATTATAGATTTTTAATAATTTAAACCAAAAGGAAGTGGGAATAATAAACTGAATAGAATAAAATGGAAAATTCGTAATTATTTCTTTTTCTTCAATTTCTCGTTAATATTTGTTGGATACATTTTTTAAACCACCGAATTAAACATTAATTCGTGAGTTTCACGTAGGTCGTAACATTTTTAAAATGTGACTTATAGAATTCAAGATAGAGCTTAAATAAAGTAAAATGAAACTTTCTTGTTTTTTTATTTGTTTGAACTTTATTCTATAACCAACGATAAGTAGTTATTCATTTACCCTAAAAAGCAATAAGTAGTTATTCTAAATTGAATAGAATATGCTACCTTAAATAAAAAGAGACGAAATGGAAATCTTAAACTGAATAGAATAATAATGTAAAATTCTTAACTCTTTCTTTTTCTTCAATTTTTGGATAATATATGTTGGAATTCTTTTTTAAACCATCGTCGAATTAATATATTAATTTGTGAGCTTCATGTGTCTTATAAATTCGCCAAAATCTGCTTTACGGAACTCGAGATAGAGCCGAAATAAGATGAAACGAGACTTGGTATTTTTTTTATTTGTTTGAACTTTTATTTGATTCTTTTTTAACTATTTCAAATTAATAAATATTTGTTAAATAAAAAATAAACAAAATCATGCATTACATACCGAAACATTAAAATTTTGGTAATTGGTACCCTACTTTGATTTATATAATACACGGATTGTTTTTTTTTTATATTTTATTCATCCTAATTTATTCAAAACCTAAATAAAGATAATTTGTTCGTCTGTGTAGTGGACTTGAAATATGATAAAATAATATACATTATTGGTCGTGATTAAAATAAAATTATATCATTTATCGAGGTTAAAATCAAACTAAGTATAATAGTTGCATTTGATTGGTGTAATTTCAAGTTCAAACAAAATTATAAATAAAATTGATTTGACTTAAAAAATTATATTATTGAACAAGTAATTTATTGATCGGTATGATAGCGTTGGCCTAAAACAAATTAATATATACTTTTTATCCTTGCTAAAAAAATTATAGAATATATCAACTGTAAAATTGAATTAAAATTAAAATATAATTTGACTACATAAAACAAAATAAAATGTTCTATTCATATGAGATAAATTAAAATACACTGTTATCCGGCTTTAAAAAGAATTATAATCAAACTAAATATAATTAGTTAGGTTTTTTCACTATATTGGGCCTCAGGGTTAAATAAAATAAAAATCAAATTAAATAAGATTTGTATACTATTAACCCGGGTAAAACTTATTGTTTAAATTAAATAATTATTATCTTCTATAAACACTAATAGAAATATCAATGATACTATAGATTTTTAATTAGTAATATTATTTATTTCAAATTTAAATACCTCAAAATAAAAATATCAAATATATGTGTATATGTATAATTATTATTAAATTATATTATATAAAAATATTGAATAAAAAAATCCCATATCTTAAAATTTTGAATTCAGTTTATACTTTAAAAATTAGATATAATTAGAAAAAATCATTACAGGGCAATAAACTAGTATAAATGGAAGTAACAAATGAAATTCAAGCTAGGACATATTTTTTCAAATCTAGTCTTAATATTATTCTTTCTATTCTATCCTCCCCCACCAAAAGAAAAAATAAATTTATAAGAGAATTGCAATCAGTAGTACTTCTCTTGATCAGGTTCCAGTTGATTGCATAAATCACCACAGAGATTGTTAGGCACATCAATTGATTATTAATTCCCGCAGTCTCTGAAGAATCCTTGAGGTGTCCACACCAACTCTAGAGAATTTAGCCTGCAGAAAGGGTCAATAGATATTCACACAACTAATTAACTAATACCATGGGACTACTATTGCTAAAGTGGTAAAGATGTTGTATGGATAATAGGATTTCAAAGGAAAATGATATTGTAAATATATATTGTATTGAAATTTCATTTCATTTACGTATTTTAACCACGCTGGAACACCATTATCCAAAGGACAAAGAGTAATGACCTACCTGAGCATGGACCGTGTTAAAAACCCTATCTCCAACCCTAGATATATTAGTGCTGACAACATCTGCTTCTTGTTGTTGAAGAACACTGATGACATCGCCCAAACTGATGTTATTCTCTATGCCAGAAACTATGAGCACCTCTATATTACTGGAACCCGACTCTCTTAATTCAACCGATGGCAGCAGTGTGAATGATGCTGGTACGGGGTGGCTGCTACCATTCTCGCTATTTCGAGTTAGTACTTCCTGTTTCACCTTGAGTTTATCTATTCTCTCTTTCAGTTGCTCAATGTAAGCTGCTGCTTGGTCTAGCTGATCTTGTGTTGATAACTCCTGATCGATCAATGTTATTATTTAATTAGCAATATGTAACTCTAACTTCTTCTTTTTTGAAGTCATGTAACTCTAACTTAGGATAACGTATAGGAACATAAAATGTAAATGAAATACCACCTATCTAGTTTTTCTCTATATCAAATAATTTAATAGAACAAGCTTGCGTGCAATTGAACAAGGACTATGTCAGATCTAGGTCTAAAATACATCAGTGCCAAAATCTGCTCAAATCTGACATAAACTATGCTAATTTCAGCGGATTCCAAAAATTGGTCAAATTTGTGGAAAATTATAACAAACTATCATAGGTGTCACAATGTGGTCCAAACTCATTCATATCATAGGAATTTTATAAGGTGCCTAATTATGATTACAGTATCAAAGGAATATTATGGCAACATCACTGCATATGCCAGCCATCATAGACTTGATTTTATGTCAGTTAAAAAAGGACAAATCACAATTTTCTTGGTTCTTCTAGTTGATCTATACTCCACACAACATATTAATATCTCTGTTCGTGATATTCATTTTAATAAATTTCAAAATTTTCTCATGCTAGTTGCTAAAAAAATTGTTAATGAAAAACTATTGAAAATTATAGCATGTACTGGATTTCATAGTTTTCTTGGCAAATGCAACAGCATACCATAGCAGATGCATAGGAGAACTAGGTTCAAGTGCAGATGTAAATACATAAATATATAAATATAACATACCCTGGAGATATTGAAGTGCTGGGGTGGGATAAGAGAAGTAAGCTGGCAGCACAGTTGTTTCATGTATATCCTTCTATTCTTCTCCACGGTCTTCCGATCTAGTTTTTGACTGCTTCCCGACGCTGCTGCTGAATTCATATGTTATATGAATTATGTGCAGAGTATGGATGCACGCAAAATGGAAGCAGCCGAAATTGTATCAAGAGGAAAAAAGTGATTAATATTAATGTGTTGGAAAATGTACACACGGACCAATTATATATAGTATGAGAAAGAGACTCCAACAACGTGAATGTCATATCAGTGAACTGTTGTATGGGGTCAAATTAAGCATACACCATCCATATTTTTTTGTTTTCTCCCGAAGAAATATGAAAAAAATTACTGAAAATACACAAACACATGGGACACAAACACATGGGACGCAAGTAGTTAAAAACTTGTGCAAGGCCCTCCAAATCTCCGGTCTAGATGTGGGTTTACTTGCCAATTATCAACATAAATCAACCTTTATAACAAATATATTAACATACATCTAATCCCTTTCTATTACTGATGATTTCCAAGATTAAAGTACGAAGACAAGAACACAGAAACAACTCTCATATGAAGTTTATTACAAACCCAACACACACAGGAACTACTCAAACTAAACCTCATCTGGTAATTCAAAACCCTCTTCCTGTATTGGGATTAGCACTCTTGGTACCAGAGGGTCCCGCCTTTTCAATCGCTTCTTTACTATCCGTTTATGAATAGGCTTCATTCTCGGACTTTACTCAAAGATAAAAGTGAATAATAACAAGCGTGAGTCATAATTACTTAGCAAGTCCATATATATGTATAAATGTCAATAAAATTAAATCAAATGAATCCGGTAGGGATTAGATAAGTAATCTCAAGAATATCTGTTTATTTCTCTAATTCATAAGGATGTCGTTGACGACGATCAACAATAAACTAGACTGGATATAAGAACCAAAATATGTACTATAACCTGCGGATCAGTCAGGATACAGTACAGATCTATGCCCATCCGCATAGACCCACCATCGTATCGGGTACTCATGCATATTCTGGCCTTAATAAATAAAGGGTCTAGTCCATCTGTGGACCTATTCGTAACGATCCAGTCCATAAGGTAAGCATTCGGAATAATCGATATGCTATGATGTTATCCTAACATCACGATGTGTATCTAGTTAGAGATAGTATGTAATCAATTGGAATATGAATAGAGGTGTTTAACTTATTGAGGATAATCAGAATTATTGTAAAAGTATTATCAAAAGAACATTAATTGAACTGCAGTAAACCCGAACAAAGATCATATGCTCAAGATATCAATAACTTGTCTCTAGTATAGGAATAAGTATAGTAATTCACTATTCTGAATTTAGAACACGGGAGAAAACTTGCCTTGTACGCGATCTCTATCAAATCTACTACTGTTATCTAACTCTGGCTTGTACTGCCTTTCTTGATTCGTATCTATAAAAGAAGGATACCACTTTATTTGATTTGTACATTATTTGTACATCAAATATGTATCCACGCAACCCTTATCGTCTACCCATACGATGATAAATAGCTCCTAACATAATTATAACTATCATTTAAGACTCAAATAATCACATAAATCATAAAGCACATAAGTCAGGCAGTCACCCAGGTCATTAAAATATTTTCAGAATTAAAATCGGGTCATTATATCTATTATTGTACAATATCTAACTCGTATTCTAATTTTTGAAATTATCAAACCCGTATTCCCCATTAATGGGGTCTATAATTTTCTGAAAAAAATTGGGATTTAAAACTTTTTTATCAGAAATAGATCATTTTTCTGATTTTAGGAGCGTTTTTTTAATTGAAAACGGACAAACAGTTCAATTAATATTCAATTAATAAGAATAATATAATTATTAATCAAAATATTTGATTATTCAAATTAATTAAATATTAATTATATTTATAAATAATTATTTAGGAAAAATCAGAATTAAAATAATTTTCCATAATTTTTGGGAAATTAAACGAATTTAAAACAAATTATTTGAATAAACTGATTAATCATCAAAATAATTAATCAATCCATTCCAGGAAACAACTAACCAGAATCATCGCTTGATAGGGAATAAATAAATCCTGATTACGTAATTAATATTGCATTAATTACACATGATTTGGGCCACAAAGCCCAAATAAAAAGATGTTTGACATTCAGACCAAAAAGGTTAACACATTGATTAGGCCTGATGGACCAGATCAGGCCTGATGGAACAAAGAAGGCCCACAAACCTGAATATTAATTAATTTCATAATTAATTAAATAAGGGAGAAAACAGTGGTCAATATGAGTCATAATAGGGTCATGAATCCTTGTAGATCAGCCCTTAAGGGGTCAAATCGAATAAGGAATCAACTTCTTACTTCCTAGGACTCCAAAGTTCATTCTGACTCTGAGACTTGCCCATCAAGTCTCCTAACCCAAATCCGATTCAAGGACTCCCAAATATCTATATAAGGGGCCTCACCCCACGAATTAGAACTACATTTTTTGACTTGATCCTTGGCAATTAGCAAGGTACGTAGGCATCTTGTTAAGGCAGATCGAGTCACGAAACACAAGAGCAGACAAATCAAGCCTCGAAGCTCTCATTCCTTAGTAATAGATACATCAATTATTATACCTTAGTTTTTGATCCATAACATTTGGCGCCGTTTGTGGGAAGGCACTACAACAGCCATGGCGAGAACACGGAGAACAAGCAACGTCCTTGAAGGAGGAACACCCGCGGGGACAACCCAAACGATTTCATCAACCGTGGAGGTGCCTCCGCATTCAACCTATGCCGTCATCCAATGAGGAGCTCAGGTAGGGGCGAATCCCCAACTTCAACAACTACATACACTTGTGAATTGTCGACCCATTGGGTATGAGTATTCAACTGTTGTGACCACTAACCCCCTTATGGGATGCCCCTTTATCCCGAGGTTGGAGGAAGTGGACATGCTGGACGGAGTGAAGCACGAGGGCAAACACCCCCCTACATACAAGGTTTGGCTCCTATCCCGGAGGATCAGGAATTTTCTGGTCCTTATACTGAGAGAGACTCCGAATCTTCGGATGTTGAAGTGGCCCAAGAAGGAGACGTGTTGGCAAAGAGCCGATGGCTGATGTAACCAATGTCCTAGGAGCACCCGAGGGGTGAATCCCCAAGAAGTGCAGGAGAGTATCAAGGCCCATGAGGCTGAATTTCAAAGGCTGAAACACGACTTGGAGGCGCACCAGGTTCCCAGGCCCCCATTACCGCCTAGGGGGAGGAACGCTCCTCCAATCATAGACCTGGATGGTCCGTCACAAAGAAGGGATGTAGTCCCAAGAGCTGATCCAAGCAATCTTCTTCCCCTTGGGGATCCTGATGATCCTACTCCACCATTCACTGAATAGATAATGAATGCCCACATCTCAAGGAAGTTTAAGATGCCCACTATCAAAACTTATGATGGCACGGGAGATCCCGCTAATCATGTCAGGATATTCTCCTATGCACTATTGTTGCAACCCGTGAATGACGCTATTAAGTGTCGAGCCTTTTCTCAAACCCTGTCGGGGATGGCTCAAAGATGGTATAGTCGTTTGCCCCCGAACTCTATTGGGTCCTTCAGAGAATTAAGTCAGGCTTTTATTAAGCAGTTCATCAGAGGGAGAGTGCATGAGAAAAGTTCAGCATCCCTCATGAGCATTGTGGAGGGAGTGAAGGAATCCTTGAGAGACTACCAGAATCATTTCACGAAGGAAGCTTTAAAAGTCCCGGACCTTGATGACAAGGTAGCAATGATAGCACTGCAACAGGGAACTGGGGATGTGTTCTTCAAGATGTCCTTGGCTAAGCGCCCTCCTGAGAGCATGTTGCAGCTCCAAGATAGGGACGAGAAGTACATCAAGGTGGAAGAGAGCATGAGGAAGACCGTGGTGAGCAACGAGCCCGCTGGAGGCAAGAAGCGGAAAACTGATCTGGAATATATCGCTAAGGACAAGTATCCTAGAACTGAACAAAATCCTAATTCAACCTCTAAGAAAGGAGGACCTAGGCAAAAGTTCGCTGAATACGCTAAGCTGAATGCTCCTAGAAGCCAGATCTTGATGGAAATCGAGAAAGACCAAGATATTCGTTGGCCTAAACCCTTGAAGGCAGATCCTGCCAAGCTAGACAAGAGCAAATATTGTAGATTTCACAAAGATGTTGGTCATGACACCGATGTGTGTAGGCAACTGAAAGATGAAATAGAGTTCCTCATTCGGAAAGGAAGATTGAACAAGTACACTGGGGAAGGAAGAGATAGGAATAATAATGGGAGAAAGAACTTTGAAGATCGTAGGAGGGACCAAGACGACCAGGGGCGGAATCCCCAGCCTAGGGGACCAGCCATAAATACAATCTTTGGAGGACAACGACCCCGAGGACCTGTGATAAACACAATTTTTGGAGGACCAACTACTGCTGGATTATCCAAGAACTCCAGGAAAGCATATGCCAGGGAGGTTATGCATATTGTTGGAGAAGCCCTGAAGAGGGCCAGAACAGGAGTAACAATGGCTTTTGATGATTCTGACCTAGAGGGTGTGAAATTTCCTCATGATGACCCGCTGGTCATAACACCTATAATAGGAAACAACCTGGTTAAGAGGGTCCTTATGGATAATGCTGCTTAAGTGGATATCTTGCTCCATGACACCTTTTTAAGGATGGGTTATAATGACTCCCAATTGACCCCAACCGACATGTCGATATATGGATTTGCGGGACTGGAGTGTCCCATGGAAGGGATAATCAAGTTACCAACAACCATAGGACAGGAACCAAGGCAAGCAACACATATGTTGGACTTTGTGATAGTGAAGGCTAGTTCAACTTACAATGCTATCATGGGGAGAACAGGGATACATGCCTTCAAGGCAGTCCCTTCTTCCTACCATTCAGTTATGAAGTTTCCCACCCGGAATGGGATTGGAGAAGAGAGAGGAGATCAAAAAATGGTTAGAAGTTGTTATATAGCCTCTCTGAGGGCAGATGGATTCGGGGGGAAGGTTCTGCCTATTGAAGATCTGGATATTCGAGAGAATGATGAGAAAAGAGGGAAGCCATCAGAAGACTTGGTTTCGATTCCTTTAGCTCCCGAGGATCCTGAGAAGGTGGCTTTCGTTGGAGCCACACTAGAGGAGCCCCTTAGAGGGAAGTTGGTGAAATTTTTGCAAGAGAATAGTGATATGTTTGCATGGTCAGCAGCTGATATGCCAGGCATAGATCCGGAACTGATTACTCATAAGCTGAATGTAAATCCAAATCGGAAGACAGTGAAGCAAAAGAAAAGAAGTTTTGCTCCAGAGAGGCAAGAAGCTATAAAACAGGAAGTAGAGAAGCTCTTAGAGGCTGGTTTCATCAAGGATATACAATTTCTAGAACGGTTAGAAAACCCTGTAATGATGAAGAAGGCCAATAGAAAATGGAGGATGTGTGTGGACTTCACTGATCTGAATGACGCATGACCTAAGGACTATTTCCGGTTGCCAGGGATAAATACTTTGATAGATGCCACTGCTGGACATGAGATGCTGAGCTTCATGGATGGATTTAGTGGATACAATTAGATCAAGATGCACAAGGAAGGCGTCCCAAAGGTATCATTCATCACTGACTTCGGTGTTTATTGTTATCTTGTTATGGCATTTGGTCTCAAGAATGCGGGAGCCACCTATCAAAGGTTGGTAAATAAAATTTTTAAGGATCTTATTGGAAAGACCATGGAAGTCTATGTTGATGACATGTTAGTCAAGAGTCTAGTACAGACTGACCATATAACCCATTTGAGGGAAGCTTTTGAGGTCCTGAGATACCATAAGATGATGTTAAATCCTACGAAGTGTGCTTTCGGAGTAGGGTCTGGAAAGTTTTGGGATTGATGGTCTCCAAGAGAGGAATCGAGGCCAATCCCGATAAAATAAAGGCAATCCTGGACATGGAGCCACCAAAAACTATCAAAGATGTTCAAAAGCTCACTGAAAGGGTTGCTGCGTTGGGACGATTCATCTCCAAGTATGGAGACAAGTGCTTGTAGTTCTTCAAGTCCTTAAAGAAGGTTAAGGATTTTGTATGGAGTGAGGAAAGCCATAAGGCATTCGAGGAATTAAAGAAATATATGGCTCAGGCCCCGTTGTTGGCCAAGCCAACTTTGAATGAAGTTTTATACTTGTACTTGGCCATTTCAGAGAGTGCCTTAAGCGCTGTATTGGTTAAGGAGGAACTGAAAATCCAGAAACCCGTATACTATGTCAGCAAAATTCTGCATGGAGGTGAGTTGAATTATTCAACTATTGAGAAGTTTTCTTTAGCCTTGGTGATGGCTTCAAGAAAGTTATGTCCTTACTTTCAGGCTCATCAAATTGAGGTACTAACAAATTAGCCCTTAAAAAATAGAATTCATAGTCCCAAGGCTAGTGGGAGATTGATCAAATGGGCAATAGAGTTGGGAGAATTCGATATCAAGTATAAGCCACGAACGACAATAAAAGCCCAAGCATTGGCTGACTTCGTGGTGGAATGTACCATACCCAACCAAGAAGTCGGGGGGAAGGAGGACACCATACCTCAAGACAAGGAAGTTGATAAGGGGGACAAGGAACATGATGATAAGGAGAAAGAATATTGGGTTCTCTATTTTGATGGAGCATTAAAAACAAATTTAAGTGGAGCTGGTTTGGTTTTACAAAGCCCTGATGGGTTCTTGATTGAGTATGCCATGAAGTTAGACTTCCCGACCACAAAGAATGAGGCGGAATATGAAGCTCTGATAGCTGGCCTCGGCCTAATAGGGACACTGAGAGTCAAGAACTTGAAGGTCTGTGGAGACTCGAAGTTGGTTGTATCCCAGGTGAAAGGAGAGTTTGAGGCAAGGGATGATACGATGGCTAAATATGTCCGCCTAGTAAGGGCTGTGATGACCCAATTTGATGAATGCCATGTTAAGCACATTTCAAGGGAGGAAAATGCTAAGGCAAATGCCTTATCAAAGTTTGCTTCATCTGAGATAGAGGAAAGTTCAGGAAGTGTATACTTCCGCGTTTTGAAGACACAGAGCATTGATATTAAGCTTGTAGCTCCTATAGGTCTGGGGACGTTATGGATAGATCCCATTAAGACTCATATTCAAATCGGTTGGTTGCCAAATGATGCTACTGAAGCACGGAAGTTGGCTATTCGAGTATTAAGATACTCTCTGATAGATGGGATTTTGTATAAAAGATCTTATGTAGTTCCTTACCTAAGATGTCTCAGGCCCGATAAGGCATGCTTGGCTCTTGAAGAAGTGCATGAAGGTATCTGTGGGAAACACTTGGGGGTTTAGGGCCCTAGCTCATAAGATAACCCATTAGGGTTCTATTGGCCAGAAATGATGGTTGATGCCAAAGAATATGTGAAAAAGTGTGACCGCTGTTAGAAGCATGCACCTCTCGTTAGACAACCCCCCCGAGATGCTGACCTCCATCAACTCGCCCTTCCTTTTTGCTATGTGGGGAATGGATATACTGGGGTCTTTCCCCATGGCCACGACACAAAGGAAGTTCCTGATTGTAGCCATTGATTATTTTACTAAGTGGATTGAAGCCAAGCTTTTGGCCAAAATCACAACTAAGCAGGTTGCACAATTCATGTGGGAAAATATCATGTGCCTGTATGGAATTCTCCGCATCCTAGTCACTGACAATGGACCACATTTCAACAATGAGGAATTCAAGAAGTATTGTGAAGAGAATGAAATTGAATTATGATTCACCTCTGTTGCTCATCCGCAAGCCAATGGGCAAGCGGAAGTGGAGAATCGAATAATCCTGGATGGACTAAAGAAGAGGATCGAGAAGTCGAGGAATAACTGGGTGGATGGAATACTCCCAATACTATGGGCCTATAGGACTACCTGTAGAGTCACGACTGGAACAACTCCTTTCATGTTAGCATATAGGGCAGAAGCGGTTGTTCCTGTAGAAATATCATATTCCTCTCCCAGGATTCAAGCTTTCAATGCTGGAGAGAATGTGGAAGGGAAAAGGTTAGCCCTGGATCTAATCGACGAAGTACGAGATAAGGCACATGCGAAGATAGTGGAATATCAGAATAAGGCTTCGTTCTATTATAACCTAAGGGTTAAGGAAAGGTTCTTCAAACATGGTGACTTAGTCTTGAGGAAGTGGAAGCTTCGAGTGTAGGGCAGAAAGGGAAAGTTGCCCCAAATTGGGAAGGGCCATACAAGGTCAAGAGTGTTCAGGGTAGAGGAACCTACAAGCTTGAGACTATGGATGGTTTTGAAGTCCCGAGAACTTGGCATGCACAAAACCTGAAGATTTACTATGTGTGAAGCGGTTGAGCACGATTCTTACTTTTCAAGATGACAAGTAGGTTGAAAAGCACCTTAAAGCTTTGCTTGCTTAGGATTTACATATTTTAGTTTTATTTTGAGGTTTTTTAAGACTTGTGTAAGGGATGGATCCAAATAATTTATAAAATTCAGGAAGTTTTCAAAATATATTCCAGTAACAAGACAAGTAAACTAAGTGCATAAGATGAAAGCATAAAGTTCCATAAATAAAACTAGTTCGAATAAATAGTACAAAGTCTGATAAACAAGGTCTTGAAGACAAGATAAAATAAATAAGCCACGCAGGGCTAGAAAAGCTCTAAGGAGCAGAGGTTCCCTCAACATCCATATCATCATCTCCTTCGCTCTCGCTGGAAGTCTCAGTCATCCCGGAGGAGGAAGAGCTATCATCCGCAGTAGGCCTCGAAGACGACTCGGGAGGAGGAAGAAGTGGGTCCTGAGGGATACGATCTGAGACAACCACTCGGGTAAGAAACCTCTGCAGTAAAGCCTCGTCATCAGGGCAGACATAGTCCATGAGTTCATATCAGGGCAAGCCTCGTTCACGGTCCCAAGGGTCATGTCCCAGCCAGTCCTAAAAAACCCAGGGAAGCCTGAGTCGTCCCTCACCCTCATAGACTGGGTAAACTCCTCCGAGTCCAAGTAGTTATCAATCGCCTTATCTTTCTCAGCCCGTAGCACCACCAGCTCAGCATTGGACTCTCTGAGCTCCTCCTCCTTACGCTTCAACTTCCGCTCCAAAGCGGCGTACTTCTTCTGCTGCTTCTTGAGGGCATTATTCGCTTTATCTGAAGCCCTCTTCCAGGATTCAGCTTGCCTCACAGCGCCTTAGAAGTAGGCGTTAGACTGAAATGAAACAATAAACAGAAATGTAAGGCAAGTGAATGCTACAAGTAAAAAAGAGTACAAACGTATGAAATAGTCATACCGAGGCTAAGGACTGAGCTCCCATGAGCTTTATCCTCTCCAAGTCAGGAGTAGCCACCACACCGGTGAAGTCCTTGGGAGTTATGTCGTGGTAAGACCAATCCCAAGCGTGATTCCTGGATCGAACCATGGTATCCCCTCGGCGGAATCCCCAAAGAGGCTGAAAGGTGCCCGTAGTAGCAGATACAGGAGCAGCAACAGTGATAGGGGCATTGTGGCCCTCAGCTCCCTCAGCTGAAACCTCCACCATGGGCTCCTTGTGCTTCTGTAGGAAGCTAGGCTCTGTAGCCTTTCCTCTAGTATCCAGACCCGCAAGGCGAGCCTTCTTCATCCTGGAAGTCTCTTCAACAAGAGGCACATTATCCTCGTTGATTTCCTTAGCAGCTGCAAAACAAGAGAAAAAAACAAAATAAGTGGTGTCAATAATGCATGAAAGAAAGTAAAAACGAGAAGGGAGAAAAATACTCTTCTGAGAAACAGAGGATAGCCCCACGTAGATGAGGGAGAACTCCTTTAAAAGAGTCCAGCTGATAGTAGCACCATTATCCCGAGTAAGCTCATAATAAATGATAGTTTTCTCGGGGGTTAGGTGAATGGATTTGAGGCTACCATCACCAACCTTCCCGAAAGAGGATCTGAAGAGGGTGCCCCAGTCACCATTCTCCCATCTTAACCCGACAAAACTATTCATCCAATTTTGGTTATTGTCGGGAATGGAGGCGCAGTTAAAAATGTGCTTACACTTGGGTCTTTGTTTAAGGTAGACCCAAATACAAGTACCCAAAGAACAGTTGTAACATTGAAAAACCTTCCTAAAAACAGCTACAGATAAGGGAAAATGTGACGACCTCAATCTCGGGGTTAGGAAATAAGGACTCACACACCTCTAATCTAATAATTAAATATGCATAAACCCCGATTAACTACTAACAGGATCAACAGGATAAAGTATGAGACAAGATTACAACTACCAATCATAAAATATAACTTACAAACCCAAAATATTATTAAATAACCAATATCGATTCCGGCTGGGAACCGACAGATAACCCATTGTATCTTTATACACTTCTTTCTAGGCGCGAGCTCACTCATGATTATCACTACCTGCTCTGGCAACCGGAAGCCCTCAACACGGTAGGGACCACCAGGTATGCTCTTACGAGCAGTGCGCCTAAGCCTGGCCATCTTCTTGCTTAACTGCCATGGTTAGATTAAAACAAAACAAATGAGTATAAAACTCAGCAAGTAACTATATAGCAGTTCTACAATATCAAATCACAATATGCTTTACCAAACTTAGGGCATTCTACTTTATTTGATCTAGGTGGCAGATTTCCAACTTTTGGGTTAAGAAAAGGTTTCTGAAGAATAGTATGGGGCTTTCAAAGAACAAGGCTCAAAGCAGAATGAAAGCCGACATTCATCACAAATCATTAAAGGATCAGAATAGATCTTTCAATAGAGGAAAGCAATAGTATTTCAAGATATGGAATCAATCATATGATCAACAATTTTAAGAATCAGGGTTCTCGACCTTTAAGCTCAATAATAACATAATCAACTCTTTCCAAAGCAATATAAACCATTTTCATTTTCAAAAATCAATTTACTGAACAAAAGTTTCAGTTCCCTTTTAAATAATCAATTAGAACCCTTGATTGGATTACTTTTCTTTCTATTTCATTATGTACGGGTGATCAGCCCGTACCGACCTCCATCCGATCATTAAGGTACCAATCGGTATAATTTCAGCCTTAAGTTGGACTAGCCCCGCTAGCCTCTTACCATGACTGCACTAGTCCCACTAGCCTCTTACGTCCCAATCCAATCCATCAGGAATTCATTTGGAAAACCTTGAGTTGGAAAAACAAGTAGGTTTTCAAAAATCCATTTTAACATTACCAAGCATTTGAAATCATTCGGACTCTTTCAAGTCTAAACTCATTCTTAATTCAGATTTTAAGGAAACAAAGTTCAGGGAGTGATTAAAAGATACGCAAGGAACAATTCATAAGAATTCTGTATCAGGGATAACAAAGCACTAAATTAGAAGGATCAACATTGGTTTAGGGATCAATAGGGTGATCAAGAGAAATAGGGTAACATTAAAGAGGGTTAACAAGGATAATCAAAAGGTTCAATATGATTCATGGCTTAAGAGATAACTTGAGCAGAAAGGACAGAATATCAAAGGGTGAAATCAATAAGCTTTTCAATAACAGATTATCAAGAACCAGGGTACTTCAAATCAATATCAGGGTTTCATAAAACAAGGGTTTCATACTTAAACAGTTCAATATTCTACATGGTATGAACAACATTCTCTTTATAACCATTTACACAAGTAATCAGAGTTACTTGCCTGAATTTGCTTTCCTGAAGGTTGAACTTCTGCCACCTAGTAAATCCTTTCCTTTCCTAGCCTGAATGCCCTCACGCTCCGAATCTACCATAAACCAAAACCTTAATTAGATTCTCAACTCTCGTTCCCGGAACGATCACTCTATACGATAACTCGATTATATCCTTGACTCGAGCATACGAATATAGCTTATACATATAAGCACATAGCACATAGCATATCTCTTTTTCTTAACTTTTATATCCTTATATACTTAATAATCGAAGCACACTTGCTTATTCTTAGCTATTTCTCAAACTACACTATTATAACCCTTACGAGTACAGGATTTATTCACAACCAAACATTTACGTCCATAACTATCACCTATATCTTTTAAAATCAATCAACTTAGTTCCCTTTTTCTTTTGTTCCTTAATTCGAACCACATACTACAATCAAGCAAACAAATTCATAGATATTCACTTATACACCTTCAATCATCTTTCTGATCATCAAAACCAAGTTTTTGACTTTTAGTTCCTATGGTCTATTCGACCTTAACATACAAAATCAACCAAATACTTACTTTAGTTCACATAAACACATAGCTCATTCAAAAACCATTAAAGAATCATTCTCCTTTCTTTTAATCATAAAAATTCGATCCATAATCATATATATACAATCAAATTTCTCAAAATTACCCCATGCATCCTTATTCTTAGCATAATCCAACTTTTAAATTAACACCCTTTTCTTTATCAACAGCCATTCGAACCAAAACATACATACATGCTCGCATGCAACTTCAAATTCATTTCTTCATTATATCAAACACTCATTTTTATTGATTAAACCAACTAAATCTCTTAACACAATCCAAGAATTCGAATTTCACCTAAATCACAACATGCATGCATCATCTCAAGTTTATAAATCATAAATCAATTGTAATTATTCTATACTTTCTATTAACAACTATCCACCATCGATTTCATTGTCAAAAATCAACTTGATCTCTTTAAAAACAAAAACCCATTCGGATTTATAGAAAACACCACATGCAACCACTAAAATTAGAGTGTATATTGTCTAGAGTTCGGTGAGAAAAGAGAGAAGAGAGAAAGTGAAAGCACGGGAGCAAGAAGAAAAAAAAAGAAAGGGAATGAGTTTATATATCACTCAAAAATAAGGGAATTTGGTAATCTTCTAATTCCTTTTTCACTCTTACTTGTCCCATCTTTTTACTAAAATAAAACAAGGATTAAATATAAAATATATCTCTCTCGGGAAGTTGAGAATTATTGAAAATGACATTTTTAATACGTAGGCCTCAAAATTAGCTTTTTAACCATTACTCATAATAAGATTTTGAGCGAACGGTTGATTTTATATAGAAAACTTTCCTGTTTGTGATTGTCCTTCATTTCCTTCAAACTTCCTCTTTTTACTCTCCTTCTCCTTCTGTGACATTTCACTTTCCATCTCTACAATAATAGCCTTCTGTACAACTTCTGCATACGTGTCTAATTAAAAAATGGCTACCTTCCCTCTAATCCATGGCTTAAGACCTTACTGGAATCTTTTAGCTTTCTTCCTATCAGTATCCACATATGATGGTACAAACCTTGACAATTCCTCAAACTTACTTTCATAGTCCGCTACTGACATACTTCCTGCTTTACCTCCAGAAACCTCAATTCCATTTGATCCTGAACAAACTGAGGAAAATAATTCTCTAGAAACAACTCCTTGAATCTTTCCCAAGTAATAACATCTGTTTCTTCTAATGTCTTAATAGTTTCCCACCAGTAGGTGGCTTTATTATTCAAATAGTAACTTGCAAATTCAACTTTATGTTCCTCTCTCACCTTAACCGAAGCAAATGACTTATCTATCTCTCTTAACCAAACTCTCGCTTCAATCGGATCTAAAAAACCTTTAAATTCCGGTGGATTCACGTTCTGAAAAGTCTTAAAAGTTACATGGGGATTGGTCTGTCTCTGTTGCTCTTGAGTTAGGTTGACTGTTTGTTGAGCCAAGATATGAAGAATCCCTCTTTAATCCTTATCCTCTTTTACGCGTACCGGGTCACGTTCAACCTGACGGCCCGACGTTCAGCGTTTCGATTACGCTTCTCATTCTCATTATCAATTGACACGTCACTTAGGACAAAATACTTTATTTACTCATTCATTTCATTCAACCACACATAATTCGCATTTTATATTCTTTAATTCATTATTAGGACGGGTTCCGTTCTTCCTGACGACCCGACACCACAGCTTAACTTTTAAGCTGACTCTTTAAATTGGAACGTTTATATCCACTCTCCTATATTCTAATATACAGAAAAGACAATTAATCAGCACTTAATCACATAATTATAATCATATCACATAACACATACTTTATTGACTTAATTACGTCACATAATTCTCAGTCGTCACAATCTACCCTCCTTCAAAGGATTCTGTCCCCAGAATCTAATCTAAGCAAATAGATGGGGATACTTTTCTTTTATTTCGCTTTCTAATTCCCAAGTCGATTCTTCGACTAATGGATTTCTCCACAACACTCTAACTAGAGGTACAACTTTATTTCTAAGCGTCCTTTCTTTTTGATCCAAAATTCGCAGTGGCTGTTCCATATAGGACAAATCTGGTTGGATTTCCACTGGTTCCAACTCGATCACATGGCTCACATCAGCATTATACTTCTTCAGAAGAGATACATGAAACACATTGTGCAGATGTTGCATTTGCAGCGGTAGCGCCAATTCATATGACACTTTCCCAACTTGTCGCAATACTTCAAATGGTCCAATGTACCTTGGACTCAGCTTTCCTTTCTTTCCGAATCGAGTTAAACCTTTCGAAGGAGATATCTTTAACAAGACATTGTCTCCAATTTCGAATTACACATCTTTCCGTTCTTGATTTGCGTATTTTGCCTGTCGATCTTGAGTTGCAATTAATCTCTTTCGTATCATTTCGACTTTTTCCTTTGTTTGTTGAACTAGCTCTGGGCCAATTAACTTGCGCTCACCAACTTCGTCCCAATAAGTAGGGGATCTACACTTTCTTCTATACAACGCTTCATAAGGCGGCATGCCAATACTCGCGTGATAACTGTTGTTGTAGGAAAACTCAATTAAGGGCAAATGATCGTCCCAATTTCCTTTGAAATCTATTGCACAGGTTCGCAACATATCTTCAATCGTCTGAATTGTCCTTTCACTTTGTCCATCTATCTGCGGATGATATGCCGTACTCATTTTTAATTTCATTCCCAAATGATCATGGAATTGTCTCCAAAATCTCAAATTAAACCTTGGATCTCTATCAGACACGATAGATACAGGAACTCCATGATGCATCACGATCTCATCCAAATACAATTTGACCAACTTTTCCAATGAAAACCTTTCGTTTATCGACAAGAAATGTGTTGACTTTGTCAACCGATCGATTACCACCCAAATCGCATCGTGATTTGACTTGGTTTTAGGTAATCCTACCACGAAATCCATTGCTATATGCTCCCATTTCCATTTGGGTATGTCCAATGGCTGAAGCAATCCGCTTGGCCTTTGATGTTCCGCTTTGACTCTTTGGCACGTGCAGCATTTACTTATCCATTCCGCAATTTCCTTTTTCATGTTTGGCCACCAATAATTTCCTTTTAAATCCTGGTACATCTTCGTACTTCCAGGGTGAATTAAAAATCTCGAGTTATGCGCTTCTTGCAAAATCTCGTGCTTTAGTTCCACGACATTAGGTATCCAAATACGTGAGTTAACACGGTATATCCCTTTTCCATCCTTTTATGCTTTAATTTCTTATCCCGTCAACTTATCCTTTTCGCGATTCATCACTTGCTCTTGACAGCATCGAATCTTTTCCAAAATCTCGGGTTGAAACAACATTGCATGTATAGCTTCACCTCCACATTCTGGAGTCTGCACCTCTATTTCCATCTTTTCAAAGTCCTTGATTAATTCTTCCGATGACGTTAACATATTCAATCTTTCTTTTCGACTTAAAGCATCAGCTACCACATTTGCCTTTCCTGGATGGTAGTTATCGCGCAATCATAATCTTTGATCAATTCCAACCACCTTCTTTGTCGCATATTTAGTTCTTTTTGAGTAAAGATATACTTTAAACTTTTATGATCCGTATAAATCTCACACTTTTCCCCATACAAATAATGCCTCCAAATCTTAAGGGCAAACACAATTGCTGCCAATTCCAAATCGTGCATTGGATACTTTTGCTCGTGCGGCTTGAGTTGTCTTGACGCATATGCTATTACCTTCCCGTGTTGCATTAACACGCATCCAAATCCTTTATATGAAGCATCACTGAATATCACAAATTCCCCTTTATCATCTGGTAATAGCAACACTGGGGCGGTTACCAATCTCTTCTTTAACTCTTGAAAACTTTCCTCGCACTTTTCTGTCCAAACAAACTTCTCGTTCTTTCTCATCAATTTTGTCAATGGAACGGCAATCTTTGAGAAATCTTGCACAAAACTTCTATAATATCTGGCTAATCCCAGAAAACTTCTGACTACCGTCGGAGTCTTGGGTCTTTCCCAATTTATTATAGCTTCTATCTTGGCTGGGTCCACTTTAATTCCTTCTTTATTGACTACATGACCGAGAAATTGCACTTCCTTTAGCCAAAATTCACACTTTGAAAACTTGGTATACAGTTTCTCTTTTCGCAGAATTTCCAAGGAAATTCTCAAATGCTCCTTATGATCTTCTTCCGTCTTGGAGTAAATCAGTATATCGTCGATAAACACAATAACGAACTTATCCAAATACTGCTTGAATACTCTATTCATAAGATCCATAAATGCGGCTGGCGCATTCGTCAAGCCAAATGCCATTACCAAAAACTCATAGTGTCCGTATCTCGTTCGGAACGTTGTCTTGGGTATATCTTCCGCTTTAATCTTTAACTGATGATACCCATATCTTAAATCAATCTTTGAAAAACACGAAGCTTGTAACACCCCCAGATCCGGGGTCGGGGATCCGGGTCGTCACGGTCTTTCTTTCCACAATATCACTTCACTTAATTAATAATAAATAACCTTATGCTATGACCCCACACTAACACACACCACAACCCGTTATAGTCTCAGAGATGAAATTTAAATAAGTACAAGTCTTTGAATCCATAATTTAAAAGTTATTACAACCCAAAATGATTACTTGATAAATTTACAGTTAATTGCCATTATCTGCCACAAGTTATAATTATACATAATTGATTCTCAAAAGTAGATGGTCTGATCTACAATAGATCTACCTCTGCAGCTATAGCAGCTACAACATCAACGGGAAGACGCGGGACGCTTCCCACACGCTTGCGCTGGGTCTGCTGGAGTCTGGCCATCTTTCCTAACTGTTGTTGTGTGATGAAGAAATAAAGCAAGGGTGAGCAGCAAGCCCACCAAAATAATATGTATAATGATTTACAATATATGAGCCTACTCATAATACTCATGAAAGTCTTGGTCAAAAGAAATGAACCAAGTTTGATATCTTAATGCGATGAAGTCGCAAAATATTCAGTATATATACATATATACTTTTCAAAATATTGGAAGTCCTCTTCCATGCATAATATACACAAAGTCCCAGTGTATAACTGTATAAAAAAATATCGTTGCAAGGTGATCTCATATATCTAACCTTGTCTCAACGTTTTTCTGAAAATCTTTGTCATTCATAAGACAATTATTAATTAGATATAAGTTTAAAAGATGAGGTTACAAAATACCCCAATATACTTATATCTTTCCCAATACTACTTGAACTACCACCGTTCAAGTTATAATCAGTTTCAAAAGTTCATCACATAGATGAGACTATAAGGCAAGATTTGAATAGATTAAATCTTTAAAATATTATCAAAATAAAATGAAGTTACGAGATACTTCATTTGATGTAAACATCATTTTGAAAACTTGACCCTGCCAACACTCAACAATCGCCCAACCGTAGCCTTTCTATCGAAGTGCTCTGGGTAGTGTTGCAGAAATTATCCAATTGGATGATGAACTCATTACGGGAGTTTGCCGCGCCAGGAAGACCACTTACGATGATCAGTCGTAGTAGTACAACCCCACCATTTTCTACATGTAGAGGAGAACCTGTCGGATTTACTTGTCAACCGAACACTGAACTCCTAAGGAATGGACCGCCTTAGCAGAACTTCCAGGCCATTTGGGCCAATATAATAAGGCTGGGCCGGCGCTACTCGGCCACTTACGCCACTCCTAGTTCAGATGAAATCCATGACTCTGAAACGTAAAGCTTGTCCCCACTTTCCCCAAGTAGAAACTTGTTGATACGGCTCCACCAAGAAGTCGTATCTATTTGGAAAGGAGAACTCACCGATATTTCCCAGGCGATGCCTGTTAATGGATTAACTTGTTCCAAGAATTTTACTTCCCGAGTGTTGGGTAAGTAATCAATTCATTTATCAAAACAGCAACCTTGTTGCGAATATAAAACACACCACAGAGCCGGATCCCTCAGGTTTTGAGCGAGTATTTAAATCCCCTTCGAAAGGAGGATCTTAAAAAAAATGAGTTTTGGGATCCGCTCTAACTTTTAAAAAATCATTTTGAAGACTCGCAAAACATTTTTAAGAATGTTTGGAGTGAAGCTGATTTAATGAAGTAAATCAGTCCCCAGAATATTTAGAAAATGTCTGAATATTATTATTTAAATAATATTCCCATAAATAATAATCTTTATAAAAATAATTGAAGTAGAAGTATTAAAACTTATACTTGAAACGAGTATTAAATAACCAAAGATATACTTATATGAAAGTACTATCTTTATTTGAATAATCGAAAATAAGTTTGATTATTGACACCTTATTCTTTAATAAAATAAAGAATATACCTCAGCAAATAATCGGAGTCATAGATCCTCAAATGAATATTCAAATAATATTCATTAAATAATATAAACTGAGTCATAAGCCCTCGAATGAATATTCAAATAATATTCAGATAAATAAATAAAAGGGTCATAAGCCCTCGAATGAATATTCAAATAATATTCAGATAAATAAATAAAAGGAGTCATAAGTCCTCGAATGAATATTCAAAATAATATTCAATAAATAATATAAAAGAGTCATAAGCCCTCGAATGAATATTCAAATAATATTCAGATAAATAAATAAAAGGAGTCATAAGTCCCCGAATGAATATTCAAAATAATATTCAATAAATAATATAAAAGAGTCATAAGCCCTCGAATGAATATTCAAATAATATTCAGATAAATAAATAAAAGGAGTCATAAGTCCCCGAATGAATATTCAAAATAATATTCAATAAATAATATAAAAGAGTCATAAGCCCTCGAATGAATATTCAAATAATATTCAGATAAATAAATAAAAGGAGTCATAAGTCCCCGAATGAATATTCAAAATAATATTCAATAAATAATATAAAAGAGTCATAATCCCTCGAATGAATATTCAAATAATATTCAGATAAATAAATAAAAGGAGTCATAAGTCCCCGAATGAATATTCAAAATAATATTCATTAATAAAATAAAAGGAGTCATAAGTCCTCGAATAAATATTCAAAATAATATTCATAATAAAATAAAGTTAAAGTTATCGAATAAACCTTATTCGATTAATAGTTTTGAAAACTATGACCATATATATATATATATAAGTATATATATATTTATATCCATATATACAAAATCTACTCGGGATCCTCGACTCCCGGTTTTAGAAAATATTTTCACCTTTGGGTCCCTGTACTAAGGGTATATGCAAATTACCGCTATCCTCTAGCATAGGTATTATCAACTGAATCAACAGATATATATGGAAAGAATGCGAAACAGGCATGCATATATATATACCATAGCAGCATGCTTCAATATATTGCATAATTTGCTAATTAACCAACATGCATCTATCGCAAGATAATGCAAATACATATATTCATCACAACAACAGTTATAACGGGTAGAAAACTTGCCTGAGTGACTGGGGGTTACGAATGGCTCGGGACGAGTCTGGTAACCTATAAACAACAAGTAAGTTGGAATTAAACCAAAGTCACTTGTAAATCTATACTCTAACCAACTCAGACTCTAACGCTCGTTTTGCGCTTACTGATTCTCTTAAGTCACTCGAGTACCCTCGGCTCCACCATTTTTAATAATTTAACCTTTACGAGTTTTAAGGCGATTCCTTCGCGAGTGTCTTACCAACTGCCTAACACACTTACCATAAATGTTTCATGCATTAATTAACCCTTATTGGTCTTTAACCTATGTTTCAAAGTAAGGCGAGGGAAAAAGTTTTGTTCGCGAAACGCCGTTACTTGAAACGATCGTTTCTCCTAAACCGTGCATCGGAATCGAACGAACTACATATCAAAACGAAGCTTGTAACATGAGCTATCTAAACATGGCAGTGGTCATAATCTAGCAGGGGGTTCTCGGGTCCTAATGTTATGCACAAAAATAGTCCAAAGAAAATCGGACGTTACGACGGCTATGTTTACGCGATTACCAATGTTTAAACTACTCCAATTAACCACCAACCAACTCATAACCATCAATACAACAAAACTTCACCTAAACCATACCACATCAGTCCATAATCTCCAAGGTTTTCAACTCAAACAACCACAATCACGACCTATGAACTATAATCAAGCTTCAATTACCAAAAACACTTCCAAATCAAACCAAACTACTAATAATCACAATCCATGCTTCTCATTTCACAACACCAACCATTAAACTTACTAACAAATAAAGTAAAGGCTAGGTTTTGAAGTTTATACCTTCCTTGGGAGGTGTTAAGTTGCTAAGCCTTAGGGAGCCTCCTACAAGCTTGATCTTTCCAAAGAAATCAAGAACACAAAGTTAGGCTTTGAAGTTTCTAAAAGTCCGATTTAAAGAACTGTAAAAATGAGGGTCTTACCATGATTATTTGGACGAGACTTGTGAACAAGAGTTGTAGGCCATCTCAATACCTTTCCAATGAGCTATAGAACACAATATTTGAGTGAGAAATGAAGGAGATACAACAGTTTTAGTGTTCTGGTTCTGTTTTGGCCGAGAGCATGAAGAACAATGCCTTGATTTCTTTTTGATTTTGATGAAAAATGATTTGCTTGGCTTGGTTGGTTTGATTTTTGTGTTTGTTTTAGTAAATTACCTAGTTGCCCTTGATTTTGTGTGGTTAAAAAGCCACCACATCTCCTTCCTTCCCATGTCATGCTTGTGTCATCCTCATAATGTCATCCTCCCCTCCTTGTCCTCTTCTCATTGGTTGGGTGACATCATCCTCTCTAATCCCTTTGATTAACTTCCTAATTATTTGCCTAATGACCGCTGATCTGTTATACGGTTCGCTTAACTTTCGTTTTCGTTTATCGTTTGAAGGATCATACCCGGGATCTTATTACTTAGGTTCCCTTAACCTTTCTCAATATATTATATTCCTTTTATGATCCTCTTCTATAATCCTTTAATTTAAATCCTTTTTATCCTGTTACCTTTTTCTCAAATCTTTCCGTATCTAGTGTATTTCCGGGAAAAATCAAAATGTTCGGTTTTGGATTCTGACGATCTTTACATACACTTATATCCCATATAAAGTACTAATAAAATCTCAGAATATCCATATCAGAACCCCTACATAGTGTGGCATGCAAAGTTTTCTCGTTCAGCAAAAACACTATTCATAAGGGTTTCAAAATTTCTCAAAAATTGGGGTTATTACAGTCTCCCCTCCTTAAAAGGATTCCGTCCCGGAATCAGATAGAAAACAAATGGGGATACTTTCCTAGCATTACACTTTCTAACTCTCGAGTCAATTTTCCCACATTGTGGTTCTACCACCAAACTCTGCCTAGTTTGATAACCCTTCTCCTAAGCACTCGTTCCTTCTTAATCTATACCCTTCCTGGTTGGTCCATATAGGTTACGTCTGGTTGCATGTCTATGCGCTCATATGCCCCTATTTGTCTGGCATCCGAATTACACTTCCTTAACATTGATACGTGAAACACGTTACGACCTTCTACATGTTCGGGGTTAGGGCTAGCTCATATGCTAACTTCCCAACGTCTTAATATATCCAAGGGTCCAACAAATTGTAGACTTAGCTTTCCTTTCTTTCCGAATCTCATCAATCCTTTCCAAGGGATACCTATAACATTACTAGGTCCCCTATTTCATACTTTTATCCTTTCGTGTCAAATCAACATACTTATCATGTCCATCTTGGGCTACTACCAGCCGTCCTCTGATTAGATCTATCATATCCTTGGTCCTTTGGACTACTGCGGGTCCGAGCATCTTGCGCTCTACAACTTAATCCTAACATAAGGGAGATCGACATTGTCTTCCCTCAAGGATCTCATAAGGCGACATCTCGATAATGACATATGATCTATTGTCGTAAGATAACTCAATCCGAATTAAGTGATCATTCCAAATTCTTTCAAGTCTATTGCACAGACTCTCATTATCGCTTTTAGCATTAGAGCTTCTGCTTCTCAATACCCATTCTTTTCCAGTTCGTAATCGCTACTACCTTCCGTTCCTAATATTATACTGGTTATACTTTTGCTCGTTAGCGTCCTATAACCTTTTAGTAACCACGTCAACCTTAGTATCATGAATGTGTTCCCATTCCGCATACTGCCACCACTTTATTACTCCTTTTTCAGTTGTTTCTATTTTCCAAAATTTGATCAATCAAATAGAAGTAAAGGAATTTGTTGAGAGATCACTATGATCATGAACACTTGTTATATCGCATAGTTAGTACAGAAGGTGGCCAGCCTTTAGTACTTGACAAGCAATTAAACAATAGCTGGTATCCTACTCGGCTTCTATCACACAGATAGATAGTCATTCGGCAATACCTCCCCTTTTTGGAAGAGTTGTTCTTCTCAGCTTACATGAAATGAAAAGAAGAGAAAAGAACGAACTGAAGAGAATTGTATATATGAAAAAAATATACTGCCACAAAATATCTGGCTTGGAACCTACCTCTGAACTATAGAGGTTTGTCATAGGAGAACAAAACATAAACGTATTTATATCAGCATCAAGTATTATAGCATCGCATTTCACGTGCCTAAATATTTTTTTTTTTGCTAATCCGTCCATCATTCTATGGACCCATGCTCTTCCTCGAGCATATACACAATCACCTTTGAAACTCCCTCGACATCGAAAATCGAACTTGGGATCTCATTCTATATATCACCGTTACTAGGATTCTATGCTCGCACCGCAACCTTCCTCGTATAATAATACGACTCTCTATTGATAAGAAAGAATAATTATTCACTAGCTAGATACTCTACTTAATTAGTCTATCAATGATAACTTATACACTACCACGACCCGATTAGGGGTACTCAATCTCGACACCCATTCCAATACAACTCTCATGGTTGTAATCAGCTCACTACTCGCAGAATCATTGCTGCCTTACTATGGTCCACCACTGACCCACTGTAGTCATTCATTTTCCATGAAGTCTTAATAGCTAACCATACGGAGTCCATACATGTCGTATCAAATCCTTCTAAGGAGGTAACATAATCACCATTCATGATTCATGGAGTACACTCCTGATTCTGACATACATACATGACATGAAGCAGATAAAATTGCAGAAGAGTTTCAAGCAAAGCAACGATAGCAGGTTAATACCATTCTTAATCATATGCCTTAAATAGAAGAATTAACTCAAGGGTTCATCTAGTCCTTTTTAAAACATGGTCGTGGATTATTCTCAAGATAGGACCTTCTAAGATAGATAGCCCGCTCATGGCGATTACACGAATTAAACCTTTACCAACTACTATTACGGTTGGGTATTGCACAGTCATCAGAAGGAATGTCAATCTTCCAAACCATAATTCAACCTTCACATTTTTAACCATCATCACTGTATTCTTTTGACACACGCGCCTATAATTATCCACTTACCTTTAAAGTGTCGGCCACCTCTTTGGCCTTTCCTGATAGTAAAATTTCCTTACAGTCAATGTCATTTTAACCACCTCCAAATAAATTTTCCACCTTATTTCCGATCACTGCTTGAGTGAAGATGTTTTCCTTAAAATCAGATAAGAAAAATATCACCATTTTTTTTATAAGTTATTGCCTCAGTCTTTAGAGGTTAATCACTGTCATGACTGACTCTCAATCATAATTAGAACATCTTTTATCTTAAGTCCTAATTGCCCTGAATAATTTCGACCATTACTGGTTCGATCCATACTTTCTCGTGGTTTAACACGTGCCCCACTTGGCAACATTATAATTACGTCATATTTCCTTTATCAACATTTCTATTCTTGAAAATTTTGAATATTACCTTTCTCCTTGTAAAACCTCTAAGGTTATCCTTCAATCGTTCCTCCTGTATTCCCTAGATACAGGGCATATTAAAATACCATTTACTATTACTAGAACCATTGTCTATATACTTCTGAAAAATTTCTCCACTGATTCTTAAAGGTTGTTGCTACATTAACCCTTTCCAAATCATACTGTCAAAACTCATACTGTCCCTATTAAGGGTGAAATTCCAACCTTTATGCATTCCCCTAGGATTCATTTTAAGTTACCGATGTTCTATCCTTAATTCCACCTTTAAAAGGTACCTGCATCCTTCCATGGATAAATCAAGTCATATATCCCTGATAAGGGTGTCTTATTCAATCATTCCCACCTCGATAGTCTATACCTAACTTCATAATAGCATCCTTATTCAAATTGAGGTCAATCCATATGGCCTCCAAAAGATAACAATGGTCATCCACTTTTCTTTCTTGATTTGGTAATGATAACATGGATGTTCTGGAAGATATTGGTCATGTTCAACGTGAACTTCTTCTTAATAATTCCTTATTTACTTTTGTTGTTTATCTCAACAGTCATCTCAATGTTGGGATATCTTTCATATCTGGCGTCTCCCTTTCTGGGTATCATGCCACCGGTCTTACACTTTACCTTCTTGAAGGTCACTTCCTTCACCCAATTTTCTTAATTTCTTACTTTCTTGTCTCCTCAGTCTATCCGCGTCTCATTATTTATCCTTCAAATTATCTCAAGGTTTCCTCGAATCTTCCCAACTTACAGGGGATAAAATATATGTATCTCTTATACCTTCAACCATCAATTTAACTCATGGTGAATCACTCTCATCCGGACGATTACCTACTTTTCTATTTCTATTTCTACGAGTCTTTAGGGTTTCCTCATACCCAACTCCCTTATCATTCCTCAAACTCTCTTGCCTTTATATTCCTTTCTCTTATCGTTATTTCATGAACCAACACAACATAAGCATTGATTTCAAACATCCCGTCATTCTGGATTCGTGTCTTCAGAACGAATCTTGATAACTTTTACAACTTAGATTCATAATTCATCATACTCGTCTGCCTTTGTTCTGGCTCTTAAGCTTTTACACTATCTCCATAACCTTGGGAAGTACTTTCCTGAAAACAATTGACTGAACTTAAATCAGTTTATTATAATCTCTTGCTCCGTGCCTTCCTTGGCCTTTCACCAGCGGGTGGTCTCTCTCTTAGGAGGGTAAGTGACAAAACAGTCTTTTGTGGTTCGTCAATCATTTAGAATCTCAAATGATTCATCTATTTCCTTTAGCCAGGCTCTTGCCTCGACTGGGTCAGCTTGTTCCTTGGAACTCTGAGAGCTTAGCGACTTAAAGGTCATGAAAGAATTTCCCACCGCACTGTCTCCTCAGGGTGGTGGTTGGGGATAATAGTCTAAGTTCTCTTTAGACAGGTCCATGAATTGCCGTATAGGGGTACCATCTCGGGTCTCCTGTCCTTACTCGACTTTTGTTTCCTCAGTCTAAATATTACTTCCTACTCCCCATAATTGGGGTCATCTTACATAATTTAAATCCTCATTTTCCACTTCATCATGTTATGGGTTCCTTTTGTCTTGGTGGCAACCTCCCTGACTATCACGTTCAGGGTTTACTCTAACTCTTATTCCTCAAACTAGCTTTCATCTAAGATTTCATCTTTAAGCTCTTAAACCTTTGGAACCCAAATTCTATAGGAATACCTCATTATTCCCTTATCATCACTCTCGGTATTAATCTCATACCTATTTGTTGGCTCTCTGCCTTCATTCATCACTTTTACTGGCACAATATGTTCTTTTCCAATACTTCGGGCTGTATTGCTATCTCAAACAGCTTTTCGGTACCGGCTCCGGTTACCTTCACTACTATTTCCATTTTCTCAAAATCTCTTATAAACTCTCCAAAAAACATTATCATCTCGAGTCTCTCCTTTTTACTAAGGGCATCAGCCACCATATTGGCTTTCCCCGAATGATAAAGAATCTCCCAATCATAATTCTTGATTAGCTCTAACCGCCTCCTCTGGCGTATGTTGAGCTCTTTCTACGTAAGAATGTACTAGAGCTTCTATGGTTTGTGAATCTCACACTTCTCTCCATACAAGTAGTGCCTCAAATCTTTAGGGCAACACTATTGCCACGAGCCCAAGCTCATGGGTGGGGATATCGAATTTTAAATTCCCTTAATTATCTTGACGCAGACGTGATTATCTTGCTGTGCTATATAAGAAGCACCCTAATTCCTTATGCGAAACGTCACTTACAAATCACAAAATCTCATTTTCCATCCGGCAACGCCAACATAGGGAACGTCACCAACCTTTGCTTCGGTTCTTGAAAGTTGTTCTCGTATTTCTCTGTCCATTCGAACTTCTCAGTCTTACGAGTAAGTCGCGTTAAAGGGGCTATTATCTTTACAACTTGAACGAACCTCCGGTAGTGACCGGCCAATCCTACCTCTGGTAGTCGACCAAACCATGCTCATCAATTCATCAGTGGTCCTTTATCCAATCCTGTCAGGATCCTCCATGGGATCCTCCTCAACAACTATCCCTTCTAGGACAACATCCTCAACTGCTAAATCCTCAATATCAACATCATCCGGTCCTGCATTAGGACACTCTATCGGATCCACAATCCGATCTCCAATTAGTAATAAAATATCATCGTGATGTTGCTCCTCAACCTCAGGGTTCGGAGTCCCGCTACCATATACGATAACGAACTTCGCTCCTATCATGATATTTATAAGGGTTCCCATAAGGGTTTTAACTGTCAGTGCTACGTTAGGTAGCCCGACTATGAACTTGGCAAGAGTTCTTATTATCTTAGTTAACTTATTATCTTAACGTCCCATCATCTCTGAGGTTTATAACGCTTAGCTCTGATACCATTTCTGTAACACCCCCAGATCCGGGGTCGGGGATCCGGGTCGTCACGGTCTTTCTTTCCACAATATCACTTCACTTAATTAATAATAAATAACCTTATGCTATGACCCCACACTAACACACACCACAACCCGTTATAGTCTCAGAGATGAAATTTAAATAAGTACAAGTCTTTGAATCCATAATTTAAAAGTTATTACAACCCAAAATGATTACTTGATAAATTTACAGTTAATTGCCATTATCTGCCACAAGTTATAATTATACATAATTGATTCTCAAAAGTAGATTGTCTGATCTACAATAGATCTACCTCTGCAGCTATAGCAGCTACAACATCAACGGGAAGACGCGGGACGCTTCCCACACGCTTGCGCTGGGTCTGCTGGAGTCTGGCCATCTTTCCTAACTGTTGTTGTGTGATGAAGAAATAAAGCAAGGGTGAGCAGCAAGCCCACCAAAATAATATGTATAATGATTTACAATATATGAGCCTACTCATAATACTCATGAAAGTCTTGGTCAAAAGAAATGAACCAAGTTTGATATCTTAATGCGATGAAGTCGCAAAATATTCAGTATATATACATATATACTTTTCAAAATATTGGAAGTCCTCTTCCATGCATAATATACACAAAGTCCCAGTGTATAACTGTATAAAAAAATATCGTTGCAAGGTGATCTCATATATCTAACCTTGTCTCAACGTTTTTCTGAAAATCTTTGTCATTCATAAGACAATTATTAATTAGATATAAGTTTAAAAGATGAGGTTATAAAATACCCCAATATACTTATATCTTTCCCAATACTACTTGAACTACCACCGTTCAAGTTATAATCAGTTTCAAAAGTTCATCACATAGATGAGACTATAAGGCAAGATTTGAATAGATTAAATCTTTAAAATATTATCAAAATAAAATGAAGTTACGAGATACTTCATTTGATGTAAACATCATTTTGAAAACTTGACCCTGCCAACACTCAACAATCGCCCAACCGTAGCCTTTCTATCGAAGTGCTCTGGGTAGTGTTGCAGAAATTATCCAATTGGATGATGAACTCATTACGGGAGTTTGCCGCGCCAGGAAGACCACTTACGATGATCAGTCGTAGTAGTACAACCCCACCATTTTCTACATGTAGAGGAGAACCTGTCGGATTTACTTGTCAACCGAACACTGAACTCCTAAGGAATGGACCGCCTTAGCGGAACTTCCAGGCCATTTGGGCCAATATAATAAGGCTGGGCCGGCGCTACTCGGCCACTTACGCCACTCCTAGTTCAGATGAAATCCATGACTCTGAAACGTAAAGCTTGTCCCCACTTTCCCCAAGTAGAAACTTGTTGATACGGCTCCACCAAGAAGTCGTATCTATTTGGAAAGGAGAACTCACCGATATTTCCCAGGCGATGCCTGTTAATGGATTAACTTGTTCCAAGAATTTTACTTCCCGAGTGTTGGGTAAGTAATCAATTCATTTATCAAAACAGCAACCTTGTTGCGAATATAAAACACACCACAGAGCCGGATCCCTCAGGTTTTGAGCGAGTATTTAAATCCCCTTCGAAAGGAGGATCTTAAAAAAAATGAGTTTTGGGATCCGCTCTAACTTTTAAAAAATCATTTTGAAGACTCGCAAAACATTTTTAAGAATGTTTGGAGTGAAGCTGATTTAATGAAGTAAATCAGTCCCCAGAATATTTAGAAAATGTCTGAATATTATTATTTAAATAATATTCCCATAAATAATAATCTTTATAAAAATAATTGAAGTAGAAGTATTAAAACTTATACTTGAAACGAGTATTAAATAACCAAAGATATACTTATATGAAAGTACTATCTTTATTTGAATAATCGAAAATAAGTTTGATTATTGACACCTTATTCTTTAATAAAATAAAGAATATACCTCAGCAAATAATCGGAGTCATAGATCCTCAAATGAATATTCAAATAATATTCATTAAATAATATAAACTGAGTCATAAGCCCTCGAATGAATATTCAAATAATATTCAGATAAATAAATAAAAGGGTCATAAGCCCTCGAATGAATATTCAAATAATATTCAGATAAATAAATAAAAGGAGTCATAAGTCCTCGAATGAATATTCAAAATAATATTCAATAAATAATATAAAAGAGTCATAAGCCCTCGAATGAATATTCAAATAATATTCAGATAAATAAATAAAAGGAGTCATAAGTCCCCGAATGAATATTCAAAATAATATTCAATAAATAATATAAAAGAGTCATAAGCCCTCGAATGAATATTCAAATAATATTCAGATAAATAAATAAAAGGAGTCATAAGTCCCCGAATGAATATTCAAAATAATATTCAATAAATAATATAAAAGAGTCATAAGCCCTCGAATGAATATTCAAATAATATTCAGATAAATAAATAAAAGGAGTCATAAGTCCCCGAATGAATATTCAAAATAATATTCATTAATAAAATAAAAGGAGTCATAAGTCCTCGAATGAATATTCAAAATAATATTCATAATAAAATAAAGTTAAAGTTATCGAATAAACCTTATTCGATTAATAGTTTTGAAAACTATGACCATATATATATATATAAGTATATATATATTTATATCCATATATACAAAATCTACTCGGGATCCTCGACTCCCGGTTTTAGAAAATATTTTCACCTTTGGGTCCCTGTACTAAGGGTATATGCAAATTACCGCTATCCTCTAGCATAGGTATTATCAACTGAATCAACAGATATTTATGGAAAGAATGCGAAACAGGCATGCATATATATATACCATAGCAGCATGCTTCAATATATTGCATAATTTGCTAATTAACCAACATGCATCTATCGCAAGATAATGCAAATACATATATTCATCACAACAACAGTTATAACGGGTAGAAAACTTGCCTGAGTGACTGGGGGTTACGAATGGCTCGGGACGAGTCTGGTAACCTATAAACAACAAGTAAGTTGGAATTAAACCAAAGTCACTTGTAAATCTATACTCTAACCAACTCAGACTCTAACGCTCGTTTTGCGCTTACTGATTCTCTTAAGTCACTCGAGTACCCTCGGCTCCACCATTTTTAATAATTTAACCTTTACGAGTTTTAAGGCGATTCCTTCGCGAGTGTCTTACCAACTGCCTAACACACTTACCATAAATGTTTCATGCATTAAATAACCCTTATTGGTCTTTAACCTATGTTTCAAAGTAAGGCGAGGGAAAAAGTTTCGTTCGCGAAACGCCGTTACTTGAAACGGTCGTTTCTCCTAAACCGTGCATCGGAATCGAACGAACTACATATCAAAACGAAGCTTGTAACATGAGCTATCTAAACATGGCAGTGGTCATAATCTAGCAGGGGGTTCTCGGGTCCTAATGTTATGCACAAAAATAGTCCAAAGAAAATCGGACGTTACGACGGCTATGTTTACGCGATTACCAATGTTTAAACTACTCCAATTAACCACCAACCAACTCATAACCATCAATACAACAAAACTTCACCTAAACCATACCACATCAGTCCATAATCTCCAAGGTTTTCAACTCAAACAACCACAATCACGACCTATGAACTATAATCAAGCTTCAATTACCAAAAACACTTCCAAATCAAACCAAACTACTAATAATCACAATCCATGCTTCTCATTTCACAACACCAACCATTAAACTTACTAACAAATAAAGTAAAGGCTAGGTTTTGAAGTTTATACCTTCCTTGGGAGGTGTTAAGTTGCTAAGCCTTAGGGAGCCTCCTACAAGCTTGATCTTTCCAAAGAAATCAAGAACACAAAGTTAGGCTTTGAAGTTTCTAAAAGTCCGATTTAAAGAACTGTAAAAATGAGGGTCTTACCATGATTATTTGGACGAGACTTGTGAACAAGAGTTGTAGGCCATCTCAATACCTTTCCAATGAGCTATAGAACACAATATTTGAGTGAGAAATGAAGGAGATACAACAGTTTTAGTGTTCTGGTTCTGTTTTGGCCGAGAGCATGAAGAACAATGCCTTGATTTCTTTTTGATTTTGATGAAAAATGATTTGCTTGGCTTGGTTGGTTTGATTTTTGTGTTTGTTTTAGTAAATTACCTAGTTGCCCTTGATTTTGTGTGGTTAAAAAGCCACCACATCTCCTTCCTTCCCATGTCATGCTTGTGTCATCCTCATAATGTCATCCTCCCCTCCTTGTCCTCTTCTCATTGGTTGGGTGACATCATCCTCTCTAATCCCTTTGATTAACTTCCTAATTATTTGCCTAATGACCGCTGATCTGTTATACGGTTCGCTTAACTTTCGTTTTCGTTTATCGTTTGAAGGATCATACCCGGGATCTTATTACTTAGGTTCCCTTAACCTTTCTCAATATATTATATTCCTTTTATGATCCTCTTCTATAATCCTTTAATTTAAATCCTTTTTATCCTGTTACCTTTTTCTCAAATCTTTCCGTATCTAGTGTATTTCCGGGAAAAATCAAAATGTTCGGTTTTGGATTCTGACGATCTTTACATACACTTATATCCCATATAAAGTACTAATAAAATCTCAGAATATCCATATCAGAACCCCTACATAGTGTGGCATGCAAAGTTTTCTCGTTCAGCAAAAACACTATTCATAAGGGTTTCAAAATTTCTCAAAAATTGGGGTTATTACAAAGCTCCTTTTAACTGGTCAAATAAGTCATCGATCCGCGGTAGAGGGTACTTATTCTTGATCGTCAACTTATTCAGTTCGCGGTAATCAATGCACAACCTCATACTTCCATCCTTTTTCTTTACAAATAACACCGGTGCGCCCCACGGGGATACACTCGGTCGGATTACTCCTTTGTCCAACAATTCTTGCAACTGAGCTTCCAATTCCTTCATCTCGACCGGCGCCATGCGATAGGGAGTTTTCGACACTAGTTCCTTACGAGGAGCCAAGTCAATCGTAAACTCGATCTCTCTGTCTGGAGGTAGTCCAGGAAATTCATCAGGAAATACATCCAAAAAATCTCTTACTACCGGAATATCCTCGATCTTCACAGATTCTTTCTCCACGTCCATGATATGAGCCAAATAAACTTCGCATCCTTGACGTATTAATCTTCTTGCCTTAATAGCCGTTAAAAATTTCTTCTCTTGCCTCTTTCCTTTAAATACACTTCCTCACCATCCTTGGTTCTTAACTTCACCTTCTTACTTTTACATTCTATTTGTGCTTCATGGTTTGACAACCAATCCATTCCTAGTATAACCTCAAATTCTCCTAACTTAAAAGGAATTAAGTCAGCAGAAAAGTGCCGACCTTCTATAGACACATCAGAATCAGGACAAATCTTATTAACAACAACTTTCTCTTGATTTGCTACCTCTATAATCACATTAGGCTCTAGGGAGTATGCAACACAATTTAACTTATCAAGAATACTTTCAGAGATAAAAGATCTAGTTGCTCCAGAATCCATCAAAAATTTTACTTCTACTGAGTTTATAACAAGCATACCTGCTACCACGTCCACCTCCTGCACCGCATCTTTCATTGTCATGTTAAAGGTTCTAGCTCTGGGTTGAGCTGATGGTGCTGGGAGAGACGGCAGTCCAGCAATTCTGAGAACATTAGCCTTCTGCACAGGCTCCTTGCAATTCCTGGCCATATGGCCCACTTTGCCACACTTGAAACATGTTGAATCAGGCTTCCTTACTCCACTTGGACATTCTGAAGAATAATGCCCCTTCTGGTTGCACTTAAAACACGTTATATCCAGCTTATTACACCTCCCCGGGTGTCTCTTTCCATAGTTCCTGCATTCTTGCATCTGGGATCTGCTATCCTTCCCCGGTTGTCCAGCTTTCTGGAAACGGTTCTTCTGAGCTCCATTACCGGGTCTAAACTTCTGAAACTTTTGGTTTTGACCTCCACCATTCTTCCCAAACTTCCCTCTGAACTTTGAGCTTCCTTGCTCTTGCTCAGAGCTTTCAAACTTCCTCTTTCTTCCTTCATTTTCTCTTCGGGCAGCTTCCCGCTCTCCTTCCACTATCATCGCTTTCTGAACCAAAGCAACATAGTTCTTGATCTCCAGCATTGCTATTTGACTCATAATCCATGGCTTAAGTCCCTGTTGGAACCTCTTAGCCTTCTTCGCTTCCGTATTCACGTACTCAGGTACGAACCTTGATAATTCCGAAAACTTCACCTCATATTTTGGTACTGACATTTCCTCCTGTCTAAGATCAAGAAACTTCATTTCCAATTGATCTTGCATATAGCTTGGCAAATAATTTTCTAGAAACATCTCAGTGAACTTCTCCCATGATAAGTCTTTGCCTTCCAACAACGCCTTAGAAGACTCCCACCAGAAACTTGCTTCATCTTTCAGATAATAACTTGCGTACTGAGCTTTCTTGTCGTCCTTAACTTCTGCTAACTCAAAGGCTTTTTCCATTTCTCTCAACCACGACTGCGCTTTAATTGGGTCTGGCAAACCTAAGAACTCTGGGGGATGAACAGATTGAAAGTGCTTAAAGTTTCCAACTTTAGGGGCCACAGGTTGTTGCAAAAGCTGAGCAAGTCTGCTCATCATAGTAGTTTCTGGGTTTATTTTTGGGTCTTGGGTGGGAATTTCTTCTTCTTGGTGATCTGGTGAGTTGGCCATTTCTTACAAACCTGATTGAGCAATTATTTAGCAATACGATGGCATGGCATATAACAACAGTTTCTATAAAATCTCTTTTGTGGGTTTTAAGTTTTACCCAATTTTGCACATGCAATCCTTATTACTACATAATTCTCATATCAGTGTTGTTTTATCATGGCACAGAACAGGGTTTTATTATCTTTAAACATGGTTATACGAAAACATGGTATTGAGAAAAGTTTATAAGATAATCAAGGTGCACAATGGAAAGCAAGACAATGGACTTATTTAAACAAATGGTACGTAGAGATAATTTTTGGATATCATAAGTTCTGAGATAAGGTACAATAAATAGCAGGGTTAAACAGAGGAAAAATTGGAAAACATCCCCCTATCTACCCCTAACTTCCAACTACTACTACTACTACTACTACTACTACTACAACACTGATCTAAATATAACAAGATAAATAAAAAAGGGATCCCAGCATCTGACCAAGTATCCCAAAGCCTACCGGCGCTGAAAACAACAATCTACGGGCTCAACCAACAGTCCTGTCTAATCATCTAGAATCTCTCTCAACATGACCAACATCTAGCAAATGATCTTATGCAGCCTCCAGGCCTCAGCATCAGCATAACTAGTGGATGGTCCCTCATCCAATCTCCTCCTGGTAACCTGCTCCACCATCTTCTCCCGAACTCGCCACTCATCATCCATAACAGAAGCACTCTGCCTAGACTCTCTGGCTAGTCTATCCACCAAAGCTCCCAACTCAGGAATGCGGGAGTACACAAAGTCTCGATCCTGGGCTAACTTACCACTCACACTGACAGAAACAGTCTTAGGCATCTCCAACCCTGGCTCAGGGGCAGGGGTCTCTGAATCTGGCCTCAAGGGTGAAATCTGCATGGGGATCTCACTACTCTCAGAAGGGTCCTCCTCTGGGTCTGAACTAACATACACAGGCTCCTCCGGAGAGGGCGGAATGGGGTCCACAGGGGTACCAGTCAAACTAATCTCTGAGTCTGAGTCACTACCACTACTAGGATCTTGAGAAAAAATATAAAATATCAACCAAGAAATAATGTTATGGTTAAATAAAGCTTCCAGCTAACTCACACCCTAACTCTAGTTTCCGCTTTACCAATAAAGACCTTCCTTAGACTATACCTAATAGTCTTAAACAACTCTATATGAGTCGAATTCTCTCGCGATATAGATATATTCCAAAAATACCCCTTTTTAATCCTAACTTGTCTCAGGGACTAGATCCTGTAGCTCTGATACAAACTTGTGACGACCTTAATCTCGGGGTTAGGAAATGAGGACTCACACACCTCTAATCTAATAATTAAATATGCATAAACCCCGATTAACTACTAATAGGATCAACAGGATAAAGTATGAGACAAGATTACAACTACCAATCATAAAATATAACTTACAAACCCAAAATATTATTAGATAACCAATATCGATTCCGGCTGGGAACCGACAGATAACCCATTGTATCTTTATACACTTCTTTCTAGGCGCGAGCTCACTCATGATTACCACTACCTGCTCTGGCAACCGGAAGCCCTCAACACGGTAGGGACCACCAGGTACGCTCTTACGAGCAGTGCGCCTAAGCCTGGCCATCTTCTTGCTTAACTGCCATGGTTAGATCAAAACAAATGAGTATAAAACTCAGCAAGTAACTATATAGCAGTTCTACAATATCAAATCACAATATGCTTTACCAAACTCAGGGCATTCTACTTTATTTGATCTAGGTGGCAGATTTCCATCTTTTGGGTTAAGGAAAGGTTTCTGAAGAATAGTATGGGGCTTTCAAAGAACAAGGCTCAAAGCAGAACGAAAGCCGACATTCATCACAAATCATTAAAGGATCAGAATAGATCTTTCAATAGAGGAAAGCAATAGTATTTCAAGATATAGGATCAATCATATGATCAACAATTTCAAGAATCAGGGTTCTCGAGCTTTAAGCTCCATAATAACATAATCAACTCTTTCCAAAGCAATATAAACCATTTTCATTTTCAAAAATCAATTTACTGAACAAAAGTTTCAGTTCCCTTTTAAATAATCAATTAGAACCCTTGATTGGATTACTTTTCTTTCCATTTCATTATGTACGGGTGATCAGCCTGCACCGACCTCCATCCGGTCATTAAGGTACCAATCAACATAATTTTAGCCTGAAGTTGGACTAGCCCCGCTAGCCTCTTACCATGACTGGACTAGTCCCACTAGCCTCTTACGTCCCAATCCAATCCATCAGGAATTCATTTGGAAAACCTTGAGTTGGAAAAACAAGTAGGTTTTCAAAAATCCATTTTATCATTACCAAACATTTGAAATCATTCGGACTCTTTCAAGTCGAAACTCATTCTTAATTCAGATTTGAAGGAAACAAAGTTCAGGGAGTGATTCAAAGATACGCAAGGAACAATTCATAAGAATTCTGTATCAGGGATAACAAAGCACTAAATTAGAAGGATCAACATTGGTTTAGGGATCAATAGGGTGATCAAGAGAAACAGGGTATCATTAAACAGGGTTAACAAGGATAATCAAAAGGTTCATTATGATTCATGGCTTAAGAGATAACTTGAGCAGAAAGGACAGAATATCAAAGGGTGAAATCAATAAGCTTTTCAATAACAGATTATCAAGAACCAGGGTACTTCAAATCAATATCAGGATTTCATAAAACAAGGGTTTCATACTTAAACAGTTCAATACTCTACATGGTATGAACAACATTCGCTTTATAACCATTTACACAAGTAATCAGAGTTACTTGCCTGAATTTGCTTTCCTGAAGGTTGAACTACTGCCACCTAGTAAATCCTTTCCTTTCCTAGCCTGAATGCCCTCACACTCCGAATCTACAATAAAACCAAAACCTTAATTAGATTCTCAACTCTCGTTCCCAGAACGATCACTCTATACGATAACTCGATTATATCCTTGACTCGAGCATACGAATATAGCTTATACATATAAGCACATAGCACATAGCATATCTCTTTTTCGTAACTTTTATATCCTTATATACTTAATAATCGAAGCACACTTGTTTATTCTTAGCTATTTCTCAAACCACACTATTATAACCCTTACGAGTACAGGATTTATTCACAACCAAACATTTACGTCCATAACTATCACTTATATCTTTTAAAATCAATCAACTTAGTTCCGTTTTTCTTTTGTTCCTTAATTCGAACCACATACTACAATCAAGCAAACAAATTCATAGATATTCACTTATACACCTTCAATCATCTTTCTGATCATCAAAACCAAGTTTTTGACTTTTAGTTCCTATGGTCTATTCGACCTTAACACACAAAATCAACCAAATACTTACTTTAGTTCACATAAACACATAGCTCATTCAAAAACCATTAAAGAATCATTCTCCTTTCTTTTAATCATAAAAATTCGATCCATAATCATATATATACAATCAAATTTCTCAAAATTACACCATGCATCCTTATTCTTAGCATAATCCAACTTTTAAACTAACACCCTTTTCTTTATCCAACATCGACATGCAAGTGGGTATACACACATGCACACACTTCTACCTACACATAAGTGTTTATCGAGAAGATTTAGGGATGATTGGTGAGTTTGATCAAGGAAAAGAGAGGTATACCGAGAGAGATTGAAGAAAGCCGAGAGAGAGAGAGTGTTCGAGTGAGAGAAGGAGAGAAAAGAGAGAAGAGAGAAAGTGAAAGCACGGGAGCAAGAAGAAAAAAAAAGGGAATGAGTTTATATATCACTCAAAAACAAGGGCAATTTGGTAATCTTCTAATTCCTTTTTCACTCTTACTTGTCCCATCTTTTTACTAAAATAAAACAAGGATTAAATATAAAATATCTCTCTCTCGGGAAGTCGAGAATTATTGAAAATCACATTTTTAATACGTAGGCCTCGAAATTAGCTTTTTAACCATTACTCATAATAAGATTTTGAGCGAACGGTTGATTTTATATGAATTTCGCAATCATGCCTTAATAATATCATTTTCCATATAAAATCAATTTAAAAATGCAAAGATCAACAATCAAACTCACTTATCATTTTTTAAAAAGTCTCTAGGACCACTACGAAGATCACAGAACAAATCTCATGTTTTTATCTTACTCGAATGATTTTATAAAAATGCACGAAGGTTAATTAAACCTTTATTTAAACCACGTAATTCCTTTAAAATTCACAAAATTGTAACAGATCACATAACCATGCACACAGACAACAATCTCACATATATAATCACATAACGACTCAATTCTGATCATAGAATTTATCCCTCTTTAATCCTTATCCTGTTTTACGCGTACCGGGTCACGTTCAACCTGACGGCCTGACGTTCAGCGTTTCGATTACGCTTCTCATTCTCATTATCAATTGACACGTCACTTAGGACGGAATACTTTATTTACTCATTCATTTCATTCAACCACACATAATTCGCATTTTATATTCTTTAATTCCTTATTAGGACGGGTTTCGTTCTTCCTGACGGCCCGACACCACAGCTTAACTTCTGAGCTGACTCTTTAAATTGGAACGTTTATATCCACGCTCCTATATTATAATATACAGAAAAGAAAATTAATCAGCACTTAATCACATAATTATAATCATATCACATAACACATACTTTATTGATTTAATTACATCGCATAATTATTAGTCGTCACAGAAAACATCCCCTAAGACAACAAACCATGAAACATAAAATGTTCCTCCAGGCGTTTGGAGGAAGCTGACAGGGGTTAATTTTCAAATCAGCTAGGAGGTGAGGAATGAAGGGATGAAAAGGAAACCTAAGCCCAACATAAAGGGCATATGTGTAAACAAAAAGAGTATCGGGTTTCCAATGGCAAGTACGGTCGCCACAGAAACTGGAACTAGCCTAAGGGGAGGACGAACATTATAACATGCATTTAACTTATCATAATCTATATTGTGCCATGTGTTGCAATGATTAAAAGAGTCGAGATGTGCAGTGGAAGGATATTCGTCCCCCCTAGTATTAATCATATATATCAAAGATATGTAAGAAGAGTGGATTTCGACATCCTTACCTCTTTTTGAAGTCGGGGCTATCTTGGCCGCTCTCTCGGAATTCTTATCAGCCATTGATGGAGGTTGAAGGAAACCTTGAAACCTTGGAAAGAAGGAGGCTGGAAAAGGCTTAGAGATGGCCGGAAAACTCTTAGAGAACGAAGAGTGTTGAGAGTGTTGAGAGAAGAGGAAGGAGTTTGAGAAATGAGTGAAATGAGAAGTGTGAGGATTTCACTCTCCCATCCCACTCTTATATAGGCACATGGAGGACAATTGGGCCTAAAAAAGACATTTTGGCCCAAGAAAAGAATGTTTTGGAAGGATCCAGAAATAAAATTTAAATTAAATAGATATTTCTGAAAATTTCTGGAAGAATCCAGAGAGAACCCTAGAAGTTCTAGAAAATCAGGAATGTGAGCCAAAGCCCAATTAAAAACAATGGGCCCAAGTTTGATCCCAAAATGTAAGCCCAAATTAAATTGAAAGCCCATAAATGGGGGCCCAATTGAAAGGCCTGTAGAAAATAAGCCCAATAAAGAGACAAGCCCAGAAAAGGGCCCAGATATAGGAGGTTAAAGGCCCATGAGCCAAAGGCCAGTTAAACAACCCAAAAGAGAAAGCCCAGGAAAATAAAAAAATTGTTGTTTTTTTCTGAACTAATTCGACCAGGATTAAAGCTGTGTTTTTGGTCGAATGATCTAGGTCGAAATTACCTTCGACCAGGGCTAGAAGGAGAGTATAATTCGGTCAAAACGTACGTCCTAAGCAAAAATTCCTGATCGAAAATAAATAAAAGGAGAAAATCCTGGCCGAAATTCGACCAGGATTCCTAGTCGAAGTGCCTGAGGTCGAAAAAACCACGACCAGGATCCAAAAGGGCTGAATTCGCCCAGAAAAATAAAACAAATCCTGATCGAAAGGGTCAGGAATCCTCGTCGAATGGTTCTAGTCGAAAGAATCTTCGACCAAGGCAAGGAAGAAGCATAAATCGGTCAAAATCATAAAATCCTGACCGAAAGAAATTAAAATATTGCTCGAAAAAAATATATATATACATATATATTTCCTGATCGAAGAATCAACCATGAATTGAGGTCGAAAACTTCTTGCTCGAAACCCCGTCGACCAGGGCAAACAGATGTCAAATTCGACCAGGATCCTGGTCGAATTAGACAGGATTCCTGGTCGAACCAGGTAAAAAAAGAGGGAGGAAGAAAAAGAAAATCAAGGAAATTCCTTAAATATTTTCTGGAAAATATGAACATTTTCAGAATTTAGGGAAAAATCCAGAAAATCAAGGAAATTCCTTAAATATTTTCTGGAAAATATAAATATTTTCAGAAAATGAGGAATAAATCCAGAAAATAAAGGAAAAATCCCAGAATTAAGGGAAAATTCCTGAAAATCAAGGAGAAATCCCAGAATTCAGGGAAAATCCTGGAAATTAAGATAATTCCTAAATATTAGGGATTAAAGCAAATCATTCTAAATATGTAGGTTGCTCCACGCTTTACACAAAATGATACCCTGTAAGGTAACAAGTGAAAACTTCTACGAAACCTAGCCATTATTTCCCAAAAGTTCGGGGGTAAATGATAGGGAATAAATAAATCCTGATTACGTTTATTAATATTGCATTAATTACACATGATTTGGGCCACAAAGCCTAAATAAGAAGATGTCTAACATTCAAACCAAAAAGGTTAACACATTGATCAGGCCTGATGGACCAGATCAGGCCTGATGGAACAAAGAAGGCCCACAAACCTGAATATTAATTAATTTCATAATTAATTAAATAAGGGAGAAAACATCTGTCAATATGAGTCCAAAGACGGATGTGAATCCTTGTAGATCAGCCCTCAAGGGATCAAATCGAATAAGGAATCAACTTCCTACTTCCTAGGACTCCAAAGTCCATTCTGATTCTGAGACTTGCCCATCAAGTCTCCTAACCCAAGTCCGATTTAAGGACTCCCAAACATCTATATAAGGGGCCTCACCCCACGAATCAGAACTACGTTTTTTGACTTGATCCTTGGCAATCAGCAAGGTACGTAGGCATCTTGTTAAGGCAGATCGAGTCACGAAACACAAGAGCAGTCAAATCGAGCCTCGAAGCTCATGTTCCTTAGTAATAGATATAGCAATTATTATACCTTAGTTTTTAATCCATAACATCCCTGGAACTCCAACTCTGATCAAACCCGAATAAACTCCGGCCATGTATCGATTTCATTCGTTTGTACATGAAACTTTGATTTAGTAACTCAAATCAAAGCTTGAATCATGTACAATCAAAGCCCTAACACCTAGCATACCTCAGATTAACCAAAATCAAAAACGTAAAATTGAAATTGAACATAAACCCTAATAATCAAATTAGACTATCTAGCAATAATTTTGTTTAAATTGATAGCATAAATCGACTATAAACATTCATATGAATCTATTCAAACCATCAAATCAATCAAATAAACCTAGAATCAAAAATCCCTAATTTCACTAAAGAACCCTAAAAATTAAAATAAAAAAAATGAATCTATACATGAAATTGATTGCATAAACAGATAGAACATATCAAAAGTTTCAATTTGAGTACTTACATGACTATGATTCAACCTGAGAATCACCAGAAATCAACGATTGATTCTTTGACCCGAATTCAAGAACCCTAACCCGATTTCAGAGAAAATTCTGATTTTTCTGATTTTGTTTTTATATTTTTTATATAATTTAATTACTAAAATTAAATTATTAATAATTACAGAAAAATACCACTAATTACAATATAGGCCTTAATTATATCTCTTAACAAAATTAATTAGCCCTTAATTAATAATTTATGGGGAATAATTATAAATTTTTAATTTCAAATGATAAAATACATGCCAAAATTCCACAAAAATGCATAACCCAAAAATAAAAAAATATGCAATATTTTAAAGTACCATAATTTTACAGAAATAAAAATATGATTTTGTGGCCTTCGGGGTACCCGTAGGGGCCCTGAAAAATCATTTTTCACAAAACGAGACATTTTCTAAATTAACTGGTTGTTCGGAAAAATCAATATGGTATACGTCATATTATGCAAAATAAGGCTAATTGCTCTATATGAATTAACTGCTATTAAAATGAAACCCGGATAGTATAACTTTTATTATAAATCTATTTAACACGTAATAAAATATCCAAAAAATATTACGAACTATACGGAACACATACAACACATAGCAGCTAATATTTTATGATCAATACTTATTTATAAAATAATAAAACCCATAATACTCAATTATTTTTTTATAAAACAGCCGTAATTTCCCAATTGTTACATCCTTCCCACCTTAAAAGGATTCTGTCTTCAGAATCATGCTAAGAAAACAACTGAGAATACTCTTCTAACATTTCATTCTCAAGTTCCCAGGTTGACTCTTCAATCATAGGGTTTCTCCACAAAAATCTTACTAACGGTACTACCTTATTCCTTAACACTTTTTCCCGCCGGACTAGAATTCTTACTGATTGTTCAACATAAGATAAATCAGCTTGAATTTCTATCGGCTCGTAATCTATCACATGCCTCGAATCTAGATTATATCTCTTGCGAATAGACACATGGAACACATTATGAATATGCTGCATATGTGGCGATAAGGCCAACTCATATGCAACTTTCTCCGTTTGCTTCAGTATTCCTAATGGTCCAACATAACGCGGTTTAAGTTTGCATTTCTTGCCAAATCTAGTCAATCCCTTCCATGGTGATATCTTCAATAATACGGGTTCTCCCACATTAAATTTAATATCTTTCCTAGCTTGGTCTGCATATTTTCGTTGACGATTCTGCGTTGCTTATAATCATTTCTGAATAAATTTCACCTTCTCTTTAGTTTGCTAGATTAATTCGGACCTAGAATCTTTCATTCACCAAGTTCATCCCAGCATACTGGAGATCTATATTTCCTCCCGTATAAAGCTTCATAGTGTGGCATACCAATGCTTGCATGATACATATTATTGTAGGAGAATTCCATTAACGGTAAATATTCATCCCAACTGCCTTCAAAGTGAAAAGCACATACTCGTAACATGTCTTCAATTTTCTAGAATCCAATGCAATCACATTACCATATTGCATCAGTACACATCTGAGTCCTCTATAGGAAGTGTCGCTGTAGATGACAAAGTTTCCTTGATCGTCTGGTAAAACCAATATAGGCGCAATTACCAATCGATTCTTCAATTCCTGAAAACTTTCCTCACATTTTTCATTCCATATAAACTTTTCATTCTTTCGAGTCAACCTCGTTAATGGAGTAGCTATCTTCGCAAAATTTTTAACAAATCTTCGATAATAACCAGCTAATCCCATGAAACTTATAACATCCATATGTTTCTTCGATCTTTCCCAATTCAAAATAGCTTCAATCTTTGCGGGATCAACTTAAATTCCTTCAATAATAATTATATAGCCTAGAAATTATACATATCTTAGCCAAAATTCAAATTTAGAAAATTTCACGTAAAGTCATTCCTTTCTCAAGATTTCTAAAGAAATTCTCAAATGCTCTGCATGTTTTACTTTAGTGTTCGAATAAATAAAAATGTCATCGATAAACACAGTCACAAACTTATTCAAGTATTTCTTAAAAACTCTGTTCATTAGATCCATGAATGCGACTGGTGCATTAGTCAACCCGAATGCCATTACTAAAAATTTATAGTGGTCATACCTGGTACAAAATGCAGTTTTAGAATATCCTCAGCCTTAATTTTCAGTTTGTGATAACATGATCTTAAGTCAATCTTCGAGAACCATGCTGCTTCTTCACTTAATTGATTAAATCATTAATCCTCGGTAAAGGGTATCTATTCTAAATGGTCAATTTGTTCAGCTCGTGATAGTCAATTTACAATCTCATGCTACCGTCCTTCCTTTTAACAAATAGTACTAGTGCACCCCATAGGGATACACTAGGTCTTATAATCCCTCTATCCAAAAGGTCTTGTAATTGTGTAACCAACTCCTTCATTTCAACTGGTGTCATTCAATATGGTGCTTTTGAAACTGGCTCAATACCCGGAGCTAAATAGATAGTAAACTCGATCTCACGATCCGGAGGTAACCCTGGAAGTTCATCGGGAAATACGTCTGAAATTTGCATATAACCGAAATATCTTCAATTTTCAAACCTTCTTTGCTAACGTCCAACACATATGCTATATATGATTCACATCCTTGATGTAGCAATCTCTTAGTCTGTATCATCATGAGGAATTTCTTTTTCTGTCTTTCACCCCTAAATATTACCTTTGCATCATCCACGGTTCGCAGATTTACCCTTTCATTCGCACAGTAGATTTCGGTATTATGGTCGGCTAACTAGTCCATTCCTAATATAACATCAAATTCTCACAACTTGAAAGGTATCAAATCAGCAGAAAAGTGATGTCCTACTATTTCAATATCACACTTTGGACAAACTTAATCAATGGGGACTTGATCATCATTAGCTCACTTTATATTTATCGTTTATCCCAATAATTGAACTTCACAACATAACTTATCAACAAATTCTTCAGAAATAAAAGATCTCGTAGCTCAAGAATCAATTAATACTTTTGTTATTACGGAGTTCACGGAAAGCGTACCTGCAACTACGCTTGGATCTTGCACTGCCTCATTCATTGTCATGTTAAAAGTCCTTGCCTTAGGCTGATTTTTTTTTTGTGGTGGCGGTGGTTCCATAATCCTTGGAATATTTGCAGCTACAGTTGACCCTTTACAATCCATGAGAATATGCCCTTTCCTTCCACACTGGAAACATTTAACATCTGTCTTTCCTGTTGGGCATTCGTTGGAATAATGCCCCTTCTATTTAAATATGAAACATGTAACATTCGTCTTATTACAAACCCCCGTATATTTTCGTCCACACATCTTACAATCCGGAAACGGTGATCTTGCTGCCCTTTGCTGATTTGTAATTTGGAAACGATTACTTGGTCCTCGGTTTCCCTGGTCTGGTCTTTTAAAATTCATATTTTTACGGGCCCGAAATTCTGGCTTCTTGCTGAAATGATTCTGGAAATTAGCTTGTCCCCTTTCTTTCTGGGACATTTCACTCTCGCCTTCAATTATCATGGCTTTCTGAACAACTTCTGTATATGTTTTCAGTTTAAAAACTGCCACTCTATTTTGAATTCATGACTTTAACCCCTGTTGAAACCTCTTAGCTCACTTTTATTCCGTGTCTACTTGCTCTAGAACACACCTAGACAACTCAGTTTTCTGACCTGCCTTAACTTTCACTAACGCGAAAGCTTTCTTAATTTCCTTCAACCACGTCCTGGCTTTAGTCGGATCTGTAGTACCTTCAAACTATGGTGGCTTTACTTCCTGAAACTACTTGAGAGTAATAGTGGGTAAAACTAGTTGTGGTATATGTGGTGGATTTTGAGGTTGTTGGTGATACAATGGCTGTTATTGATCGAATTGATGTTGCATCATGACCATTTATTGTTGTATCAAATTTAGCATCTGGGTCATGGTTTGATTAGTCTGTTCTTCAGAGTCATTGTTTGAATTCTCTGACCTGGTCTTTCATTTGGCTGCCATGTTCTGGTGATAAGGCAATCAATTTATTTAATAATCCGCTAAAAAATTGAATTAGTAAGTAAAGAAACAATTCAACTTTTACTAGAACAGGAAATTTAAATAAAGCAAACACATTTTTTTAACATTCCTGTCCTACACAACATTTTTATTAAATAATCTGTTTGTCCTCTCACAGGTCAAACATAATTTGAAAATATAAAAATGGACTACATGATAAATAAGGAAATGTAAATAATGTATAAACTGGAGTTTAAGTAAATAAAAGAAAAGAGGATACAAAAAGGTCTAGTATATATATATATATATCAACACACCAGCAACATGTGTGAGTGCTTGATACAAAATACTACCAAGTACTAGCTGTCGACTACAAACCAAAATAGTGATATATACACACCTAATCTCACTACTACAATCTACCCTGCCTCTATGAACATATCATACATATCATACATCTGGTATCCATCAAAATAGCTGTCATCAATAGCCTGGAGGTGCTCACTCTATCTCCTGACAAAGTGACACACGTATCACATTAATAAGTCTAACCGCACATCGATACTCTGCATAAGTGTGAACCTTTTCATGATCTAAAAACTCTAACTCCTGAGAGGCTGCTGTGTATATCTTCATGATTCTCTCTCATAAAAAATGGTCTGGCTATAATGCTGCCAAAGGTCTTGTCTCTCTACGATCTATCATCCCCAATATCTCTCTATACTGAGCTCTCTAAAAGTCGTGGCCCTCACTCATACTAGCATACATTCTATATGGAACAGTGTGCGGCTCTCCAACATATCCAATGGATCCCCTCGATGCATCTCCAAAAACCACTGCTAAATCTTGTTGTACAAACTCTGGACCGGGGTCCAGTGGAACAACTGGTTGATCCACCTCCTGCTCTCCCATCTCCTCTACCTCGGGCATCTGAAATATCTCTGGAACTGGTGCATACACTGCCAAAGGAACAGGGTAAACTACAAGCGCTAGATATGGGGCATACACGGGTGGAGGAACTACTGGTCCTAGTACTGGTACTGCAGCTGATGGATATAGCTCAAATCGTGGTAAATAAGCTACCTGATCCGGTACATGAACTGCAGCTGGTGGAACAATAGGTGCAACCCTGATGTCGACACTCGAAAGATGACTTCATCTGATAAAATACCCATGATATAAAAGAAATTTAACCTTGTTTCCCTAGAATCCAACCAAAATCTAACATATTCCCTAAAATAACCTAATATAGACCATTACAACTCTATTCTTATCTTATGTGATCTTTCTATCCTATCTTAATCCTAGTGTTCTTGTTTCAGGGACCAAAACCTACAACTCTGATGCCAAACTATAACACCCTCCAAATCTGGGGTCTAGATCTGGGGGTTACTTGCCAATTACCAACATATGTCAACCTGTATAATAGATATATAAAAATACATCTAACCTCTTTCTACTACTTATGATCTTTAAGGTTAAGGTATAAATACAATAACACAACACTACCATTATTACATTCCAAATTAAGATTCTTACAAATAGCTATGAGAGGAAGTTTATCACAAACCCAACAATCTAATCAAGTTTTAAAACTATTTATATTTTATTCAAACACACACAAGAACTACTTAAATTAAACCAGATTTGGTAACACAATGCTCTATTCCTGGATTGGGATTAGCACTCTTGGTGCCAGAGGGTCCCTCCTTTTCACTCGCTTCTTTACTACCCGTGTGTGAATAGGCTTCATTCTCGGACTTTACTAAAAGATTAAAGTGAGTAACAATAAGCGTGAGCCATAATTGCTCAGCGAGTCCGTATATATGTATAAATGTCAATAAAAGTAAATCAAATGAATCCGGTAAGGATTAAATAAGTGATCTGAAGAATATTTTTTTATTTCTGTAATTCATAAGGAATGTCATTAACAGCGATCAACAATAAACTAGAATGGACACAAAACGAATATATGTATTATAACCTGCTGACCAGTCGGGTACCCGGGCCTATTCTGGCCTTAATAAATAAATGGTCCAGTCCATCCCTAGCCCTATTCGTAACCATCCATTCTATAAGGTAAGCATCCAGAACAATCGGTATGCTTTGATGTTATCCCAATGTCACGATGCGTATCCATGTATAGATAGTGTGTAATCAATTGGAATATGAATAGAGGTATTTAACTTATCGAGGATAATCTAAATTATTGTAAAAGTTTTATGAAAAGAACAATAACTGAATTGTAATAAACCCGAACAAAGGTCATATGGTCAAGATATCAATAACTTGTATCAGGTATAGGAATTAGTATAGTAATTCACTATTTTGAATTTAGAATAGGGGAGAAAACTTGCCTGGTACGCGATCTCTATCAAATCTACTACTCTTATCTAGCTCTGGCTTGTACTGCCTTTCTTGATTCGTATTTATAATAGAAGGATACCACTTTAATTAATTTGTACATTATTTGTACATCAAATTCGGATCCACACAACCCTTATCGTCTACCCATATGATAACAAATAGCTTGTAACATAATTATAACTAGCATTTAAGGCTCAATTAATCACATAAATCATATAGCACATAAGTCAGACAGTCACTCAGGTCATTAAAATATTTTTAGAATTGAAATCAGGTCATTATACGTATTATTGTACTACAATATCTTCCTCGTATTCTAATTTTTAGAAATTATCAAACCCGTATTCCTAATTAATTGGGTCTATTACTAAATAAATGTCGAATGCCGACTCGTTTCCGAAAAAATTGGGATTGAAACTATTTTTATCGGAAATGGATCATTTTTCTGATTTTAGGAGCGTTCGTTTTACATTCAATTAATAAGAATAATCTAAATATTAATCAAAATACTTAATTATTAAAATTAATTAAATATTAATTATATTTTTAAATAATTATTTAGGAAAAATCAGAATTAAAATGATTTTTCCATAATTTTTGGGAATTAAATGAATTTAAAACAAATTATTTAAATCTACTAATTAATTATCAAAATAATTAATCAATTTAAATAAATAGTAAAATAAATAAATAAATTTTGGAATTCTGGAAAATATTTAAAATAATTCAGATTAATTTATAAAATAAATTAATTAATTAACTAAATTAATTAATCAATTTATTTAAATAAAACTGATTTTTGAGTATGTTTTTAAAAATAATAACTGAAAAATTGTTTTTGAAAATTGGATTTGGGGATTGTTGGATCTAAATCGATTTGGGGATTGTTGGATCTAAATCAGATCTGAAATGGGTTGGAAACCAGGTCATGAAGAACAACCCGGGTGAGTGATGAACCGAGAATTCGGTCACCAAAATCTTCTCCGGCCAGCTTTGTTCCTAGCCAAAAAGGTACTGTTTGTTACAGTTTTTGATCTCAAATGATTCTAAACAACTTCATCAATCCATTCCAGGCAACAACTAACCAGAATCATCCCTGGAACTCCAACTCCGATTAAACCTGATCAAACTCCGGCCAAGTATCGATTTCATTCGTTTGTACATGAAACTTTAATTTTAATAACTTAAATCAAAGCTTAAATCATGTACAGTCTAACCCCTAACACCTAGCATACTTCAGATTAACCAAAATAAAAAATGTATAAATCAAAATTGAACATAAACCCTGCCCGCAAAGGTTGGCTCAGTTGTTTAAAGAGTGGATAACTATCCTCTTGATCACAGGTTCGAATCCCACGGGAAGAGAATTTACGATTATGCCTCCCGAGCCAGAGCCTATCGCTTAAATGCGGTTTACCTTGGTTCACGTGGTTTGCGGGCTATTGTGTGAACCCGTAGGGTTTACCCAGTGCGCACCCGAATGGCAGCGGCTACGGGTTACCTACGATTAAAAAAAATAAAAAAATAAAATTGAACATAAACCTTAATAATCGAATTAGGCTATCTAGAAATCATTTGATGAAATTGATACCATAAATCGACCGTAAACATTCATATGAAGTTATTCAAACCATCAAATCAATCAAGTAACCCTAGAATCAAAAAGCCCTGATTTGGTCTAGAACCCTAAAAACAAAAATAAAAAATCTATGAATCTACACATCAAAATTGATTGCATAAACAAATGGAACAGATCAAAAGTTTCAATTTTAGTACTTACATGACTATGATTAAACCCTAGAATCACCAGAATTCAACGATTGATTTTTTGACCTGAATTTAAGAACCCTAACCCGATTTTCAGAGAAAAATCTGATTTTTCTGATTTTTTTATGATTTTTATATAATTTAATTAATAAAATAAATCTATTTAAAATTACCGAAAATACCCTTAATTATAATTTAGGCGTTAATTATATCTCTTAATAAAATTAATTAGCCCTTAATTAATAATTTATTGGGAAAAACTTTTAAATTTTAATTTCAAATAATTATAAAATATTTGCCAAAATTCCCCAAAAATTATGAATAACCTAATACAAAAATATACAATATTTGAAAGTCCCAGAATTTTACATAAATAAAAATATGATTTTTGTGGGCTTCGAAGTAGCCGTAGGGGCCCGGAAAATTCATTTTTCACAAAACAAGACATTTTCTAAATTAACTGGATGTTCGAAAAATAAATATGGTATACGCCATATTTTGCAAAATAAGGCCAATTGCTTTATACGAAATAACAATTATTAAAACGGAACCTGGATAGTATAACTTTTAATATAAATCCATTTAACATGTAATAAAAGACTCAAAAATATCCTGAACCATACAGAACACATACAACACATAACAACTAACATTTTATGATCAATATTTATTTTTGACATAATAAAATACATAATACTCAATTAATATTTTACAAAGCAGTCGTAATTTCCAAGTTGTTACACTTGTGTTGTGCACAAATTCTTACATGAGTTAAATTTAAGGCCCATAGGAATATTGGGCTTAATTGGTATGGATTTGGGAGTATTGTTGGTATAAATATAACCCAACTGGTTATAGTTTTGGAGGTACCTGCATTGAGATACATGGACCTAGGTGAAACAGCTAACCAGGAGGTCCAGCTACCTAATTGCAGAAGTACATGCTCGTTATAAGTGCTGATATATGCCAAGAACTAACTTAGATAAACATGAGAGGTGCTGGAAGTATCTGGATGGTTGGAAAGGATACAGAGGTGCTGGAAGCAGCAGAATCAGTGTTTCACTAGGGTTGTACCTCCTATAATGAAGTAGAACGGCTCCTATCTTAATGAAATGGCTTTTTAATAGGATTCTATCACTATAAACATGATAAATATTAATAATTAATGGATAGATAAATGGCTTAATGATAATTACAATTTGATTATGGATTAATATAGGTTTCTAGTGTCTAGCTACATTAGGACACTGAAACTTCACTTAGAAACGGTTGGATTAACTGTCGGAACTGATTTGACTTATCAAATCCGTGGATTATATTCCAAGTAAAGGAGTCCAACCCTGGAGAACTATAATGAGTTTGATCCCTATATATGGGGTATGTAGGCAATTAGGAAAGGGGTCTGAATATTCACTTTCTACACTAATTGACACATGTAACCATTGTGATTATTTTCCTAATACATTTGGCCATAATTGGGAAGGTATTTTGCAACCATTTTATTTGGATCTTTACCGATTCAGTTCACATTTCATACACAATCACAACTTCATTTCTATAGTTGAACCTGAGTTTATACAGCTGCAACTGCCACAATCACACCCAAACACCAAGGGTGATTCAGTTTTTTAGGCACGATTACTCTGGAGTGCTATAATCAGTTTTATCTCAAAAAAAATTGGCGCTCTAAGGAGGGGAATCCTAATATTTTTTGAGAGAAGAAGATATCGGACAATTCCAGCGAGGAACGAACACCGAGATGGGGTCAAAATGGAAATAATGGCAACCCCAATGGAGAAGTTACCAACAAGGATAGAGTGAACCACTTGCAGTAGATGAGCAACAAGATTGAGTCATTGGAGAAGAAGTCTGCAAAGTTGAGCAAGAGCGTGGGGAAGCAAAATTTTGTAAGAAGGAAGAATGTAGAGCCCATTCACATGGACTTTGAAGATAAGAAGGGAGAGGATGTCATTGATCCAAAGAAGCCCATGTTTTCTTATATTAAAACTGATAAGGAGAATGAGGTCTAGGACCCTAACAAGAAGGTTAAAGATGAAGTTGAACCTTCAGCTATGCATAGTGTGAGTGTCTTTGATCGTATGGGGAAGAAGTTGACAAACAAGGACCTCGAGCTTGAGTTGAAGAAGGAGAAGGTACCGGATAAAGTAAATGCACAAGGTTCAGTGTCTAAAGGATCGAATGGGCATAAGAAGGAAAAGAAGCCTTCCCAGGATGTTGTGTATATGTTGTGAACTTGATGATTTCATTAAAAAAACATCTTTGTATATTTTACCTAGTAAAAATTGTAGCACTCGACGGATAAGGATTATAGTCCCGACGGATGACTCAATATAGTCCCGACGGATGATGATCTATTATCCATCGAGTGAGTAGCTTATGTAACAATAAGTCTGTAGCACATTTCTGCATACACATTGTTTAGATTCTGTAAGTAGTACTCAAGTCATGTTGACTTTAACTATATATGCAGAATAGGTTGATTAATTGTACATAGATGATGTCTTGTAATCCTCCATAAATGAAATGAAGTCAAGTGCTAGATTGCTACCCGACGGATGGACAACAATGCCATTCGACGGATGATCAACTAGACAACCTGACGGATGATCATGAACTCGCCGGATGATCATGAACCCGACGGATAAAGAATTCAAACATCTGTTGACAGTGACAACACAGTCACATTCGTCGAGTGTATGTAAATGGAATGTGGAAGCCTATTCAACTGGGTTTTAGAGAACAAAGAAGCATTGCCATTTCAATGCTATTATGAAGATATTCAAAAATGCTGGAATAGAGTAATGAAGTAGCATAGTATTAGACTTTATAGTTTTTGTTTTATTATCTTGTCTTATTGCTTTGTAATCTTGGTGATATATAAACCAAGAAGCAGTAAATAGAATAACTAACTGAGATACATGGAGAGAAACATTTGTAAGCTGTATTCTTAGCATTTCTCTACATTCTTAGTTGTTCAACATTTGTAAGCAGCTGTGAGCTTTTTGCTACACAGAGTTCTCTCGATATATATTATATATCTCTGGTGGATACATTCAAATCCACCAGAAAGTTTTTAAAGACTTCTGTTTTTAATTACTTGTGTTTTGATTCATTTGAAGTTATTATTCCGCACTCTGCAAATCAATTCACACTGATATATATATTTAAGTAAGAACAATTTTATTTAAGAAAAAGTTTCAAGAATTCCATTTAACCCCCCTTCTGTAATTCTTGTTGAATTGTTAAGGGACTAACAATTGGTATTAGAGCAAGCTCTTGATAAACAAAGAGTTTTAAAGATCAACAAAATAGCAAGATGAACAAGAAGGATGTTGGAGTCAAGATTCCTTTTCTGGATAAAGATAATTACCATCACTGGAAGGTAAAGATGCATCTTCATTTACTTTCTCAAGATGAGGCCTATGTAGATTGCATAGAAAGAGGTCCTCATGTACCAATGAGAGCTGCAACTGGAAATGAGCCATTTGTCCCTAAGCCAAGGCATGAATGGTCTGATCCTGATATTGAACAAGTCAGGAAAGATAGAAAGGCCATGAATATCCTGTTTAATGGAGTTGATGGTGATATGTTTGACAACATCATCAATTGTAAAACTGCCAAGGATGTTTGGGACACTATACAGATTATCTGTGATGGCACTGAGCAAGTTAGAGAAAACAAGATGCAGCTACTGATTCAGCAATATGAGCATTTTTATAGTAAAGAAAGTGAGTCTCTCACTAACATCTTTAGTAGGTTTCAAAAACTACTAAATACTCTGAAGCTGTATGGAAGGGTCTATCAGACAAAAGACTCCAATATGAAATTCCTTAGATATCTTCCAAAGGAATGGAAACCAATGACAGTCTCATTAAGAAACTCTCAAGATTATAAGGAGTTTACTTTGGAGAGACTGTATGGCATCCTGAAGACTTATGAGCTTGAAATAGAGCAAGATGAGAGGATGGAGAGAGGAAAGAAGAAAGGAGGATCCATTGCACTAGTTGCTGAGTTAGAAAAAGAGAAGGAGATGAAGATGGAAGCTGTTGAATCAACTTCAAGGGTCTGTGAAAACAAGGGCAAGGGGCTGGTAGCTGAAAATGAAGATTCTTTGAGCCAAGATGACATGGAGGATATTGATGAACATCTAGCATTTCTTTCCAGAAGATTTGCCAAGCTCAAGTTCAAGAAGAACTTTGGAGCTGCCAACCCAAATAGAAACATGGTGGATAAATCAAAATTCAAATGTTTCAAATGTGGCTTGGCAGGGCACTTTGCCAGTGAGTGTAGAAAGTCAGATTCCAATAAAAAGAAGTTTGAGCCTGTGGATTATAAACAGAAATACTTTGAGTTGCTCAAACAAAAGGAAAGGACTTTCATTACACAAGAAAATGACTGGGATGCAAATGGTCTGGATGAAGATGAAGATGTCAGCTATGTCAATCTAGCCCTAATGGCCAAGTATGATGAAACAGAGACAAGTTCTTCAAGTAATCAGGTAATTACTATAAACCTTGCACATTTATCTAAAGCTGAGTGTAATGATGCTATAAATGACATGTCTACAGAGTTATATCATTTGTGTGTTACACTTAAGTCTCTTACTAAAGAAAATGCTAAAATCAAAGAAAACAATTTATTTTTAAGTGAGAGGAATAATGTGCTAGAGTCTCAGTTCATTGATTTTGAAAAATTAAGAATTGAGTGTAAGATTGCCAAGGAGGAATTAACTAAGTCCTTGAAGAAAGAAGAAATTTTGTAGAAGCAGCTTGAACGTGAACATGAGGTGATTAAGGCATGGAAACATCCAGAGATGTTCATGCTCAAATCACCAAATCAAGGGATCGAGTCCTTTTGTGATGCAGCCTGGAAGAAGAACAAGGAGAAGCTAGATCCAAATTTGGTGGAAGGAGTGCTAACAGATGTAGACTCGACGGATGATGAGGGTCCTCCGTCGGATAACAAAAAGGGTTATCCGTCAAGTGATGTAAATCCTCATCCGTCGACTGTGAGCAAGCCTATCAGTAAATCCAAACTCGTAAAGTTAAATGAAAAGTATGCATCAGTTTCCAAGAATTTTGTTACAGGAGAATCGAGTCAAGTTAAGAAAGGGAAAAAGGCTAATGTTGGTCATATGACTGTCAAGCAATTGAGTGACAGACTTGAAAAGATTGAGGTTAAAATAGAGGCTAAAAAGAAAAATAATAGAAATGGTAAAGTAGGGATTAACAAACACAATTACTACAAACCTGATAAATATGCTCCAAGAAAAATCTATGTCAAGTGTGGTAGTGTAAATCATTTGTCTGTTAATTGCAAATCTGCCATGCCTACTTTCATATATGTGCCACCTCACTTTCCCAACATGAATGTCATACCTCCTATGCCTATGAATGCTATGTCTACATAGAATATGAATGCACTATTTGCTAATATGCCATTTGCACCTAATCCTTATTATGATGCATTTAGTATGCCACAAATGCCATTTAGCATGCCTTAATGGAATAACATGTTCACTAGTAGCATGCCATTCCCTGTTAATCAAAGTATGCATGATAATTATGTTATGATGAATGGTTTCAAAGACCAACTCAAATGACTAAGGATGAATCTGATATCCCCAAGTCAAATGAGATAAAGCCTAACAAACAGAAAAAGAAAGCTAACAAGGCAGGACCCAAGGAAACTTGGGTACCAAAATCAACTTGATTTGATTTTGATGTGTGCAGGGAAACAGAAAGAATATATGGTACTTGGATAGTGGTTGTTCAAGACACATAACTGGTGATTCTACCCTGCTCACAGAGTTCAAGGAGAGAGCTGGCCCTAGTATTACTTTTGGAGATGACAGCAAGGGTTATACTGTGGGATATGGCTTGATTTCAAAAGACAATGTCATCATTGAGGAAGTTGCCCTAGTGGATGGTCTCACGCATAATTTGCTGAGTATCAGCCAGCTTTGTGATAAAGGCAATTCAGTAACCTTCAACTCAGAGGCCTGTGTTGTTACTAACAAAAGAAGCAACAAAGTGGTTCTCACTGGTGTGAGAAAAGGAAATATGTACCTAGCTTACTTCAACTCATCAAATACAGAATATATTACTTGTCTTCTCAGCAAAGCAAGTCAGGATAAAAGTTGGTAATGGCACAAGAAACTATCCCATTTAAACTTCAAGACCATGAATGAGCTAGTCAAGAAAGAACTGGTTAGAGGCATTCCTCTAGTGGAGTTTTCTAAGGATGGATTGTGTGATGCCTGCCAAAAGGGAAAGCAGATTAAAGCATCATTCAGAAAGAAACTTGATTCAATAATTGAAGAACCTTTACAACTGCTACACATGGATTTGTTTGGACCAGTCAATGTGTTGTCCATTTCAAGGAAAAGATATTGCCTAGTAATTGTAGATGATTTCTCAAAGTTGTTCAAGAATGAGGCTAGTGAAATCATCATCAATCACATATGGCAAGTCAATAATCATCCTAATTTCAAAGTGAGAAGAATCATGAGTGACAATGGAACTGAGTTCAAGAATTCTGTCATGAATTTTGCATGAATTTTTAGCACCAAGAACTCCACAACAAAATGGAGTAGTGGAAAGGAAGAACATATCACTTATTGAAACTGCCAGGACAATGCTTAAAGAATCTAAATTGCCAACATATTTCTGGGCTGAAGCTGTAAATACTGCATGCTACACTCAGAATATTTATTTGATCAATCAAGCAAAATACATGACTCCCTATCAATTGTTCAAGAACAAGAAGCCAACTCTAAATTTTCTTCATGTCTTTGTCTGCAAATATTATATCTTGAGAAATCAAACTGATCAGAATGGGAAGTTTGATGCTAAAGCAGATGAAGGAATTTTTGTCGGATATGCTGTTGGTAAAGCATATAGAGTCTACAATCTAAGAACCAACATTGTTGTGGAATCAATACATGTTGTGTTTGATGATAAAAAGATTGAAGGACTGTAAGATGGAGACTACCATGAGAGCCTCGAATTTGACAATGTGGAGATGGTTAGTGATGACAGTGATGATGAAAGTGATCAAGAAATAGTATCAAAAGATAATGCAGAAAAATCCACTACCAATGAAGTACAAAACTCAAGATCTTTCGAGTTGCATAATGCTTCATCCGTCGGGAGACAATCTGCGTTATCCGTCGGTAGACAATCAGCTTCATCCGTCGAAACTCAAAACTCACCACCGTCGGGTTATCAAAAGAAGCTGGAAATCAGAATAGATCACCTATAGAAAGTTCCCCTTTCTCAAATCAAAGATCCACAAACTCAGGGGGAGTTTCTAATAATCAAAACTCAATCACACATCAAGATAACAACGAGGCCTCTTCATCAAGAGCTAATCTACCTCAACAAAGGAAATGGACAAATGATCACCCCTTTGAGCTCATCATTGGTTATGTTTCTTCTAGATTTCAAACCAAGAGACCAACTCAAGAAGAATGTCTATACAACAGCTTTCTTTCCAAGGAAGAACCAAAGAAGGTAGAGAAGCTTTGTTGGATCCTGATTGGATTTTAGCTATGCATGAGGAGCTAAACCAATTTGAGAGGAATAATGTATGGAAGCTGGTGCCCAAGCCTATAGGAAAGAATCCAATAGACACCAAATGTGTATTCAGATACAAGATGGATGAAAATGGCATAGTATTCAGGAACAAAGCTAGATTGGTTGGTAAGGGCTATTGTCAACAAGAAGGAATAGATTTTGATGAAAGATTTGCTCCTGTTGCAAGACTTGAAGCCATCATAATCTTCTTAGCCTATGCAGCCCATGCCAATTTCGAGGTCTATCAAATGGATGTCAAAAGTGACTTTCTGAACGGAGATTTGGAGGAGGAAGTATATGTCACTCAACCTCCTGGTTTTGAAGATCCAAATTTTCCAGATCATGTCTATTATCTTTTGAAAGCACTTTATGGACTAAAGCAAGCACCTAGAGCCTGGTATGACACTTTATTAAAGTTCCTTTTGGAAAATCACTTCACAAGAGGTACTGTAGATAAAACTTTATTCTTTAGAAATGTTAATGGCTCTAGCATACTTGTTCAAATTTATGTAGATGATATTATTTTTTGCTCTACAGATGAGAAACTTTGCAAAATTTTTGCCAAATTGATGCAAAGTAAGTATGGAATGAGTATGATGGGAAACTAACTTACTTTCTTGGTTTGCAAGTTAAGCAAGTTAGTGATGGAATATTTATTAGTCAAACTAAATGCATTTTTGATCTTTTAAAGAAGTTCGATCTAATGGATTGCACATCTGCAAAAACTCCTATGGCTACTGCAACTAAGCTTGAATTAAACACTACTGAAAAGTCTGTGGATATTTCAAGTTATAGGGGCATGGTTGGCTCACTTATGTACTTAACAGCTAGTAGGCCAGATATAATGTTTGCTACATGTCTGTGTGCTAGATTTCAGGCTGACCCTAGAGAATCTCACTTAGTAGCTATTAAGAGAATTTTCAGATATCTCAAGGGAACACCAAAACATGGCATTTGGTACCCTAGAGATTCTGGTTTTGATCTAACTGGTTACTCAGATGCAGACTATGCAGGTTGTAGAATTGATAGAAAAAGTACTACAGGAACCTGTCAATTTCTAGGAAACAAGCTTGTGTCCTGGTTCAGTAAAAAGCAAAATTCAGTTTCTACTTCTACAGCTGAAGCTGAATATATTGTTGCTGGCAGTTGCTGTGCACAGATTTTCTGGATGAAAAATCAATTGCTAGACTATGGTTTGCAAGTTGAAAGGATTCCTATTTTCTGTGATAACATAAGTGCAATTGCCATCACTGAAAATCCAGTACAACATTCTAGGACAAAGCACATAGACATCAAGTACCACTTCATAAGGGAACATGTGATGAATGGTACTATGGGACTACATTTTGTTCCAAGTGAGAAGCAGCTTGCAGATATTTTTACCAAGCCACTGGATGAATCCACCTTTTCAAGGTTGGTAAGTGAGTTAGGTATGCTCAATTATTCTTAAATCTTTATGAGATAATTTGCAAGTTGTAATGCAACCAGAAATTTAATTAATTTTTCAGTCTTGGATGAAATTTTGGCTAAGTCAAAATTTACCTCTCGATGGATGATCGTTATCCATCGAGTTTGATCATCCGTCGGAATACAATTTGCTGATAAAAATTAATTATTTTTCCGGAATACTTTATGACTCGACGGATAACAAATTATCCTCATATGTTGAATTGTCTTAATCTTAGCCGTTGATTTCCTGAACATTATCCATCGAGTATACTTACAGTTTGTAAGCATAACACGACGGATAATGGGTGGAATTTTTACAGTTTATTTTTAAACGGCTATTTTAGGCAATTTTTATTGGCTACTTTATTTTACTTTATTATTTTTGGCAGTTATTTTTGAGATAGTATAAAAGCCTATTTCATTTCCATTGCTTTTCTTTTATCATTCTCAAATTATCTGCTCCAATTTCTTTCTCTTTCAAAGCACTTACTCTATCTCTGCAAGCTCTTATTCTCTAACAATGGCGCATGTTGTCAAGATTATGTCTCAAACTTGGTTCATTTATGAGAAGAATAACTTCACAGCCTTAGTGAACAAGGGGATTCAACATTCTGGTGACTACCACAAAATGATGGATTTTGTGAAGAACTGCAAGCTTAACTATGCCATGCTGGAATCACCCACCATCTTTTGTGAAGTTGTTGAAAAGATGTGGACCACTGTTACATACAACTCAACTGATAAGACCATCACACTAACTATCAAAGGTAATGAATTTTGTATTAATAGTGATGTTATTAAAGCATGTTTCAAGATTCCTGATAATACTGTGACCTCACCACACACAGACACTGATATAGTTAATATGCTTAATTCCATGCACTATGCTCTTTCTACTTCTAAGTTGAGTGACATTAGGAGAATGGGTCTTAGGAAGGAATGGAGTTTCATATGTGATATAGTGACCAAGGTCTTTTCTGGTAAAATTAGTAATTTTGTTTCTGTTAATATTTCCATGCTTAACATGCTTTACATGCTAGTTACAGATAAGTACTTTAATTTTAGTGACCTTGTTCTATTTGCGTTGGGTTTTAAATTAGGAGAGTTAAATAAGAGGGGTAAAAGTGTTTATTATGCTAGATTTTTTATGATGTTAGCTAATCACCTGTCTGAGGAAATTGTGTTTGAGAACCCAAACAACAAATTAGATTATTGGGTGCAAGAGAGAAAGATTATTGCAGATTTAAACAGGGCAAATCATCACAGAGAAGTGCCACTTTTCTATTTCCCTGTAATGGAAGCACCTCAGGTAAGTGAGGTAAGTTCATCTATCCCTACTACTATTCCAACCTCACTAGTTTCTTTGAGTTCTAGTGTAGCTATGGCAACTGTGTCAATGACCCAACAGTTGCCTACCCAAGCTATCAAACCAACAAAAATTTCAAAATCCAAATCAAAGAAAGCCCCCTCTGGTATCTCTCAAAAGATGCCAGTTACAAAATCCACCAACAGCAAAGAGGGGAGTGTGAAGGTGGGCAAGGTAGGTGAGGGAAAGGGTGAACATAAAAGAAACCCTAAGGATAAGGATGGAGAGTTGAGTGGTTCCCAGCCTAGCCACACTACAGTTTCCCAACAAACTGCAGTTCTTAAAAAGGATAAAAGCTCATTTCTAGTTGCATCCTCCCAAAAGGATGTAACTATTGAAAAAAGCTCTCAACCAAGAGCACAGGCCAAGAGGGTAAGGGACACAAGCTCACCCCAAAGTTATGCCAGAAAGAAGAAATCCAAAACCCTTGGGGATGCACAGGGTACACACACTGTACAAACTGGTGCAAAAGACACAGTCACTGCACCTTCTCAAATTCAGCTTGATGTGGCTCCAATAAATGTGGAGTCACAGCCAAAATCTCTAGTAATAGAAGCACCTCACACACCAAATTCTCCCACAAACTCTCTGGATGTGGATATGATCAACACATCAATTCCTGATTCCCCTTCTTTAACTTTGTTGGGGAAGCCAAACTCTAATACAAGTGAGCATCATCTTTTAGATGATTTGTTGGCTCACTTGCCAATTCTTTCAGGAACTGTTGAATCATCTGTGCCCAAAATATCATCAATCAGCACAGAGACCACAATAGTTTCAATTCCAGGTTCATTTATTTCTACTCTCTCGATGGATATTGCTCATCCGTCGAGTAGTGAGTGTATCCCGACGGATAAGCTTAACAGCAGTTATCCTTCGGATAGAAAAACCACTAACCCGATAGATATTACTCATCCGTCAAGTGTCTCTGCATAGTTTCAAACTTCATTTATTTCTAGTGTAGAAGAATTAGTGGTTGTACAGTCACTCTTAGGATTGAGGGCAGAGAGTGCTATGAGTGAGAGTCTGGGTTTCTCCCAGGAAAAAGGAGAGCAAAAGAGTGAAAATATGCAATCCATTTCTTCAGGATTTGCAAAAGTAAGTGAGAGGAGTCCCACCTTAGATCGTGAAGGTAAGGGTGTGAGGGTGGGGAGCCAGGGTGAGACCCTGATGCAATAAAAGAGAGAACACGAGAGAAATGTAGGTACATGAGCTATAAGGATGGATGTCATTGCTAGTGAGTCAATGAATATCCAGGATGTAGACAGGGATGGACTATCTCAGCAAACTCAAGTTGTTATAGATTCCACCTCCCTTGATGTTGAGGAATTTACTCATCTTGTTCCAGCTTATCAACTTCTAGCTGAATAGGGCAATGACAATGCAGAAAGGATGCTCAATTTGGTGCATACCACTCAGTCAATGCTAAGAGCTAAGGATGCCATCACAGCTTTGCCTTCCACAGCTGGTGATGTGGATTATGATACTGGTGGTTCAGTAGATTTCTTTGGTGATAAAGGTGGAGATAGTGAAGAAGAGGCATTGGACATAGGGGGAGAAGTAGCTTCCAATTCAAGATCAGGCATGCCATCATGGGCATTTTCAAAGCACTGTGATGAGCACTACTTCAAGACAACCCTGATTCAACTAATCAATCAGACAAAATCTGCCCTTCAAACCACTACAAATGCCAATACCAAGAAGCTCCTTCAAGCACATCTTGCTTCTCTGCAACTACAACAGATTCAAGGCTTCCAACATGCTAAAGATGTTAACACCATCAAGGGCGATATTAATGAGATGAAGAAGGCCATTTCAGACAAAATGGATTCTAAGCTTCCAGAAGCTACAATGCTTGACATCAAGAGGCAACTAAGGAAAAATTATAATCTTGCAACAAAGATAGATGCTTTGGATACAAGAATGTTAGCTATGAAAGCATCTCTAACAGCCATTCATCTTCATCAAGCCCAACAGACAGATTTACTTCAGAAATCGGTGGCTGCTCAAATCTCATCCTCTACTCAACTTGATGATAACAAAAAGGGGGAGAAAGGACCAAGTGAGGGGGAGAAGCTTCAAATTCAAATCAGTAAAGTAATTGTGCCCACAATTACTTTCACCAAGCCACCAGTAACAAATAATATAGATCTGATCAATGCATCAGTAGCCAATTTAATAGAAGCTGAAAAGGAGCAGTTGAAGCCAATCAACTGGGAGAAAATTGATGAGGACATACAAAGGAAGTTTTGGCTAGTAAAGAAGCAAGTAAAGTCAGCCATTCATCACACTGAAGTCAAATAGATCCCTGTAAATGAAATGAGCATGAACTATCTGGAAAGAGGACAGCCATCCTGCATCAAATATCCAAAAGATGAAATTATTCTGATGCCGAGGGTAAACTATCCAAAATCATCATTAACGAAACCTTTGGATACAGTGTATGAGACACATAAACCTGATGAGAAGAAGCTTCTATCAAGGTCAATTGCCTTCTACCAGGATCCAACTGATTCAGCTTTAAATAGAAGAATTGCTAAAGTTTTCAGGAATGGGAGATAAATTTGTGTGGTGGCTGGACATCCTCAATTTGCTCAAGAAAAGAGAGACGAAAAGGCAAGATCGAAGCAGGAAAAGAAGCAAGTTATTCTAAATGCCAATAAGGCTAAGCAAAAGAAAGAGCAAGCTGCTATCTTGGCCAAGCTACAAGCTGTGAAACCAACATAACAGATTCCTTCTCAGCCATTTACAATCACTGAATCTGAAGATCCAAAGAAGCAAGTTAAATTAGAACAGAAGAAATCTCCAAGATACAAGGAATTGGCCAAAAGAACCAAAAGGAGACTGGATTTTGTTGATAAGGAATTCGAGGATCAATTTTCTAAGGAATCCACTACAACTCAAGCATCAAAACCCTATATGGTATTTGAAGACATCAAGGTGGTGGATCCTTACAGGAACATTCATGGTGAACCTATTGTGCCTAAGAATGAACCAATAGACTGGGAGAGCCTACCAATTCCTGACTTCAATTTTCCAATCCTTAGCAAGCCAAAAAGAACAAAGTCAAGAGCAGTCAAGAAAGTGAAGCTGTCACCTCTCAAATCCAAATTTCTAGTCAAAGCTCAATCTAAAGTCAATAAGGGAGATTACATGTACTTATGTGACATCAAGGAATTCTCTGATCTAAATCTCTATCTAGATGAACTAGAAGAAGTGAGAGGGATTGATGCATACAGAAACCTACCTGAAAGGTTAGTGTTCAAGTACAAGGGAGAAAAGGAGATTCAATGGCCACTTCACAGGATCCTTCAAGAAAGCCAAGATGTACTGATTATGGTTTATTCATCTTTCAAGAAGAACTTTGGGTTCAATATAACTGCAAGAAGATTGGTTCTAAAGAAGATTGAAGAACTGAGGAGTTTTAGAGCTAAATATGCACTCCCAAAGACTCTAATTATCCCTTACACAGGGAGAAGAGTGCATCTAAGGCCCTACTGGCTGACGGAGTTCATGGATGACAAAGGAGTGAGAAGATTCTTCAGATTAGAAGAACAATTGAGCATCTATAGCAATGAGACTCTCTTGGAGATGCAAGAAAATTTAAATCTCTCAGAATCTGATGAACTAAAATTCCACAGACAGCTCTAAAATCAGATAGAAGAAAATAACAGAACGCTTGGAAAGAGATCCAGACCTTCAAGGAACTAGATAAATCTGCTCAGGCTAGAGGAGCACCTTAAAAATGACTGTGAGCTAAACTTTGTACATTTTGTTAATTGAAGCACTTTACAGTTTTATCTATCTACTTTCAAAGTTGTATTTTTTGGGTGTTTTGTTATGATCAAGTTTCTCTTAATTTATGGCTATAATTCCAGTAGACATAAATTGGGGGAGATTGTTGTGTATATGTTGTGAACTTGATGATTTCATTAACAAAACACCTAGGTAGATTTTACCTAGTAAAAATTGTAGCACTCGGCGGATAAGGATTATAGTCCTGACGGATGACTCAATATAGTCCCGACAGATAATGATCTATTATCCATCGAGTGAGTAGCTTATGTAACAATAAGTCTGTAGCACATTTCTGCATACACATTGTTTAGATTCTGTAAGTAGTACTCAAGTCATGTTGACTTTAACTAGATATGCAGAATAGGTTGGTTAATTGTACATAGATAATGTCTTGTAATCCTGCATAAATGAAATGAAGTCAAGTGCCAGATTGCTACCCGACGGATGGACAACAATGCCATTCGACGGATTATCAACTAGACAACCCGACGGATGATCATGAACTCGCCGGATGATCATGAACCCGACGGATAAAGAATTCAAACATCTGTTGACAGTGACAACACAGTCACATTCGTCGAGTGTATGTAAATGGAATGTGGAAGCCTATTCAACTGGGTTTTAGAGAACAAAGAAGCATTGCCATTTCAATGCTACTATGAAGATATATAAAAATACTGGAATAGAGTAATGAAGTAGCATAGTATTAGACTTTATAGTTTTTGTTTTATTATCTTGTCTTATTACTTTGTAATCTTGGTGAGATATAAACCAAGAAGCAGCAAATAGAATAACTAACTGAGATACAAGGAGAGAAACATTTGTAAGCTGTATTCTTAGCATTTCTCTGCATTCTTAGTTGTTCAACATTTGTAAGCAGCTGTGAGCTTTTTGCTACACAGAGTTCTCTCGATATTTATTATATATCTCTGGTGGATACATTCAAATCCACCAGAAAGTTTTTAAAGACTTCTGTTTTTAATTACTTGTGTTTTGATTCATTTGAAGTTATTATTCGGCACTCTGCAAATCAATTCACACTGATATATATTTAAGTAAGAACAATTTTATTTAAGAAAAAGTTTCAAGAATTCCATTTAACCCCCCTTCTGTAATACCAGAAAAGAAAGACGAAGATCAGCTGTCTGATGGGGAAGGAGGCACTTACAAGTTCAAAGCTCAGCACATAATACCAGTGAAGGTTCTAGTACAGAAAAGAAAGATGAAGATCAGCTGTCTGATGAGGAAGGAGGCACTTACAAGTTTAAGGACCTTTAAAAAGCCTTAGAAAAAATGAAAGAAGAGAAGATATAGATCTTAAAGTTAGCTATAACATCTCCCTTCATTAAGAAGATAAGAAACTCACCCCTTCCGTGTTCGTACAAGGGGGCAAGTGACTTGAAGTTTGATGGAGCTACTGATTCAGTGAAGTATCTCTGTCACTTTAACAGTGAGATGGAGGATTACCAGGTCAGGGACCTAACCAAATGTAAGTTGTTAGCTGCAATATTGAGGGAGAATGCTCATCAATGGTTCAAGAGGCTTCCTTCAAATTCAATCCTCTCCTAGAGGCACATATGTGAGATTTTTGTTACTCAATTCCAAGCTTGAGTTGCCTATGCACCACCTACTAAAACTCTGGCCAACATTAAGAAACATGACGATGAATCATTGAGGGAGTATTTCAAGCGTTTCAATGTTGAGGTGTCAAAAATGAGAAGGGCCCGGTACAAAGTTTTGGAAGGAACTCCATCGTGAAGAACCTAAAACTCTTATTGACTTCTACAACAAAGCTGAACATGAAGCTAAACCCCCAAAAATGTGTTTTTAGGGTTGAGTCAAGAAAGTTTTTGGGGTTCAGAGTAAAATATCAAGGTATTGAAGCCAATTCACAAAAATTAACGCTTTAACTGAGATGCGTTCATCTCGTATATCAAGGAGGTTCAATGCCTGACAGGATGGGTAGCTGCTCTAAATAGGTTCGTGTCTAAATCTTCAGACAAATGTAGGGAGTTTTTTGCAGCAATCAGAAAAGGAAATATTTGTGAATGGACTTCATAATGTGAAGTTGCATTCCAGAAACTGAAGCGGAAATTAGGCAGCCCTCCATTGTTATATAAACTTATGGAAGTAGAGGTTTTCATCGTCTACCTGGCAGTTTTTGAATATTCCATTAGTGCAATTTTAGTACGTGAAGAAGGCAAGGTTCGATTTTATGTGTATAATATCAGTAAAAAGGTTATTAGATGCTGGACTCGATACACCAATATGGAGAAGCTTGCATATGCCTTGATATTTACAGCAAGGAAGCTTTGACCTTATATTCATGCACATAAGGTATAAGTACGTACCTCATATCCATAAAGTCAGGTACTTCATAAGCCAGAAGCTTCAGGAAGCTTAATAAAATGGGCCATAGAGTTGGGTCAGGTTAATGTCGAATATAATCCATGAACAGCAATACAGGGACATTCCCTTGCTAATTTTTATTAGAATTTCCTGAAACATTTCATGTGGAAGGTAATGAATGCACAGCTCAATCACCATTCGAAAAGAAGGTGGAGGAAAATTGATCACCCCGGTGGACCCTGTATGTGGATGGAGCTATGAATGGGAAAGGAGGTGGTTCAAGTGTGGTACTAGATAGCCCAGAAGGACACTTCTTATAAAGTGTAATCCATTTTGACTTCCATGCAATAAATAATGATGCAGATAATGAAACCTTGACTGCAGGACTAAAGCTTGCCTTGGAGGTGAAGTGGAGAACCTCAATGTCTATAGTGATTAAATGCTAGTGGTCTGGCACATTCGAGTAGGTTTCAAGCTAGAGATCCATGTACAGACCTATACATAAGGTATTTACAGGAGTTGATGAATATGTTTAAGAAAGGGCTCATTTGGAGCAAATTCCAAGGTCAAAAAATAAAATGTAGATTCTCTGGAAAAGTTGGGTTCACAAAAAGAAGCTACATTATTAGGTGTTATCCCATTGGAGGTGTAGCAGCAGCCAAGCATCCCAAGATGGAAGTTTCCACAATAGACACAACTATTGAAGGTAAATGGATAAGTCCCATATATGACTACATCATAAAAGGAATTCTTCTAGAAGGAAAGGAAAAAGCAAGGAAGTTGAAGTATTAAGCTGGAAGGTAGGTGGTCTAAGAGGGAACTCTCTATAAAACGGGTTTCAATAAACCACTTCTATGGTGTATATTAGGAAAGCAATGTGAGTACATCATGGGAGAGGTTTATGAAGGAGTCTATGGAAACCATTCGTGAGGTACATCTTTGGCTCACAAGATGCTACGTCAAGGATATTATTGGCCCAGTCTACCGAAAGAAATTACCTCTACACAAGGTCATGTGATCATTGTCAAAGGTAGGCTAACTTTGACAGTAACTTAGTTGTGTTGTTGAAACCTCTTACAAGCCCATAACTGTTTGCTGTGTGGGGGATTAATTCAGGAGCTTCCCAAAGGAAAAGATGGGGTGAAATATGCAGTTGTTGCAATGGATTACTTCACCAAATGGGCATAGGTTGGACCTCTAGCTACTATTACAGCAGCAAAGCTCAAGGAGATTGTGTTTAGAGTATTTTTATGCATGTATGGTGTGCCTGAAAAACTAATTTATGAGAATGGAAAACTGTTTGACAGTAAGGAGATGAAGGAGTTATGTGAGATTGAAACTGCAGGTGCTAAAATATATATTCAAAATAATCTACACAATAATCATATTATAAAATATGTGTTGCTTTTTTTATTAGTAGTTGAGTTTTCACATATTTTAATATAAGATGATAACAACATCATTCATAAGGTTAGATCATCAAAACGAATCGTTGAAGTGTAACGTTTGAAAAAAGAGTTTTCCATTGAAACTGCAAGTGGGTTATAAATAACCCCTATAATATATAAAACATCATATATGTTATATAAGATAATCTTCTCCTATTTGTTTTTCCATTAACACATTTAAAAATATTATTCACACTCTTCATAATAGCATATTAATATTAGTAATATAAAAGAATTATATAACCACAACCCTAAATCATAAACATATACCCTAAATTAATAAGATAATAAAATCTATAAGTTTTACATATTAATTAGATTATTTATCTAAAATCACATGTTAAAACTAAATTTGGTTAAACGAATAATGAATATAAAGTTTTTTAGTATTATAAAAAACTAAATACAAATAAAATATCACTAATACTGATCGGGTTTTCAGAATCCGATCGGTCAAATTCGGTTGCTATAGGTACCGACTGATATGGTCATTATCGTGCCAATGATTTTTCTTTGAACTCGTTATAATTACTACTTTAACTGACCAGTTTCTTTATAATCGGTTGGTATTGATGACGTTGAATGTTAAAAAATAGTCGATATTCATGTATTCGGTCATTTTAAAGGATAATAAATTTGTAACATAAGCTTAATTTTGGGCAACTCATGTACAACATAGTATGATATCCATATCAATGAACAATAATATCAATTACATTATACATAATAAAGAAAAATATTTTGACAAATAATTAATAACAAATCATAGTCATCGATTTATAGTCGGTTGGTATTGATGACGTTGAATGGTAAGAAACTGTTGATATTCATGTATTCGGTCAATTTAAAGGATAATAAAATTGTAATATAAGCTTAATTTTGGGCCACTCATGTATAACATAGTATGATATTCATATCAATCAACAATAATATCAATTACATTATACATAATAATGGAAAATATTTTGACAAATAATTAGTTACAAATCATAGTCATCGCTTTCTTCATTACAATCAATATCTTCCCATTCATATTCCTATTCCTCTTCATTATTATTTTCTTCTTCTTCTTCTTCTTCTTCTTCTTCATTATGTATAGTTGGAACATTTGCATATTGTGAAAAATAAACGAACAAAGAAAATGATGGTACGGGTCTAATGATTTATCTTCTTGAAAAGCATCTTCCCTAAAGGCATTTATAGACTCGTCATGAGGATGATGTTTACTTATCACAACCGTCTAAATATTACTTTATGGTGACATTACAATTGGATCATAGTACACTTTATTAGCTTGACTAGCCAAGATTAAAACCTTCTTCATTAAGCCTTAGTGTCATATTAATAGTAATAACACGGTTTTTGTCAACTCGTACACCGGATCCAGAACTATCAAACCAATCAAATAAGAATACATGATTTCCCTTTTGATACTCAATTTTGATGGCTTCTTGCATTGACCATAATAGTTTCTAAAAATATTATCATTTGAGGTACATTTCACCATGACTCCCCAATTAGATGCCGAAATTATCCTTCTTTGAAACTTATATCCATTAACAATATAAGTTTCATATAACAATACCAATTTTGTTGGCCTGCCAGCAAGTTCTTAAAACGAGAATACTGGCCATCATTATTATCAACTTTCCTACTCATCCAAGTTTTGAATCCACTTTACATGGTTCTCTCCAATTCATCCGGTGTTATATTTGGTTCATTTTCTTTGATATGAGCTTGAGATTTATTTATATAAGGTTCATTTTTTGGCAAATTTAATAAAACATATTCTTCCGCCTTTAATCGTTCAACATCACTCAAATTTCACCTTTCTCGGCTCCTTGAGTGCTACCTGAATATGTGAACACTTCTTAATCATTTTCATGATTTTTACCGACCAAAGCCTCGTTATGACCAAATTAATTATGCATACGGTGTCAGGTTTAGAATCAATGTAAAATGAACAGGCATTTAACATCTCCTCTTCAATGTAACATTTCGCAATACCCTCGCCTTGTTACGAACCTTTTCCTTTATAAACCCCATCATTCTCTCAATAAAATACATCCACCGATAATGAAGGGGTCCACCGAACCTACATTCTTCCGCCAAGTGTAAACCCAAGTCCTCCATTGAATCATATCACCCAACCGAAAAGATGATTTCCAACAAACTCAATATTTGGACTATAAACTTCTCCAAAATTTACAAATCATCACGAATTAGGATAGAATAGCAAATGTCATGAAAGAAATTTGAAAGAGCGGATAATGCATCCACAACATCTTATGGTAGAAGTTCACGAATGGAAAGTGGCAACAATCTTTGAGTTATTTTCTTGTGAGCATGAAACATGCCATTTGTTTGTTTCCATTTGTGGGGATCCACAATTCGGGATGAACATTCAACATTTTGCATCCATTTCTTGATTAGCATGATCCTTTAAATTTTTAGTATCTGAATTTTTGTGCTTCTTTTCGGGTGGTGGAAATTGCAAGTGTTCAACTAATTATTTTAAAGACTCACTACTTGATCGACCTTTAAACACTTTAGTTTCTAAAGTTACAAACCTAGCACTTGGAAGATGTAGTGGATCATCTTTGTGTAAAAACAACAATTTGTACTGAAAAACCCTTGTTTTCCATAATTTCTCAATTGAATACCTTGAAAATCCCCAAAACAAACCCGGAATAAGAGCTTTCCATTTATTAAAGGGAGAAAATAGACATTAAGATCTTGTCATGGACTCTTTTCACCAAGGTCTAGAAGAGTAAGAAATGTGAATGATTTTGTCACCACCCATAAAAGGTGGAAGATTATAAACAACCACAACCATCAGCTAAACCGTGTACACTATTTTTCCCTATTTTTTGAAGGGATTGAATCAACGGGCTCCAATGATAAGATGTACATTTCAACTATCTCTTGCAGATGATAAATAATGACGGTCAAATTATTTCCATTCATCTTCGTCCGTTGGATGACTAAGTTCCTACGGTTTTATCTCTATTACCTTATGCCTACTAATATATTCTGATGTATGTTCGAACGTATACAATCTTTGTAGCCGGGGAGTAATGGGAAAATATCTTAAGACCTTGTGTGGTATTCCTTTTACATTTTTCTTCTTTTGACTATTGTAACGATCTTCATCATTCCCTTAGTACAACGTACAATCATTTTTACATAAATCAATTTTTTATACCCCGAACTTAGATTCTTCATCAATGTCTTCATACTATTATATGTAAGAGGAAATGTATTGTACTTATGAAGAACATCGAAAAGAATTGCTAGCTATGAGTCAAACCTTTTTTCGGAGCATTTTTCCGCATTCTTAAAATATAATAATTTACTACTATCATCTTCATGTGCTTTTTATTACCGGGTTAAATAGGAGTTTACGCATCACTAGCATCCTTATAAAATTGAGAAGCACTTGAGTTTGGAGATTCTTCATCAACCTTACTGTTAGATATATTTGTGATGTCATGTCTAATATAATTTGTGTTTAGTTTTCAGATCTTACTTAACAGGACAAATCATGACTTAACTGGAAATCAATACTTATACTGATTTCAGGACTTAAGATATCAGAACTTAAGTTGTCAGAACTTAAGTTATCAGGAGATATTTATCATGAGATAATATCAGGACTTAAGTAGACTTTCAGATAAGGCAGACGGCTGATTTAAAGGATAGAAGATCAAGACAAATACAAGAAGAAATAAGCATAAAGAAGGAATTCTATGAAGAATAGAATACTTGGAAAAAAAGATAACTAGTTGATATATTTTAGGAAACAGAATTATATTCCATATCAATTAGAACATTATCTTGTAACTGTTTAGTATATAAACACAGACATAGGGTTTACACTATATGTGTTATCTTAATCGAAGTCATTATTCTTTGTAACCCTAGCAGCTCTCGTGATAATTTGTTCATCACTGAGAGAGAATAGTTCTTTGTATCAGAGTTTATTATGTTAAATAAACTCTGTGTTCTGTTACTTGAGTTCTTATATTCGATTTGATTATGGTAAACACTGTATTCAACCCCCTTCTACAGTGTGTGTGACCTAACAAGTCTACTTCAGTTAGATAGAGTAGTGAGCCAATCATACCTCTTTAATCAGTAATATTTACTGATGTACCAGTATCCTTATCCAATTTTGTTGCAGTGGCCATAGGAGTGGATGCACTTGAACAATCTTGCATTCCAAATTTCTTCAACAAATTTCTGGTGTACTTAGATTGACAAATAAAAGTTCCTTATTCATTCTGCTTGACTTGAAGGCCCAGAAAATAGCTAAGTTCTCCCATCATACTTATTTGATATCTTGACTGCATTAGCTTGGCACGCCTTTTACAAAGTCTGTCATTTGTAAAACCAAAAATGATATCATCAGCATATATCTGCACCAAAAGTAAGTCATTTCCATGGTTGAGATAGAATAAAGTTTTGTCAATAGTCCCTCTGTTGAATCCACTTTCCAGAAAAAACTGAGCTAATGTCTCATACCATGCTCTTGAAGCTTGCTTAAGGCCATAAAGTGCTTTATCAAGTCTGTAGACATGATTAGGAAATTTTGAATCTACAAAACATGGAGGTTGTTCAACATATACTTCTTCTTCCAATTCTCCATTAAGAAAAGCACTTTTTACATCCATTTGAAAGACTGTAAACTTTTTGTGAGCAGCATAAGCCAAAAATATCCTTATGGCTTCCAATCTAGCAACTGGTGAAAATGTTTCATCATTATCAATTCCCTCATGTTGAGAATATCCTTTTACAACCAGCCTTGCTTTATTCCTTGTAATTATACCATCACTATCAGTTTTGTTTCTGAACACCCACTTTGTACCAACAACAGATCTGTCTTTGGTGTTGGCACCGGGGTCTAGACTTTATTTCTTTCAAATTCATTTAGAACTTCCTGCATTGCTTGCACCCAATCAGCATCTTGAAGAGCTTCTTCCACTTTCTTTGGTTTAGTCTGAGAAAGAAAAGAGTGATAGAGATAATCATTTGATGTTGATGTTCTATAAGGGTTCCCATACTAAGACCTTCTGAGTACCCCATATGGAAAGTGAAGATGGCTATATTTCTGGAAGCTACAGATCCAGAATACCTTGACAGAATTAATGAAGGACCGCATAAGGCAACCAAGCTCTCTGTTGTAGTTGCAGATCAGCCAGCAAAGACCATACCAAAGGAGAAAAGTGAATACACAACTGAAGATATCTCATCCATTGCCAAGGATACAAAAGTAAGGCATTTGCTGCATAGTGCCATTGATAATGTCATGTCAAACAGGGTAACTAACTGCAAGACTGCAAAGGAGATATGGGATGCATTGGAGACAAGATGCCAGAGAACTGATTTAATTAAGAAGAACAGGAGGACTATACTCACTCAAGAGTATGAGCACTTTGACTCAAAACCTGATGAGTCATTAACTGGTTTATATGACAGATTTGTCAAACTCTTGAATGATCTGTCACTGGTGGATAAGGAATATGATCTTGAAGATACTAATCTTAAATTCCTTTTAGCTCTTCCTGAAAGTTGGGATTTGAAGGCCATAACTATAAGAGACAACTATGCTCTTGATGAAACTACTCTTGATTATGGTATGCTCAAGACTCATGAACTTGAGATGGATCAAAGAAGCAAGAGGCATGGGAGAAGGTCAAGGAAAGTTGTTCTTAAGGCTGAGGAGGAATCCCCTAAAGTGGTTGTCTCAAAGAAAGGCAAAGGAAAGGCTCTCATCACAAAGTCTGATACTGAGTCATCAAGTCCTGATAGTGATGAGGATTCAGAAACTGAAAGTCTATCTGAGATGGACCATGATGAAGAGATGATGAAGATGTGTGCTCTTGTGGTGAAAGGAATCACAAAGATTGCATACAGGAAATTCAGAAAAGGAAAGAAATTTTCCAGGAAAGGTGCAAGTTCTGATAAAAAAGGTTTCAGAAAATCTGAAGGCAAAGGAGGAAAGTCTGATAAAGGAGATTACTCAAATGTCAAATGCTACAACTGTGGTGAGAAAGGCCACATATCTCCTGATTGCAAGGAAGTGAAGAGTGACAAAAGCAAGGCTCTTATCACAAAGAAGAAAAGCTGGACAGACACTTCAAATTCTGAAAGTGAGGTGAACTATGCCTTGATGGCAAATGCTGATAGCAGTTCTGATGCTGCTGAGTTAAAGGTACCTCAAACAACTTATGTTTTTCATACTTATGATATTAATGAGTTGAGAAGATATCTTAAAACCATGTTCATTAGTTATAGAGATCAAACTTTAACAAGTGAAAGATTAACTTCTGAAAATCTTGCTTACAAAAAGAGGAATGATTATTTAGAAAAAGAGTTAGTTATGTTACATCAAACTCAGAAAGATAGAGATAATTCTTTCTATGTTAGAGATGAAGTGCTTAAAATGAATGAATCTCTAAAAACTGAGTTAGAAAAGGAGAGAGAGATTATCAGGACTTGGACTAACTCTGGCAGAACAACTCAGAATCTGTTAAGTAGTGGAAATTGGAAAGAGGGCTTAGGTTATGGAGATGGTAAGAATAATAAAGGAACTGTATAAGAACTAGAACATCAACATCAAATGAATGTCTCTATCACTTTTTTCTTTCCCAGACTGAACCAAAAAAAGTGGATGAAGCTCTTCAAGATGCTGATTGGGTGCAAGCAATGCAGGAAGAGTTAAATGAATTTGAAAGAAATAAAGTCTGGACCCTGGTTCCAAGACCAAAGAAAAATCTGTTGTTGGTACAAAGTGGGTGTTCAGAAACAAAACTGATAGCGATGGCATAATTACAAGGAATAAAGCAAGGCTGGTTATAAAAGGATATTCTCAACAAGAGGGAATTGATTATGATGAAACATTTGCACCAGTTGCTAGATTGGAAGCCATAAGGATATTTTTGGCTTATGCTGCTCACAAAAAGTATACAGTCTTTCAAATGGATGTAAAAAGTGCTGTTTTTAATGGAGAATTGGAAGAAGAAGTATATGTTGAACAACCTCCATGTTTTGTAGATTCAAAATTTCCTAATCATGTCTATAGACTTAATAAAGCACTTTATGGCCTTAAGCAAGCTCCAAGAGCATGGTATGAGACATTAGCTCAGTTTCTTCTAGAAAGTGGATTCAACAGAGGGACTATTGACAAAACTTTATTCTATCTCAACCATGGAAAGGACTTACTTTTGGTGCAGATATATGTTGATGATATCATTTTTGGTTCTACAAATGACAGACTTTGTAAAAGGTGTGCCAAGCTAATGTAGTCAAGATATCAAATGAGTATGATGGGAGAACTTAGCTATTTTCTAGGCCTTCAAGTCAAGCAGAATGAAGAAGGAACTTTTATTTGTCAATCTAAGTACACCAGAAATTTGTTGAAGAAATTTGAAATGCAAGATTGTTCAAGTGCATCCACTCCTATGGCTACTGCAACAAAATTGGATAAGGATACTGGTACATCAGTAGATATTACTGATTACAGAGGTATGATTGGCTCACTACTCTATCTAACTGCAAGTAGACCTGTTAGGTCACATACACTGTAGAAGGGGGTTGAATACAGTATTTACTACAATCAAATCGAATATAAGAACTCAAGTAACAGAACACAGAGTTTATTTAACACAATAAACTCTGTTACAAAGAACTGTTCTCTCTCAGTGATGAACAAATTATCACGAGAGCTGCTACGGTTACAAAGAATAATGACTTCGATTAAGATAACACATATAGTGTAAACCCTATGTCTGTGTTTATATACTACACAGTTATAAGATAACTAATTGATATGGAATATAATTCTGCTTCCTAAAATATATCAACTAGTTATCTTTTCTTCCAAGTATTCTATTTTTCATAGAATTCCTTCTTTATGCATATTTCTTCTTGTATTTGTCTTGATCTTCTTTCCTTTCAATCAGCCGCCTGCCTTATCTGAAAGTCTCCTTAAGTCCTGATATTATCTCATGATAAATATCTCCTGATAACTTAAGTTCTGATAACTTAAGTTCTGATATCTTAAGTCCTGACTTCAGTATAAGTACTGATTTCCAGTTAAGTACTGATTTGTCATGTTAGTTAAGATATGAAAACTAAACACAAATCATCTTTAGATATGACATTATCAAATATATCTAACAATCTCCCCCAACTTGTAAATTAGCATAATATACAAGTTCAACAGATATTTGATAATGTCAAAAACATTAAGTACAAATGCACGAGAATTTGACTAGATAACTACAACTTACAGTCCTTATAGCTTTACCATCCTCAAGGTCTAATAACAGCTTCAGTCTGTGTACACTTCAGAATTTAAGCAGCTGTAGATCTTCGACTTGGATTCAATTTCTGATCTCTTTGATATCAGGAGTTGTTCTGAGATAATTCCTTAAAAGACTTCTCTCAGCATATTCAAGTTCATTAACCATCCTCCTTTTTGCATCTTTCAATTCAGCTGTATCTTCACCAGTTTGAAAAATAGCTATTTTGAGATCATTTATCTTAGCTTTTCTTATCTCTTGATCTATTCTGATCAAATATGCCTTGTCAGACTCTAGATTGAATTCCACAGCCTTATAACCCAGAAAAGTAGTTATTATCTTAGCAGTGTTAGGCTTCATTTTAACAATATCACCTTTGTGATATCTGTACTTAGGAAAATATGTGTTGTCAGACTTTACAGAGTAAAGCTTCTTTTGTCTTTGAATTTGTGACTTTAAATAACCTGCAACACTATATGTTAATCTGTTTCTCACTTGAAGTAGGAATAGAACATGTTCCGGTTCTTCAAAATACTCCAGTGGAATAGCATTTTGCCTGATATGGTATACCCTTCCATCTGTCATAAAATATAATAAAATATGTTCTTTCAAAACAGAATGGTAAACCATTTGTACAGATTCAATTCGATTCAATCTTTCAGGAGTTGCTCCAACACCTGGTTCACTTAAGGAAGTTGGACCGTTGGTAGTGTTATGTACTCTTCTTTCATCAGAACTACCCAATCCAGATTTATCTCTTGCTTCCTTTCCTGTAACAACTTTTGCTTCAAAACCACTTGTTGTAGTCTTCAAAGGTTGAGTCTGTTTAGCTTTGGTGAATCCTGGTAGGAGTATCTTTGAAGGTTTAACATGAGCAATGTCAGAGGTTTCATTTTCCTTATCTTCTGATATCAAGCCAACTTGAGCTATGTCAGAGGTTGCTTGCTTCACTGTCATATCAGAACTTACTACATCTTGACTCTGAACAACATGAGCCATGTCAGAGGTTGTTTGAGAAATCTTCTTTGTCATCAGAGTAAGACTAGCATCTTCTTCAGTTATTTTTTCATCCATGACTGGCATATAAACCTTTACAGGTTCATCAACTTTTTCTTTGCCTTTGGAGCTTGGATCAATTTCCACTTGTGATTTGGCTTTGGTTGCCTCAGAATTTGTTCTTTCCTTTATCACAATACCCTTAGGCTTTGGAAATTTCTTTTCAACAACAGAAGCTTTAGATTTTGTCTTGACACTTTCTACTTTGAGTCTAGCTTCTTCTTCCTTTAGACTCTCAAAATCCATTCCTGGATTTTCTTTAAGAAATAATTCCTTTGAAATTTCTTCATCAAGTTCCAGATGTTCACCAGAACTTATCCGTTTACCAGTATCAGAACTTACTCTTCTCCCAGTATCAGAACTTGTTCCTTGACTTGTAATTCTAGCTTTACTTGATGAAAATCCTTTGCCTTGACCTTTTCCTCTACCCTTATCAGAGTTTCCCTGGTCATCATTTCCATCATCCTTTCCCTTTAGTGTCTGAATAGATTTGCATTTGGACTTAATCACTTTCTCCCCCTTTTGGCATCAGCAGGTAAAAGAAGATAGACAAGCAATTCCATTGAGGATTGGATTTCATTGAGTTGAGTTTGCTGGGAAGCTTGATTCTTTAGAATTTTATCAATCTGAGTTTGTTGCTTCTCCTGAGTTTTCTCAATGTAGGCAATTTTGTCAAAGGCAGGCTTGAAAAATCTGCTCTTTTCAAGTTTCACATTCATATCTTGCTGGATTAAGGTTTCTTGAATTTTATTCACCTTGGCATGAGTTGTTGAGTGTTGACCTTGAAGGTGCCTAGTACTCAATGCAGTAACTCTCAGCTGTGCCTTGAAATCATCATTTAACAGCATTTCATCAGCTTTTGCCAGATGCTCAGCAAGAATCTTTTCAGAAGGAACAAAACTAACTTTGTTCCATTCCTTAGTCCACTCATTTCCTCTAGGAGTTTCACTCCAAGGTACTGGTGCTTCCTTAACAAACTTCTTGATTAGATCAGCTTTATTAACTGTTTGTCGAGGTGCATGCCCAGATGGACCAGCTGCAACAGCATTTAGATTGGTAGCAGCTTCACCAGTAGTTTCCTCATTGGCAGCATCAGAACTTGCAGATCCTGCAGTATCAGAATCCTCTGATAAAATAGCAGTATGTGAGGCTATAGAGGCTTTAACATCATCCTCTAAATTCTGATCTGCAGCTAAGTTCTGATCAACATCCAAAATTGGTGTTGTTGGTGGAGTGAGTTTTGTTGGTGGAGCTTCCAAGTACAAAACCTCAGGCACAATCAAGTTATAAATATCAATTTCAGCACTTGTACCTGGGTCTTCAGTATGTACTTGTTCAATTATAGGTGACACAGGAGGTGTAGGCACTCTGTCTTGAGCAGTTTGTGGTTGTATAGATGGAAGTGATTCAATAACAATTGGTTCTGTTGGGATCAGAGATTCCTGACCCCCTTCCTTAGCTGCTTCCACTACATCCTCTGAATCTGACTCAACTATGTCCCTGTGAGCTCTCTGTTTCTTCAATTTCTTCAAAGGTGGAGATACTGTAGGAGCTTTATCATCAGAATTTAACTTTCTAAGCCTTTTGAGAGGCCTAGAACTCCCAGTTACAGTATCTTTCTGAGAAAAGACCTTCTCAGCTTCTACTACAACAAGTTCTGATATGGGAACCTGTTCCTTGGTAGTTTCCTCAAATCAACAGAATTTAATCAAAACATTCATCACAAAATAAAATTAAAAATCGATGAAGTAAAGATTAATAAATTGTAATTAAACATGCACAGTCAAATAATTTGAGAAATAAAGAACAAATCTTGCAATTAAAGAAAATTTCATTGATATATCAGATGAGTACATTTCATGAAATTTATCAATTACATGTAAAAATTACAAGATAGTCCTATTCTACGATTCTTAACATCAACAGCCTTAGTCCTAGTCTAAGAAGACCTAATGACTAGCTCCTTCTGCTGCTAACGAAGAGCACTGCAAGACGGATGATCCGTTCTTGCTGACGGAGAGCTTCTCTCATTTCCTCTTCCAACCTATCAAGATGGAGATGGTACTCCATTGAAAAGAACAAGAGTTCTGTGTGAACCTCTTGTGGAACTGAGTTCCAAAGCTCTTCAGGAATGGCGGTGACATGCCACTCCTGTTGCCATTCATCACAACTCAACTCGATGTTAAAGATTTCATAGTTCAGGAACAAGTTGAAACGAACCATTTTTGTTGATGAGAATAAAAAGAGAGTGAGTTTGTGAGAAAATGAAAGATGTTTTGGCTGGAATGATTAGTTGGTTTAAACAGCCAATAGAATACCAAGGGACGCGAGGACTGGTTCAAAATTTCAAGTAAAAATAATGACCCCTCGACTCCCTAGACTGATGTGTAATAATAACAGTCAGTAAAAGATCTAAAGCCAGAGTTAGTGGGCACGGGATATAATAACAATTACTGTGCGCATGTAGTTTTTCAAGACATACACGCTAACCACTAACCCATAATGATTATGACTGTTTTATCTCACATTAACCAATATTCTATAAAAATATGATCGTTCAAGTAATGACCAAAAATAAATCAAGTAAATAACTACTTCCATGTCAGCATCAGAATTTGATTATTATCAGGATTTAAAAGTCATCAGAATATGGCTCCTTAACTCGAAAAGTGAACGGTTATTCCTGTAATTCTTCACACAAATACTGATATGGTTTCCTCAGAACTTAATCATTAGAACTTCCATCAGAACTTGTCCTCAAAATTTATGCAATCTGACACATAAACTGTTCATCTAAAACAACATTTATCACCACAGTAATTTTCATCATTCATATGGAGTGTATGTGTGTGCATTAAGCTAAATATCAGACAAAAAGTAAAGTCTGATTCACTTCTATACATCTTAGAAATAAGGCATAACTAAGAACTTTACTCAAAATCTGTCATTATTCTGAAGCCTACTATTGAATGAGTTCATGCATGAGTCCACCTCAACTGTTTTGTGCTCATTTTATGCATATTTTGAAATTCCATTTTATAGTGGCTTCTCAGTGTAAGTGATTCACGACTGCTTATCAGAATTTATGCTGTTATCAGAGTATTTCTCCAGTAATCATAGAGTGTGAAAAGTCACCAAGAATTTTTTTTTGCTTTTCTAATGAATATTACTTAATACCAGCAATGCACTTGGGTCTTCCCTTCCATATTTTTACTCTAGATCTTAAAGGAGTACCTGATATTTATTTCTTTTCTTTTTCTTTTTCTTTTTCTTTTGATAAGTGAGGCTTATCAGCACTTAGTACATCCATCAGATTTACCAACATCAGAACTTTACAGATAAGAAGCACTATTCTAGTTTTTGACTTAGTAAAAAGATACACAAAGTAAACTTAACTAAGCTCAATATCAGAATTTTCCTGTGTTAAAAGATTTCCACATAAACAATTACTTCATATATGGGATCATCAGTATGTTAAAGACTACTAGGTCAGCATCTAGCACAATTATCCTCATTGGATTGAATAGTCACGGAAACATTCATATCACTATCAGAGTTTAGAAATTCACGTCAGACAACAATCACCACTTAAGCAAATTTCAATTTAAGCACAGAATACACAAAGATAGTAATATCTATAAATACTGATCATAAAGTCTGATGTATCAGAACATAAACTAGGCAGATTTAGAGAAAGAACCTGAAACCATTCCAAGTTCATTTACCAATCTTGTAAAAGTAGCTTCACATAGTGGTTTTGTGAAGATATCTGCTAGTTGTTGATCTGTTTGAACAAAATGCAATTCCACTGTACCTTCATCCACATGTTCCCTTATGAAGTGGTACCTAATGCTGATGTGCTTTGTCATTGAGTGTTGAACTGGATTACCTGTCATAGCAATAGCACCTTGATTATCACAGTAAATAGGGATTTTAGAAAATTCTAACCCATAATCCAGTAACTGATTCTTCATCCAACGAATTTGTGCACAACAGCTTCCTACAATAATGTATTCTGCTTCTGCAGTTGATGTGGAAATTGACTTCTGTTTCTTGCTAAACCAAGAAACCAATATGCCTCCAAGAAATTGGCAGCTTCCACTTGTGCTTTTCCTGTCAATTTTGCATCCTGCAAAATCTGCATCTGAGTAACCTATTAGCTTAAAGTCTGATTCTCTAGAACACCACAATCCCAGATCAGTTGTACCCTTAAGGTACTTGAAAATTCTTTTCACATCTGTTAAGTGAGGTTCTCTTGGATCTGTTTGAAATCTTGCACAAAGACAGGTAGCATACATGATATCCGGTCTACTTGCAGTTAGATAGAGTAATGAGCCAATCATACCTCTATAATCAGTAATATCTACTGATTTACCGGTATCCTTATCCAACTTTTTTGCAGTGGCCATAGGAGTGGATGCATTTGAACAATCTTGCATTCCAAACTTCTTAAACAAATTTCTGGTGTACTTAGATTGACAAATAAAAGTTCCTTCTTCATTCTGCTTGACTTGAAGGCCCAGAAAATAGTTAAGTTCTCCTATCATACTCATTTGATATCTTGACTACATCAGCTTGGCAAACTTCTTACAAAGTTTGTCATTTGTAGAACCAAAAATGATATCATCAACATATATCTGCACCAAAAAGTAAGTCATTTCCACGGTTGAGGTAGAATAAAGTTTTGTCAATGACCCTTTGTTAAATCCACTTTCCAGAAGAAACTGAGCTAAAGTCTCATACCATGCTCTTGGAGCTTGCTTAAGGCCATAAAGTGCTTTATCAAGCCTGTAGACATGATTGGGAAATTTAGAATCTACAAAGCCTGGAGGTTGTTCAACATATACTTCTTCTTCCAATTCTCCATTAAGAAAAGCACTTTTCACATCCATTTGAAAGACTTTAAACTTCTTGTGAGCAGCATAAGCCAAAAATATTCTTATGGCTTCCAATCTAGCAACTGGTGCAAATGTTTCATCATAATCAATTCCCTCTTGTTGAGAGTATACTTTTGCAACCTGCCTTGCTTTATTCCTTGTAATTATGCCATCACTGTCAGTTTTGTTTCTGAACACCCACTTTGTACAAACAACAGACCTGTTCTTTGGTCTTGGCACTAGGGTCCAAACTTTATTTCTTTCAAATTTATTTAACTCTTCCTGCATTGCTTGCACCTAATCAGCATCTTGAAGAGCTTCTTCCACTTTCTTTGGTTCAGTCTAAGAAAGAAAAGATTGATAGTGACATTCATTTGATGTAGCTATTCTAGTTCTAACACCTGCATCAGGATTTCCAATAATTAAGTCAGGTGTATGTGCTTTAGTCCACTTTCTTGTAGATGGAAGGTTATCTCTAGAACTGGATGCTCCCCCATGATCCATGCTGTTTCCATCAACATTTTCTGATGCTCCCCCTGAAATTATGCTCTCTGAGTTGGAATCCTTCAGAATTTGAGTTTGCAGAACTTGGCTCATCAGAACTTGATGAATCAATACTTAAAGAGCCTGTTGTAGATTATGATGCTTCTTGAGATGTGGTTGGATCTTCAATATTCTCCCCTTGCACAGGTGCATTTTCCTTTGGCGTAGTCACCACAGTTTCAATAACATTAGAGTTTAATCCATCAGAGTTTGCAGTATTAGGATTTAGACTGTCAGGATTTACAGAATCAGAATTTAAAACTTCATTTTCGAATCTCAGCTGATCATGATCATTGAAATCTTCAAGTCCAGTAATCTTCTTATCATCAAAAGAGACATTGATAGATTCCATGACAACCCTTGTTCTTAAATTGTAGACTCTGAAGGCTTTTGTGGAAAGTGGATATCCAACAAAAATTCCTTAATAAGCTTTTAGATCAAATTTGGATAGCTATTCCAGGATGAGTCTTAAGAACAAAACACTTGCATCCAAATACATGAAAATACTTCAGATTTGGCTTCTTTTTCTTCACCATCTCATATGGTGTCTTTCCATGCTTGTTAATGAGTGTAGCATTCTGAGTAAAATAAGCAGTCTGCACAGCTTCATCCCAAAAGTAGGTTGGCAACTTTGCTTCATCAAGCATAGTTCGTGCAGCTTCAATAAGAGTTCTATTCTTTCTTTCAACAACTCCATTTTGCTGTAGAGTTCCAGGAGTAGAAAATTCATGCTTTATTCCATGGTCTTTGCAGAACTCTTCCATGATCAAATTCTTGAACTCAGTGTCATTATCACTTCTTATGATCTTCACAGAATCTTTGACCAATTTTATCCTGTTGCTTGACATGATCAATCAAGATTGATGCAGTTTCACTTTTTGTGTGCAAGAAATACACCCATGTGTATCTGGTGAACCCATCCACTATGAATATAGAATATTTCTTCTTTGCAATAGACATGACATTCATTGAACTAAATAGAGCAACATGTAGTAGGTGATAAGACTCAAGAATTGATGATTCAGTCTTGCTCTTGAATGAAGATTTTATTTGCTTTGCCTTCTGACAAGAATCACAAAGGCCATCAGGAGCAAATACTGATTTTGGTAGTCCTCTCAAGAGATCTTTCTTGACTAGTTCATTTATATTATTGAAATTTAAGTGAGAGAGTTTCTTGTGCCAATTCCATCTTTCTTCAATTGATGCTCTACTTAATAGACAGATTGCAGAACCATCACTACTTGTTGAAAGCTTGGCTTTATAAATGTTACCATGCCTGTATCCCTTCAGAATAACTCTGCCTGTAGATTTGCTTACAACTTCACAGTGTTCTTCAAAGAAATCCACATGATAACCTCTGTCACAGATTTGACTAACACTCAGCAGATTGTGTTTAAGTCCTGAGACCAGAGCTACTTTTTCAATGATGACATTCCCAAGATTGATATTGCCATATCCCAGAGTTTTTTCAATGTTGCCATCTCCATAAGAAACACCTGGGCCAGCTTTCTCCATAAAGTCTGATAGCAGGGCTTTATTTCCAGTCATATGTCCTGAACATCCACTGTCCAGAACTAGGATGTTCTTCCTGTTGCCCTGCAATCACAAAGACCACTAATGATTAGTTTTAAGGACCCAGACTTGCTTGGATCATTTGGCCTTATTAAGTTTGTTAACATTTGTAGCGGATTTAGCATCAGAGTTTATGTTAACAGTTTTCTTATCAGAATTTGCAATATCAGACTTTGCATCAGAACTTACACTTGAAAGAATAATGCTAACTTTATTTAAAGAAGGTTTTATTTGATGATAATCATAGTATAGACTATGATATTTCTTACAAGTATAAATGGAATGCCATAAACTACTACAATTAAAACAAGGATTTTGTGGGTTATATCTAACAGACTGACTTTTAACTCCCGATTTTGAAGGTAAGGAGTTTATGTTCTTATTCTTCCTGCAAAAAGAAGCCAGATGGTTAGAATTTCCACAGTTATGACATGTTTTTTTAGGAGCATTAGGAACAGGCTTATAATTGTTACTTTTGTTCACACCTTCCTTTCCATTCCTATTTTTCCTAGGTCACTTTACCTTGTTTATATTTTTAACCTCTTTTAGCTTATGCTTAAGCTGCTTCTTAGTCATTAAGCCTATGTTAACTTCAGTTGGCTTATCCTGTTTAGGTTTATCAGAAGTTAATTTCTCCATAACTTCTGATTTCTCAATATCAGTCTTTGCAGTTAAAAACTTAACAGGATTTACCTTTGGTTTTTGTTTAACAACTATAGGCTCAGTTTCTATAGTTCCCTTACTGTTCTTATCATCTCCATAACCTAAGCCCTCTTTCCAGTTTCCACTACTAAGAATATCCTGAGTTGCTCTACCAGAGTTAGTCCAAGTCCTGATAATCTCTCTTTTCTTTTCTAACTCAATTTTTAGAGATTCATTCATTTTTAGCACTTCATCCCTAACATAAAAGGCATCATCTCTATCTTTCTGAGTTTGATAGAACATGACTAACTCTTTTTCTAAATAATCATTCCTCTTTTTATAAGAAAGATTTTCAGAAGTTAATCTTTCACATGTTAAAGTTTGATCTTTATAACTAATGAACATGGTTTTAAGATATCTTCTCAACTCAGTAATATCATCAGTATGAAAGGCATAAGTAGTTTGAGGTACCTTTAAGTCAGCAGTATCAGAACTGCTATCAGCATTTGCCATCAAGGCATAGTTTTCCTCATCCTCAGAATCTGAAGCATCTGACCAACTTTTCTTCTTTGTGACAAGAGCCTTGCTTTTTTCACTCTTCCCTTTTCTGTAATCAGGAAATATGTGGCCTTTCTCACCACAGTTGTAGCATTTAACATTTGAGTAATCTCCTCTGTCAGACTTTCCTCCTTTGCCTTCAAATTTTCTGAAACCTTTCTTATCAGGACTTGCACCTTTCCTGGAAAACTTCTTTCCTCTCCTGAATTTCCTGTATGTAACGTTTGTGATTCCTTTCACCATAAGATCACACAGCTTCATCATCTCTTCATCAGGGTCCATCTCAGGTATACTTTCAGTTTCTGAGTCATCATCAGTATCAGAACTTGATGACTCGGTATCAGACTTTGTGATGAGAGCTTTTCCCTTGCCTTTCTTTGAGGCAGCAACTTTGGGACTTTCCTCCTCAGCCACAAAGGCAATTGTCCTTGACTTTCTTCCATTCCTCTTGCTTCTTTGTTCCATCTCAAGTTCATGAGTCTTGAGTATCCCATAAATTTCATCAAGAGTTATTTCATCAAGATTATAGTTATCTGTTACGACCGGAATTTTATGTAATATTAATTGTGAATTTGGTGTAATTATAAAGCCGAATGCAAATAAATTCAATGATTGTACGTTGGTGTGAGTGAAAAATTTCTGCAATATAAATTTGCTTTATGTAGTATATGATTTTTCAAAGCAAGAGTTTATTTAATTACTTTATTTTTTATTTATAAGGAATATTCTAAGCCTTGGAAAATTTTTCCTTTAAAAGGTATTTTGTTCACAAATTTTGAAAATGATTTTATAAAGTCTCTAAAAATCCAAGTTATTTTATGGTATAAATTTTATAATTTTTAAACTTGTATTTTATTTTATAAAAATAAATCTTTACAAAATTTATTTGTTATAATTAGCAAATTACATGGCTACCCTTGCATGCAAATACTCTTCCAATTCAACTAAGGGGCAAGGAAGGCATTTCCAACCCCACTCACTTTGATTCTACTAACCAAATTATCACTTTGTCCTTGCATGCAAATCTACCTAACTATGTTGGAAGGTTACTCTTGTAAAATCTCAAATCCACTCACTTTTGGCCAAATAAAAACCAAACTAACATGATTATTACTCCACATTCACCCCACCATTACCACACTCCTCCTTTCCTCCCCCTCCTCTCGGCTCTCCCCTCTCCTCTCGGCTTTTTGGCCGAAAGCCATACCCCCTCCCTTTTCTTCATTCTTCATTCAAGCTTCCACTTTACAATCAAGTAAATGTTACTTCTTATATCTTGATCATACATAATTCAAAGAGTGATGAGTGAAAAGTTTAAGTTTAAAGGTTGCATGTAAAGGTTTTAGTGAAACTCAAAATACAACCTTGATTCTTGTGAGTTTAGGGTTGTTTTTGAGAGGACTACAAGGAATGGAGAAGTGCCAAGTCTTGAGAGGGAAACTCTTGATGATTAAATGGTCATTCCCATCCATTTCATTCGGCCATGACCATATGGGAGCCGAATGAATGGTCTTAAGACTATTCTTGTTGCTTAAATCAATTTTTGCATGTTTATGTGATAATGATTTGAATTTTGTGGTGAAAATTTGATAAAACTCTTTGCATGCTAAGTGATCATCTAGGTATAGCTTATGCTATGCTTGCATGTCAATTTTATGATAGAATATATGTAGAAAATATGTTGTTTTGGTTTGCAAAACCGAAGACATGCATGCATGTGGATTTCTCTTAGAATGTTATAAGATTTTGATCATTTGGAAAGATTTTGTTAGTGATCCTTAATTTCAGTAGGAATAATGTGTTAATATTGATTTATGCTTCTTGTTGCATGGTAATAATTCGTGGTTGTCCTTTATAAAAATGCATATCTTGTTGTTTCAAAAGCATGAAGATTTGTGAGTTGTGAAGTGTAGTTTCTTTTGTTTTGCCATAATTGTACCTTAGGTAAGGATGATCTCACCCAAGGTTATTTTGAGAATAAGGGAGTTAGTTCAGTAGATTACCATGTTTAAGTCTTGGTTTGAGTATTGGGTTGTTGGTTGTTGAGTTTGTCAAGTCAAAACCTTGGAGAAAGGAGAGTTATAGTTTCTGCACAAAATCAGTTTAGAACTCTGAGGTTTAGAGTGAGTTTTGACCATGTCATTCATGTGCAATTTGAGGCCCAAGCCACCAAAAGTTAGTATTGGGAGTATATAAAAGGTTTTAGGAGTTGGTTGGAGGTTTGCATGTCATTTGGTTAGGTGCACAAGTAGAATAACAAAATCTGTCCAGCAGGGGACAGTTTTGTTGCAACTTAGAAATGGGGAGATTTGACCATGTCATGGGTAGGCCCTCATTAGGCCCTGTTGGGCCTTAGTTAGAGGGAGTGTCAGAGAAGTTTTTCCAACCATAGTTCATAGGATATGAGTTAGAACCATGTGTCACAAGTTAATTCAAGTCAGGGCGTTTTCTGCCCAGAAAAACATGGGAACCTTGGACTTTTAGCTTAGGCCCAAGCCAGGCCCTTGAGCCACATCAATTTTGTGAGATGCCCTTGGGTCAGGAGAGTCTTGTGTAAAAGTTTTGAAGGAAAACTTGTAGTTTAAGAGTGCCTAATGCACTCAAGAAATCATAGTTGTCATTCTGAAATTTGCACCAGTGAGCACTTTCACTTATCACATAGTTTTAGAATACTTAGGAGTGAGTATTAGGTCAACCACCATAGTTGTAAGATAGTATAAGGTCAGTAGAGCAAAAGTCACAAGTGAGGGTCAATAGATTTTGGATAGTTTAGTAAAGGCACATCGAGTTAGGAAGCCAAAATTAGAAGACTTTGTCTAGTTTAGCGACTAAGTGACTTAAGTTGTGAGTCGAGATCATCCAAGCCTAGTGTTGCATTATGGTATATATGGTGTTATTTGTTATTAATATATAATATGTGATTATGTGGCTATGTGTGAACATTTGTAATTTAAAAGTGAATATAAAATGAAGTGCATATAGGCCTAAGTGCCATCCGTGTTAAATTTCGGGTTGTAAATAGGTTAAGATGGTAAGAATATATTATAATGAGGATTATTATTATTTATGTAGGATCTCGAGACGAGGGAAAACTTGCCATAAAGGTTGAGTGAAGCTCCAGTTGTTGCTCCTACCAGTCAGACCAGACCAGCCTTTCTCAAGGCAAGTGATTCAACTTGACATTCATATTTATTATAAATAGTTCATATATATCGATGCAATTATCCTGAGTCATTTTGATATATTTAAATCAAGCGTATCTTTTGTTTATCTTTGAGTTATATAGAGATGCCATGAACCCTCGAGTACGCATTGCAAGTAGTTCAAAAGTCTTTTTCATGATAGTTAAATGCCATGATAAAATGAAAAGTTGTTATATTACTTAATTGATCCTCTTGATTAACATGCTGATGATTCCTAAGTATTGATATCTCATCCTGATACTTGAATCCCTATAGAAACTTACCTTGAATCCTGAAAGCCAGATATTTATCAAAGTGATTCCTCATTGATTGATACCCCTCTTTCTTATCCAAAAGCTTAAAAATTCTGATATATCCTGAGCTAAAGATCATTTCTTCATACCTTAACACCCTTAGTATTAATGAAGCTTATCTTCTTGATGATCCAACACCTGTACCTTGACGAGAAACCATTGCTTTAAGCCCAGTTTGGCATTACCCCTTCATACTATCCATTAGCCTCACTAAATATTCATGTCCAAGTTTTGACATATGAAAACTTTTTAGTTACCCTAATAGAGTAAAGTTTTATGAATCATGGCCCTGAGAGTTAGTATCATTTTCCCCGTGTTTCGAGTTAATCTATAATCCCTTGATAAAAATGTTTACTGTAAAAAGAGATTTCAGTTATAATTCGGCATCAGTGTTTTTGAAATAAATAAAATGTGGGTTTTCAGTCCCAAAGGGGGATAAATGTTTTCTTTGAATGGTGGATCTGGACTGAGACGCGAGTCCTTTCCACACTTATATTAGGCTTAAAAGTTTCCTGGGGATTCCCATTAATATTTTAGAACCCAGCGAGGTTCGGGATTACTTCGCGGCTGATCACCGGTTGTAATCCGTAGCGTCATAAAATGATTTTGATTAAGACATGATTTTAAAATTGTTTTAATACAAGCAAAATGATGCCATCACACATAGTTTTATCTCTCGTTATCATTGGTTATGTCTTTCTATTGTCATTCTTTAATGTATATCTCGATTTATGTTTCGTATCGTATTGTTTAGCACTTGTTGAGCATTTGGCTCACTCCTTGCTTTACCCTGATATTACAGCTAGCAGCTATGGTTAGATTCAAGCAGACTGCCCGTAAGACCTGTGATGCTGATGCTTATGTTCGAGCTCATGTAGAATAAGTGATAGTAGTTGTGTGAGGACTCGATATTTAAGATCAGATGTAATAGTTGGTAGTGTTGGGCTGTTCCAAACCCTAAACTGTAAGATCTTGGATTTGGTTGTATTATTTCTTTTAATATTTTGTAATAGCTATATTTATTTTGCTGTTCAAGTTGGGGGCGTGACAGGTTTTGGTATCAGAGCTACGGTTTAGAGTCCCTGGACAGCCCAATTAGGTTATAGGATATATGTGTGGGTTATAGATAATATGCGAGAGAGTAGGTTAAGTAAATTTATTATTAATACTCCTCTTATTGGTTGTCAGCAAAGGGCGCATTCCTCGTCATCCTCTGGTTCAGATGACACTATTGCTTTCACGATGTATGCTGAGTTGAGGCGCGGGTTCGACATGCTTCAGAGCAAGTACGACCGAATGATAGACCGACTGAAGAACGTGTATCCGGATAGCCGAAACTACGAAGGGAAGCCCAAGGAGCAGATGACTGCGAGACTTGAGACCTTGGTTCAGTATGTCAACACTAAGCTTGAGGAGATGCCAGCGCACCGGGACCGCACCAGCCAGTATGTCATTCAGATGGTGGCGGATGAGCTCCAGAGCATTATGAAGACGCTTCGAGAGGAAAAGACTACCAAGCCCCATTCAGATGGAGTGGAGACTTAGTTCTTTCCATTTACCTTTCATGTTGTTGTACCATCAGACTCTGTGGAATCCCCAGTTGTTTCCGTTGTTTCCTTTAAATAAGCCTGTTATTCCTAGAATCAGACTTTGTCCTAATCCTATGTATTGTGACCTTTAAAATTTCAATAATTATGTGCTATTGTTCCATTTGCTCTCAACTGTTATTTTACATTTTTATCATCATATCTGCTTAATTTGGAAACTTGACCCCATATGTAAAATAAGAATGCCATGCGATACCCTCGAATCATTTTATCATTGATATATGTTTTTGTCACAACTCTTATTTCAGGATCATGCCTCCCAAAAAGAAGAACCCAACAACCACATCCACCACAGACCCAAACATTCTTCGACTACTGGAAACTTTGCAACAACAAACCAATGCTATAGCTCAACATTAACTAACTCTTCAACAACGAATTGAAAACCAAGATAACTGTGAACCACACCAACCACCTGAACCACCAGTACCACCTACACAAGTTGTCACTTTCAAGGTATTTCAGAATATGAATCCACCTGCATTTCATGATACCACTGATCCAGTAATAGCTAACACATGGATTAAGGAGATGGAAAGGGCTTTTGAGTTGGTATAGTTAGGAGACGATCAGAAGACGCCGTATGCTACTTACTTCTTGAAGGGCGAAGTCATCTATTGGTGGGAATCAGTAAAATCTATGGAAGTCACTCAGCAGGTTTCTTGGGAGAGATTTAAGAAGTTATTTCTGGATAAGTATTACCCTAAGTACATGCAGAATCAGATGAAGCTAAAATTTCTTGAGTTGAAGCAAGGGAACATGACTGTATTGGAGTATGAGAAGAAGTTCACTGAGTTGTCAAGGTTTGTGACGAAGTACACCAGCACTGATGAGGAAAAAGCAAAGAAATTTCAACAAGGATTGGAGCCTTGGATCAGAGATAGAGTGGCTATGTTTGAGCTTGAAACTTACGCGGGAGTAGTACAGAAAGCTGTTCTGATTGAGAATAATGGGACGCAGTCAAGGAAGGAAAGGGATAACAAGAAGATGAAGGTTCCATTTTATGGAGAAAAGTCTGAAGCAAGAAGTTCACAAGATCGGAATATAAAGAGCATTGGTTTCCAGAAGGGCGGAAATTTTCAAAAGAAAGGAAATTTGGGTAAAAGGCAAGAATCGAAGGGGAACAATCAGACAAGCCAAGGGCAAGTTGGAGAAAATAGGTTCCAGAGGCCAGAATGCAAGCACTGTGGAAGAAGGCACCCCGGAGTGTGTAATAAGCTGAGCATGACATGCTACAGGTGCAATCAGAAGGGACATTTGGCGAATGAGTGCAAGATGCTGAAGCCAGGAGTTACATGTTACAAGTGTGGGAGAACTGGACACATAGCTAGGGAGTGCAAGGCAACCGGACCAGTCAAAGCTCTGATGAACGTGGCAAGTACCAGTGCGAGCGTGCCAGCTGAGGTATTGGCATTACCTCCACCACCTACACCAACCCCGCAAGCAACAGCAAGGACATTTGATCTGAAGATGAAGGATGCTGTTCAGAATTCTGAGGTGATAGCAGGTACACTTTTACACAATAATGTCAAAGCTAAAGTATTGATTGATTCGGGAGCAACAAGATCTTTCATATCAGAAACTTTTGTTGATAAGCTCCAATGTGATAAAATGATTATGAGCGAGGTAGTAAATGTGGTAATTGCGAACCTAGAGAAGATTCCTGTGAATCAATTCTGTCCGAAGTGTGAGATTGATATTTTGGGGTATAAGTTTTCAGCCGACTTGATACTCTTCAAGTTGGGAGAGTTTGACATAATTTTAGGAATGGATTGGTTAGGAGAGAATAACGCTCAGATTAATTGTAAGACCAAGAAAGTGTATTTAAAGACGAAGAGTGGAGAGAAGGTAGTATTTAAGGGGCAGAGGCAAGAGCAACCATTTCTTACAATTGTTCAGGCTAAGAAGCTGCTTAGAAAAGGTTGTGAGTCGTTCCTAGCGTATGTAGTGGATTCAGAAAAAGGCAGTCCCAGCATAGAAGATATCCCCGTAGTTAACGAGTTCCCCGATGTGTTTCCCAACGAACTACCAGGCTTACCACCAGATCGACAAATCGAGTTCGAGATCAACCTTGCTCCAGGCACGGAACCAGTTTCAAAGGCCCCATATAGGATGGCACCAGCAGAAATGAAAGAGTTGGCAAGCCAGCTACAAGAATTGTTGGATAAGGGAGTGATACGGCCAAGTACGTCGCCATGGGGAGCACCCGTTCTGTTTGTAAAGAAGAAAGACGGGAGTATGCGATTATGCATAGACTATCGGGAGTTGAATAAGGTAACGATCAAGAACCGCTACCCGCTACCAAGGATAGATGACCTTTTTGATCAGTTAAAGGGAGCAAAATGCTTTTCGAAGATTGATTTGAGATCGGGATACCATCAATTAAAGATCAAGGAAGAAGATATTCCCAAGACCGCATTCAGGAACAGATATGGGCATTATGAATTCCTGGTAATGCCGTTTGGATTGACCAACGCTCTGGCCGTATTTATGGATCTGATGAATCGGGTATTTAAGAAGTATTTGGACAAATTTGTCGTGGTATTCATTGATGACATCCTTATTTATTCTAAGTCGGAAGAAGAACATAAGCAGCACCTCTGGATAGCATTGGAAATACTTCGTCAAGAAAAGTTGTATGCCAAGTTTACCAAATGTGAGTTTTGGTTAAGGGAAGTTCAATTTTTGGGGCATGTCATTGGAAATGAAGGAGTTAAAGTGGATCCGGCAAAGATTGAGGCAGTTATGAGTTGGGAAAGGCCAAAGACTCCTACGGAAGTGCGAAGTTTTCTAGGATTGGCCGGATACTATAGAAGATTCGTCAAGGATTTCTCGAAGATCGCCACGCCATTGACCAAGTTAACCAGAAAGAATCAAAAGTTTGAATGGAGTGCAGAATGTGAGGATAGCTTTCAAGAGTTGAAGTAGAAATTGGTAACAGCTCCGGTGTTAGTACTTCCAGACGATCAAGGGAACTTTGTAATTTTTAGCGACGCTTCACATAAGGGTTTGGGTTGTGTGTTGATGCAACACAGTAAAGTGATCGCATATGCGTCAAGACAGTTTAAACCGCATGAGTTAAAGTACCCGACGCTTGACTTGGAACTAGCCGCCATAGTGTTCGTACTTAAGATTTGGAGACATTACCTCTGCGGAGAGAAGTGTGAAATCTACACGGATCACAAGAGTTTAAAGTATATTTTTACTCAGAAAGAGCTCAATATGAGGCAGAGGAGATGGCTGGAATTGATCAAGGACTATGACTGTTCGATAAATTACCATCCTGGAAAGGCGAATGTTGTGGCCGATGCTCTGAGTAGGAAGGAGAGATTGAATAAGATGACAACACCAAAGGAGTTATCTGAAGAAATCAAGAGATTTGAACTGGAACTTTGTGATTGTGGAAAAGTTGAGGAAGTTTGTCGCGCAATGACTTTTCAGCCAATACTAGTGGAAAAGATAAAGAAATGTCAAGAAGAAGTAATGGAGAAAGAGAAGAATCAGTTATCTGGAGAGGAGATTAATACTCAAAGGGATGAGCAAGGGATACTAAGGTTCTTTTCCAGAATATGGATTCCTCATGTACCTGAACTAAAGAATGAGATCCTCCATGAAGCCCACAATTCGAAATTTTCAATCCACCCGGGAAGCACCAAGATGTATCGAGACTTAAAGAAGAACTTTTGGTGGCCAAATATGAAGCGAGACGTGGCAGAATGGGTTGTGAAGTGTTATACTTGTCAGAAAGTGAAGGCAGAACATCAACGACCAAGCGGACTAATTCAGCCCCTGAAGATTCCAGAATGGAAATGGGAAAATATCGCTATGGACTTTATAGTAGGACTACCGCGAACGAAATTCGGGCATGACGCAATATGGGTTATAATTGATCGTCTTACGAAGTCGGCGCATTTCCTTCCAATAAACGAGAAGTCGTCATTGGACAAGTTGTTTCATATGTACGTGCGCGAAATCGTACTGAGGCATGGAGTACCTGTATCAATAGTTTCAGACAGAGATCCCTGATTTAACTCAAGATTTTGGAAGCAATTTCAGGAATGTCTGGGAACAAAGTTGAATATGACCACGGCGTACCACCCGCAGACTGATGGCCAGAGTGAAAGGACAATTCAAACAATCGAAGATATGTTGCGCAGTTGCGCAATCGATTTTGCAGGTAGTTGGGATGACCACTTGTCGTTGATTGATTCTCTTACAACAACAGCTATCATTCCAGTATCGGCATGCCACCATACGAAGCTTTGTACGGGCGAAAATGTAGATCACCAACAAGTTGGGATGAAGTAGGAGAAGGAAGAATTCTCGGCTCGGAATTGGTACAACAGTTGCATGACACAGTCAAGTTAATTCAGAAAAGGTTGCTTGCTGCTCAAGATAGACAGAGGAAGTATGCGGATCCAGCGTGTAAGGATGTTCAATTCCAAGTTGGTGAAGTTGTGTTGCTGAAGGTGTCACCTAGAAAAGGGTTGTTTAGATTTGGCAAGAAAGGGAAGTTAGCACCTGGATACATATGTCCTTTTGAAATATTGAGTCAAGTGGGAAAGGTGGCCTATGAGTTGGCCTTACCACCTCAGTATCAGCATGTGCATAATGTGTTCCATGTGTCGTTGCTTAAGAACTACAATCCTGACGCTAGCCATGTGATAGAATATGAACCTGTAGAAATTCAGGCAGACCTGTCATTTATGGAGCAACCTGTCAAAATACTCGACTGGCAAGTAAAGAGTCTTAGGAATAAGTTGGTAAAGTTAGTGAAAGTACTTTGGAGGAACCCTAAGGTCGAAGAATCGACTTGGGAGTTAGAGTCTGATATGTGTTCCCGGTATCCTCATCTGTTCTCTTAGATTCTGGGGACAGAATCCCTTAAGGGGGAGAGGATGTTACGACCGGCATTTTATGTAATATTAATTGTGAATTTGGTGTAATTATAAAGTCGAATGCAAATATATTCAATGATTGTACGTTGGTGTGAGTGAAAAATTTCTGCAATATAAATTTGCTTTATGTAGTATATGATTTTTCAAAGCAAGAGTTTATTTAATTACTTTATTTTTGATTTATAAGGAATATTCTAAGCCTTGGAAAATTTTTCCTTTAAAAGGTATTTTGTTCACAAATTTTGAAAATGATTTTATAAAGTCTCTAAAAATCCAAGTTATTTTATGGTATAAATTTTATAATTTTTGAACTTGTATTTTATTTTATAAAAATAAATCTTTACAAAATTTATTTGTTATAATTAGCAAATTACATGGTTACCCTTGCATGCAAATACTCTTCCAATTCAACTAAGGGGCAAGGAAGGCATTTCCAACCCCACTCACTTTGATTCTACTAACCAAATTATCACTTTGTCCTTGCATGCAAATCTACCTAACTATGTTGGAAGGTTACTCTTGTAAAATCTCAAATCCACTCACTTTTGGCCAAATAAAAACCAAACTAACATGATTATTACTCCACATTCACCCCACCATTTCCACACTCCTCCTTTCCTCCCCCTCCTCTCGGCTCTCCCCTCTCCTCTCGGCTTTTTGGCCGAAAGCCATACCCCCTCCCTTTTCTTCATTCTTCATTCAAGCTTCCACTTTACAATCAAGTAAATGTTACTTCTTATATCTTGATCATACATAATTCAAAAAGTGATGAGTGAAAAGTTTAAGTTTAAAGGTTGCATGTAAAGGTTTTAGTGAAACTCAAAATACAACCTTGATTCTTGTGAGTTTAGGGTTGTTTTTGAGAGGACTACAAAGAATGGAGAAGTGCCAAGTCTTGAGAGGGAAACTCTTGATGATTAAATGGCCATTCCCATCCATTTCATTCGGCCATGACCATATGGGAGCCGAATGAATGGTCCTTAAGACTATTCTTGTTGCTTAAATCAATTTTTGCATGTTTATGTGATAATGACTTGAATTTTGTGGTGAAAATTTGATAAAACTCTTTGCATGCTAAGTGATCATCTAGGTATAGCTTATGCTAGGCTTGCATGTCAATTTTATGATAGAAAATATATAGAAAATATGTTGTTTTGGTTTGTAAAACCGAAGACATGCATGCATGTGGATTTCTCTTAGAATGTTATAAGATTTTGATCATTTGGAAAGATTTTGTTAGTGAGCCTTAATTTCAGTAGGAATAATGTGTTAATATTGATTTATGCTTCTTGTTACATGGTAATAATTCATGGTTATCCTTTATAAAAATGCATATCTCGTTGTTTCAAAAGCATGAAGATTTGTGAGTTGTGAAGTGTAGTTTCTTTTGTTTTGCCATAATTGTACCTTAGATAAGGATGATCTCACCCAAGGTTATTTTGAGAATAAGGGAGTTAGTTCAGTAGATTACCATGTTTAAGTCTTGGTTTGAGTATTGGGTTGTTGGTAGTTGAGTTTGTCAAGTCAAAACCTTGGAGAAAGGAGAGTTATAGTGTCTGCAGAAAATCAGTTTAGAACTCTAAGGTTTAGAGTGAGTTTTGACCATGTCATTGATGTGCACTTTGAGGCCCAAGCCACCAGAAGTTAGTATTGGGAGTATATAAAAGGTTTTAGGAGTTTATTGGAGGTTTGCATGTCATTTGGTTAGGTGCACAAGTAGAATAACAAAATCTGTCCAGCAGGGGACAGTTTTGTTGCAACTTAGAAATGGGGAGATTTGACCATGTCATGGGTAGGCCCTCATTAGGCCCTGTTGGGCCTTAGTTAGAGGGAGTGTCAGAGAATTTTTTCCAACCATAGTTCATAGGATATGAGTTAGAACCATGTGTCACAAGTTAATTCAAGTCAGGACGTTTTCTGCCCATAAAAACAGGGGAATCTTGGACTTTTAGCTTAGGCCCAAGAAGGCCCAAGCCAGGCCCTTGAGCCACATCAAGTTTGTGAGATGCCCTTAGGTCAGGAGAGTCTTGTGTAAAATTTTTGAAGGAAAACTTGTAGTTTAAGAGTGCCTAATGCACTCAAGAAACCATAGTTGTCATTCTGAAATTTGCACCAGTGAGCACTTTCACTTATCAGATAGTTTTAGAACACTTAGGAGTGAGTATTAGGTCAACAACCATAGTTGTTAGATAGTATAAGGTCAGTAGAGAAAAAGGCACAAGTGAGGGTCAATATGTTTTGGATAGTTTAGTAAAGGCACATCGAGTTAGGAAGCCAAAATTAGAAGACATTGTCTAGTTTAGCGACCAAGTGACTTAAGTTGTGAGTCGAGATCATCCAAGCCTAGTGTTGCATTATGGTATATATGGTGTTATTTGTTATTAATATATAATATGTGATTATGTGGCTATGTGTGAACATTTGTAATTTAAAAGTGAATATAAAATTAAGTGCATATAGGCCTAAGTGCCATCCGTGTTAAATTTCGGGTTGTAAATAGGTTAAGATGATAAGAATATATTATAATGAGGATTATTATTATTTATGTAGGATCTCGAGACGAGGGAAAACTTGCCATAAAGGTCGAGTGAAGCTCCAGTTATTACTCCTACCAGTCAGACCAGACCAGCCTTTCTCAAGGCAAGTGATTCAACTTGACCTTCGTATTTACTGTAAATAGTTCATATATATCGATGCAATTATCCTGAGTCATTTTGATATATTTAAATAAAGCGTATCTTTTGTTTATATTTGAGTTATATAGAGATGCCATGAACCCTCGAGTACGCATTGCAAGTAGTTCAAAAGTCTTTTTCATGATAGTTAAATGCCATGATAAAATGAAGAGTTGTTATATTACTTGATTGATCCTCTTGATTAACATGCTGATGATTCCTAAGTATTGATATCTCATCCTGATACTTGAATCCCTATAGAAACTTACCTGGAATCCTGAAAGCCAGATATTTATCAAAGTGATTCCTCATTGATTGATACCCCTCTTTCTTATCCTAAAGCTTGACAATTCTGATATATCCTGAGCTAAAGATCATTTCTTCATACCTTAACACCCTTAGTATTCATGAAGCTTATCTTCTTGATGATCCAACACCTGTACCTTGACGAGAAACCATTGCTTTAAGCCCAGTTTGGCATTACCCCTTCATACTATCCATTAGCCTCACTAAATTTTCTTGTCCAAGTTTTGACATATGAAAACCTTTTAGTTACCCTAATAGAGTAAAGTTTTGTGAATCATGGCCCTGAGAGTTAGTATCATTTTCCCCGTGTTTCGAGTTAATCTATAATCCCTTGATAAAAATGTTTACTGTAAAAAGAGATTTCAGTTATAATTCGGCATCAGTGTTTTTGAAATAAATAAAATGTGGGTTTTCAGTCCCAAAGGGGGGTAAATGTTTTCTTTGAATGGTGGATCTGGACTGAGACGCGAGTCCTTTCCACACTTATATTAGGCTTAAAAGTTGCCTAGGGATTCCCATTAATATTTTAGAACCCAGCGAGGTTCGGGATTACTTCGCGGCTGATCACCGGCTGTAATCCGTAGCGTTATAAAATGATTTTGATTAAGACATGATTTTAAAATTGTTTTAATACAAGCAAAATGATGCCATCACACAGAGTTTTATCTCTCGTTATCATTGGTTATGTCTTTCCATTGTCATTCTGTAATGTATATCTCGATTTATGTTTCGTATCGTATTGTTTAGCACTTGTTGAGTATTTGGCTCACTCCTTGCTTTACCCTGATATTACAGCTAGCAGCTATGGTTAGATTCAAGTAGACTGCCCGTAAGACCTGTGATGCTGATGCTTATGTTCGAGCTCAGGTAGAATAAGTGATAGTAGTTGTGTGAGGACTCGGTATTTAAGATCAGATGTAATAGTTGGTAGTGTTGGGCTGTTCCAAACCCTAAACTATAAGATCTTGGATTTGGTTGTATTATTTCTTTTAAAATTTTGTAATAGCTATATTTATTTTGTTGTTCAAGTTAGGGGCATGACATTATCTCTTATTATTATGGCCTTCAAATTCCATCTTTCAGGAAGAGCTAACAGGAATATAAGATTTGAATCTTCAATATCATACTCTTTGTCAACTAGTGAAAAATCATTCAAGAGTTTGACATATCTGTCAAATAAATCAGTCAATGACTCATCAGGCTTTGAGTCAAAGTGCTCATACTCTTGAGTGAGTATAGTCTTCCTGTTCTTCTTGATTGAATCAGTTCCCTGACACCTTGTTTCCAAAGCATCCCATATCTCTTTTGCAGTCTTGCATTGAATTACCCTGTTTGACATGACATTATCAATGGCACTATGCAGCAAGTGTCTTACCTTTACATCCTTTGCAATCGATGAGATATCTTCAGCAGTGTAATCACTTTTCTCCTTTGGTACAGACTTTGCTGGCTGACCTGCAACTTCCACAGAGAGTTTAGTTGGCATATGTGGTCCTTCATTAATCCTGTTGAGATATTCTGGATCTATAGCTTCCAGAAACATAGCCATCTTCACTTTCCATATGGAATACTCAGAAGGTCTCAACATGGGAACTCTTATAGTCTCATATCGACTATGGGTTATGGTTTTTGGAGTTTCTTCAGTTTTGGTGGGCTCGGTTGGAGTTTCTTCTTCAGACATGATTGTTTTTTGATCTTAAATTGTATGTGTATTAACAGATAGCTCTGATACCACTTGTTAGGTCACACACACTGTAGAAGGGGGTTGAATACAGTGTTTATTACAATTAAATCGAATATAAGAACTCAAGTAACAGAACACAGAGTTTATTTAACATAATAAACTCTGTTACAAAGAACTGTTCTCTCTCAGTGATAAACAAATTATCACGAGAGCTGCTAGGGTTACAAAGAATAATGACTTCGATTAAGATAACACATATAGTGTAAACCCTATGTCTGTGTTTATATACTACACAGTTACAAGATAATGTTCTAATTGATATAGAATATAATTCTGCTTCCTAAAATATATCAACTATTTATCTTTTCTTCCAAGTATTATATTCTTCATAAAATTCCTTCTTCATGTATATTTTTTCTTGTATTTGTCTTCATCTTCTTTCCTTTAAATATAAGTTCTGATAACTTAAGTTCTGATATCTTAAGTCCTGACTTCAGTATAAGTACTGATTTCCAGTTAAGTATTGATTTGTCCTGTTAGTTAAGATCTGAAAACTAAACACAAATCATCTTTAGACATGACATTATCAAATATATCTAACAAGACCTGATATCATGTATGCTACATGTCTTTGTGTAAGATTTCAAGCAGATCCAAGAGAACCTCACTTAACAGCTGTGAAAAGAATTTTTAAGTACCTGAAGGGTACAGCTGATCTGGGATTGTGGTATCCTAGAGAATCAGACTTTAAGCTAATAGGTTACTCGGATGCGGATTTTGCAGGATGCAAAATTGACAGGGAAAGCACAAGTGGAAGCTGCCAATTTCTTGGAGGCAGATTGGTTTCTTGGTTTAGCAAGAAATAGAAGTCAATTTCCACATCAACTGCAGAAGCAGAATACATTGCTGCAGGAAGCTGTTGTGCACAGATTCTTTGGATGAAGAATCAATTACTGGATTATGGGTTAACATATTCTAAAATCCCTATTTACTGTGATAATCAAAGTGCTATTGCGATGACAGGTAAACCAGTTCAACACTCAGTGACAAAGCACATCAGCATTAGGTACAATTTATAAAGCAGCATGTGATGGAAGGTACAGTGGAATTGCGTTTTGTTCCAACAAATCAATAACTAGCAGATATCTTCACAAAACCACTATGTGAAGCTACTTTTACAAGATTGGTAAATGAACTTGGAATGCTTTCAGGTACTTTCTCTAAATATGCTTAGTTTATGTTCTGATATATCAGACTTTATGATCAGTATTTACAGATATTACTATCTTTGTGTATTTTGTACTTAAATTAAAATTTTCTAAGTACTAATTGTTGTCTGATGTGAATTTCTAAACTCTGATACTGATATGAATGTTTCTGTGACTATTCAATCCAATGAGGATAATTGTGCTAGATGCTGATCTAATAGTCTTTAACATACTGATGATCCCATGTATAAAGTAATTGTTTATGTGGAAATCTTTTAACACTAGAAAATTCTGATACTGAGCTTAGTTATGTTTACTTTGTGTATCTTATTACTAAGTCAAAAACTAGAATAGTGCTTCTTATATGTTATGTAATATCCCATATTTTCAAATATTATTATTATAATTATTTGGAATTATTATGTAATTTTTATGTGAATTTTTGGTGAATTATCTGATAAGTGGAATTGATGTTTGGGTGTTTAAATGTGATATTATTTGAGTATTTGAATTTTTATATGTCCAGAATAAAATATAGATAATTATGATATTTTTCTGGTAATTTTTGGACTGTTAGATGATTTTATATTGATTTATGAATTATTAATTATTTTCAGAATAATTACAAAATTATTTTATAAAGCCGGGAATCGTCCGACTTCAACCGTTTTTGCGTTTTTATAACCCGAAACTCTTCCGAAAACTCCTTCATAACCTAATCTGGTAATTCCGGATATTTTCCGTGTTTTGACTTTTTCGATCCGGATTACGGTTTGACCCGTGCGTGGCCCGGCGCAATATTTTCGATACGATAATCATTTCGGTAATCGACAAAAACCCGTATTCTCGAGAGACGGGATATTTTTACATTATTTTCGTATATGGTGTTTTATAAAAAGCCCGGTTTTGATAATTATCCAATTCTGGTATTGAATTGTATCGTTTTTATAGTTACTTAGCGGCTAAGTAACTAATTTAACGATCCAAAACGATCCAGAACGATCCAATATTCCATAAATATAAATAGCCTATTTCTTATTTCGTTTATTCTGTTTATTCATTTGCAACCAGTTAAAACACCGTAAATACAGAGAAAATCCGAGAAAACCGATACGTTCCCGAGAATCAAACACACGAACGAAGGCGTTATCGAACTCCGATTCGGACGTGCAGCATATCAAAACGAAGCTCTCGAAATCTTCTTTCTGAATCAATCATCATTTTCTTTCCAGAAATCATGGTAATTTTCTTATTTAATTATTTATATTCGAATTATTTGATAATTAAATTATGAAAATTTGTTCTTGATGTTGTTGATGTGATTTGATGCTTCCATGTTGTAGAGCATGTTTTTTTGGTCGATTTGGTATATTATACTTCAAAAATAGAATTCAATATCCTATAAAAATTAAGGTTTGATTTTCTGGAAATTTCGTGATTATGTGTTCTTGGTGTTCTTGGAGAATTCTGAAAATTAAAGTCAATTTTGAAGGTGTTATTGAACACCAAATCACAAGTATTTGTAGCCGTTTTGAAGCCCTCAATCTTCTCTATCTATATCTGCAATCAAATCGGTCCAACAGTTGGTAAATTTTAAAATCGATTTTTTTAGGGTTAATATTCAAATTTTGGGGGTATATGATTTAGTGGTTTTTGATTATTTGTGATAATATGGATCGATTGTAGAAGTTCAGGGGTTTAATTTGAGATATAAATCATCGATTCTCATATAGTATTGAACGAAATCAGACTTGGCCGGAAAAGCTCGGTTTATCACCGGCTTTAATGGCTATTTTGGCCGGAGTTTGGGTTCTGCAGCCTCGTTCTTGACGTTGATGAAGTTACTGTGTTGTTGGGTTGTTGCTAAACGTAGTTGTGCGAAGAACGAAATCCAACGGCATTGATTAGAGCCCCGTCGGTGGTTCGCCGGAACCTGACCGGAAAATCTGCCGCCGCCGGAATCTGCAGATTTTTCCGGCGGTTCTTGGTGTTCTTATTCGACCCGACTCTCGACCCGTTTCAGTTTATAAAAAACCCGAATTTGATCCTCTTTTCCCTAACTCGAATTTCAGAAATCTGTTTCTGATATTTTCTTTTTATTTTTAATTCAAAATTCTTTTCTTATTTACAAAATTCATTTTTTTTTATTTTGAAATTCATTATTTTAATTCTGAAAATTTATGTTAATTCAAAAATAAAACCAAATTATTTAGTTAATTAATTTTAGTTAATAATTAATTATTTAATTAGTCAATTAATTTAAATATTAATTGATTAATTAATTTAATTAGTTATTAATTAATTTTAATTGATTATTTAACTAGATTTAATTAATTATTCTTGATTTAAAAATTCTGAAAAATAGTTTTGAACTTTAAAATATTAGTTTAAATTATTTTTCAGGCTCGATAATTTTTATAAAATTATTTTCGGGTGTCCGGGCCCTATTATTTAGTTATAAAATGATTCGGAGACCCGTTTTAATTCCGAAAAATGTTCAAAAATTCATAATAAATCAACCGTTCGTCCGTTTAATACGAAACGAACGCATATAGACTCAGAAAAATATTCTGATTTCAATAAAAATACTTTCGAGACCCAAATTCTTTTGTTTCGAAAGGTCGCTTGTTTTGCAAGTTATTCTGAGTCGACTGTTGATCGATAAATCATATTTTGACCCGATTTCAGTTTTAAACATATCGAGTCGACCCTTTTGATAAACCGAGTCATATGTGATATGAATTATGTGATACATGAGTTATGTGCTTATGTGTTATATGAATTATGTGTGTATGTGGATCAAGGGTCATGTGTTTGTCTGTTATATTTATGTGTTGGCTATCTTATGGGTAGATGATAGGCTTTTGACGCGCAGTTCGTTGAGTGATTATCGTTTAGACGATTAAAGTTCTATATTTTAATTATAGATGCGAATCGTTGGAGTGATCAGGACAGGGTGTTGGACAAAGAATGAGATGGAATGGTATTGGGTATCTGGCTTCTAGCAATCGCAGGAGCAGCATATCAGTGAAGTGTTGAAAAGAAAGACGGTGATATTTTAAGACAGAATGTCAGAATAGATGCGTCTTTGCGAGTGTGACTAACTGCTAAATCCCAAAGGCAAGTACCCCTGACTTCACTTATCGTTCAAGTGACATTTATTTTGAATCATATTATGCAAGTATTTCTATCATCACTTATTGTTCAAGTGATATTTATTTTGAATCGTATCATGCAAGTATTGCTTTCCCTATTCTCAGTTTAGAATCGATAAATGTTTTATATATTGCTGAATTAAATGATTCTATTTACGCAAGTACCCTCTGTTATTCTATGTTCAGAATAGTCAAGTGATTTTACTTATCCAATTATCGGATTTATAAATGTTTTGGATTTTGAGAAAAGTGATTTGGTTGCGAATATTTCTACCCAAGAATTGGGGGAAAAAAATTATTTCGGGTGTCGATTATTATGACCTCATTTCAATAAAAGGTTTTAAGATTGGATCATAATTGCGTAAGTGACCGGGACGGACGGTCCAGCGGAGGGCTATTTCTAAGTGTCATATGGAATATTATGACACAATTTTTGGCACAGGCAGGTATATTGCCTTTTGTTTGAGTACTCGTGTTTTTGGGGTCACGTTTCTATGAATCATGACCTTGTGCTATCACACGGGCTGATCAGCATGTGATAGTACGTCCGTCGGAGGATGATCCCAATCTAAATTATCATATCATTTTTGATATTCATTGAATAAATGATTTATCAATCGTTTCTGTTTTGGAATAATGGTAAAATGCAGTTTTAATTTAGATTCTAATTTATGCTGATACTTACGTTGTTGTTAAATATCAAATGTGGTATTAGTATAGATGATTGATGTTGACTTCAGTATGGGTGTTGTGAGCATCAAAGTTCGTATTGATATCTAATTTGATATGATAGCAAAATAAGTATTGATTTCAAGAGTTCGGTTTGATTAAAGTTTATGATTCATTCCATGATCATTATTTCATGTTATTGTGATTTACGATATTTCCGTAAACACTATTTTACGAGTTTTATTCTCGTCAAGATTCAAAGTATTGCTGAAGCATTTCGCTCAAAAATATCAAAAGGGTTTTGAATACAATTAAGGAATCAATTCTGGGATTCCTCAACTAAAATTTTATGATTCAGCAATTATGATTTCAAATGTTCTGCTCTAATGCAGATGTCGGTTTTATATCAAAACAACCATATATATATTATAATGAACTTGCTGAACATTTCTTTCGCTCATACTTGCCTGTTTATAAATTTAACCTCCAGTGAGGATTAGCTTGCGCTGTTTAGCTGCGACATTCGCGGAAGCAAATAAGAAGCTCTTGGAAGGTGGTTGGTCTAGGGTTTGTGGGCTAGTGTAAGTTTTATTGTATAAAGTTACTTATATTATATTATAGTTTTGTATTTTATTTGGGCCTAGTGTACTTCAATTCGAAGTTATACTAGTGGGTTTAATTTTGAGATTGAGATTTGTTGAAAAGAGTTTTAAAAGAAAGTGAAAAAATTTATTTGTGGAATTTGGATATCTTGTTTCTAGAACTGTAACCTTAAAAGATCTTGGATTAGTTGGGGTCATTTTTGATAAATATCTTCCGCTGGCATTTATTTATTGATTAAACAGGTTGATTTGGATTGAAGTTTTATAGTGACGACCAAATTCTCTGACCCCGGATTTGGGGGCGTTACATGTTAAGTTCTGATGTTTGTAAATCTTATGAATGTACTAAGTGCTGATAAGCCTCACTTATCAAAAGAAACAGAAAAAAAAGAAATAAATATCAGGTACTCCTTTGAGATCTAGAGTAAAAATGTGGAAGGAAAGACCCAAGTGCATTGCTGATATTAAGTAATATGCATTAGAAAAGCAAAATAAAATTTTCTTGGTGACTTTTCACATTCTCTGATTACTGGAGAAATACTCTAATAACAGCATAAATTATGATAAGTAGTCGTGACTCACTTACACTGAGAAGCCACTGTAAAAAGGAATTTCAAAAGATGCATAAAATGAGCACAAATCAGTTGAGGTGGACTCATGCATGAACTCATTCTATAGTAGACCTCAGAATAATGACAGATTTTGAGCAAAGTTCTTAGTTATGCCTTATATCTAAGATCTACTGAAGTGAATCAGACTTTACTCTTTGTCTGATATTTAGCTTAATGCACAAACTTACACTCCATATGAATGATGAAAATTACCGTGGTGATAAATGTTATTTTAGATGAACAATTTAAGTGTCAGTTGCATAAATTCTGAGGACAAGTTCTGATGGAAGTTCTGATGATTAAGTTCTGATGTACTCATATCAGTATTTGTGTGAAGAATTACAGAAATAAACATTCATTTTTCGAGTTAAGGAGCCATATTCTGATGACTTTTAAATTCTGATAATAATCAAGTTCTGATGCTGACGTGGCAGTATTTATTTACTTGATTTATTTTTTGTCATTACTTGAAGCGTCATATTTTCTCAGAATATTGGTTTATGTGAGATAAAGCATTAATAATCATTTGTTTAGTGGGAACAATTTTTTTTTTAAAACTGAACGTGCAATGTAATCATTACTTATTTACCGTGCCCATTAACTTTTGCCATTACTGCTGCATGGTTGACAGGTGTAAAGATCTGTTCCACTTCTCATTAACTGCTGTCACGTGGGGTGTCTAAGTAAAAGAGATAAAAGATTTTCAAATCTTTTATTTTTATTTCTATTCTACTCACTCTCTTTTCTTATTCTCTTTCACATTTTATGACGGTTTTCTACACAGACATTTCATCAAACACCTTTCAGGCAAACAAATTTCTCACTTATTTCTGATGGTGCCCAATGATCTAATTATTGATGGAGCCAAGTTTGTACCAAATAACTATGCTGCAATCTTGAATAAGGCTGAAGCTCCATCAGATCTACACTTTATGCAAGATTTATTAGCCAATAGTGAGATTGGGTATGCTTTGACCCAACCCCAATCTATTTCAAGCAAACAAGTGCTGACATTTTGGCGAACTGGGCTATTTGATGATGGTGGTGCTACTGGTACTCCAAGCATTGTTTTCATATCAGGAGATGTAGAGCATGTGTTTACTCCTGGAGCAGTTCGTAAAGCTCTCCGCTTACCTGAGGTTGTACTTTCTCAACAGTGGAGGATCCTGTTTTACAGCAGCTTATGGCCAATCTGGGCTATGAGAAAAGTTTGGGAAAGCTGGGTCAACTGAAAAGATCAAATATCAGAAAGGAATGGAGCTTTTTCTTTGATTGTATCACAAAGGCATTCGCCAATAAATGCTCCAACGTTGATGTTATTCCCATCATGAGTCGGCAAATCGGGTATGCCCTTATTCATCAAACTCATTTTGATTTTGCAAGTGTTGTGCTAGGTTTCATAGGGGATAGGATGATAGAGGATAAGAATGTAGTATACTTTGTTAGATTCTGTCAGCTTATATATACTTTCTGTTGTGCTGATGAACCCCAACCTACCAGTGATTTAATTCCACCCTTTAAGCTTGCAAAAAGGGCTTTTAATGATTTGTTAAATGCTGATAATAAGAAATAAGAGCTGAGACCCTTACAGATTCCTCAGTCAGTAAAACAAATCTTGGTAAATGCTGATCCACAAACATACACATCTGTTTACCCTGATGTCCAACCCACCAACACATCACAGCCAACACAACAGCCATCAGAACATACCATCTCTCACCAACCTCAAACTTCTCAACCTCAACCAACTCAACCCTCCATCAGGACATATTACAAACCAACACAGTCATCTAAACCTCAACCTTCAGCACATCCAATGAAGCCTTCATCTTCAAAACCCAAGAGGACTAAGATACTACCTCAGTCTCAACAGAGAAGAAGGAGGACAGTTCTGAGAGATGAGTCAGATAATGAGGAATAGGTTCCCCTATCAGAACCTGTTGTTGTAGAAGCTGAGAAGATCTCTTCTCAGAAAGATACTGAAACTGAGAGTTCTAGGCCCCTCAGAAGGCTTAGAAAGCTAAATTCTGATGATGAAGCTCCCAAAGCCTCTAATTCTGCAAAGAGACTTAAAAAGCAGAGAGCTAGGAGGGTTGTAAGTGTATCATCACAGTCTAAAGAAATTATGGAAGCAGCAGCTAAGGAAGGGGGTCAGGAATCTCTGATCCCAACAGAACCTATAGTCATTGAATTACTTCCCACAGCTGAATCAGACTTTACTCAAGCTCAAAAGTCTCCTATTCAAGAGCAAGAGGATATTCCAGAGCAAGTGCCTACACCTCATGTGTCTCCTATAATTGATCCAGTACATGCTAAAGACCCCGACACAAGTGCTGAAATAGACATACATAACTTGGTTGTGCCTGAGGTTCTGTACTTGGAAGCTCCACCAACTCAATTCACTCCACCAACTACACCACTTTTGGATGCTGATTTTAATGCAGATATTCCATCAACACCAGTTCTGAATCTAGATGATGAAGATCAGATTTTAGGTGAGCATCAAAATTTGGATGTTGATCAGAACTTAGTTACATATTAGAATTTAGAGGATGATGTTGAAGCCTCTATACCCTCACATACTGTTATTTTATCAGAGCATGCTGATACTGCAGGCTCTGTAAGTTTTGATGCTGACAATGCTGAAATTACTGGTAAAGCTGCTATAAATGTAGATGCCGATGCAGTTGGTCCTTCAGGACATGCACCTCAACGAACAGTTAACAAAGCTTATTTGATCAAGAAGTTTGTTAGAGAGGATGGAACAAAATTACTTTTGTTCCTACTGAAAAAATTCTTGCTGAGCACCTTGCCAAAGCTGATGAGATGCTGATAAATGATGATTTCAAGGCACAACTTAGAGTTACTGCATTGAGTACAAGGCACCTTCAGGGTCAACACTCAATAACTCATGACAAAGTGAACAAAATTCAAGAATCTTTTATCCAGCAAGATATGAATATAAAATTGGAAAAGAACAGATTTTTCAAGCCAGCCTTTGACAGAATTAGGTATATTGAAAAAACTCAGGAGAAGCAACAAGATCAGATTTCTGAAATTCTAAAGAATCAAGCTTCTCAGCAAACTCAACTCAATGATATCTAATCCTCAGTGGAATTGCTTGTCTCTCTTCTTCTGCCTGCTGATGCCAAAAAGGGGGAGAAAGTAATTAAGTCCCGATGTAAATCTACTCAACCACTGAAGGGTAAGGATGATGGAAATGATGATCAGGGAAACTCTGAAAAGGGTAGAGGTCATGGTCAAGGTAAAGGTTCTTCATCAAGGACAGCTGAAATTTCTACAAAAAGAACAAGTTCTGATATTGGGAGAAGAATAAGTTTTGATACTGGTAAAAGGATAAGTTTTACTAGACATCTGGAGCTTGATAAAGAAATTTCAAAGAGATTATTTCTCAAAGAAAATCCTGGAATGGACTTTGAAAGTCTAAAGGAAGAAGAAGCTAGATTTAAGCAGAAAATATCAACTCCAAGTCTAAAGCTTCTGTTGTTAAAAAGAAACTTCCAAAACCTAAGAGTTTTGTGATTAAGGAGAGGACAAATTCTAAGGCAACCAAAGCCAAATCACAAGTGGAGGTAGATCCAAGATCCAAGGGCAAAGAAAAAATTGGTGAACCTGTAAAGGTATATATGCCAGTCATGGATCTGAAAGAAAAATCTGATGGATGCTAGTCTGTTTTTGAAGAAAAAGGATATTCAAACAACCTCTGACATCTCATGTTGTTCAAAATCTGGACTTAGTAAAATCTGATATTACAGTGAAGCAAGCAACCTCTGACATAGCTCAAGTTGGCTTGATATCAGAAGATAAGGAAAAGGAAACCTCTGACATTGCTCATATTAAACCTTCAAAGATTCTACTACCAGGATTCACCAAAGCTCAACAGACTCAACCTTTGAAGACTACATCAAGTGGTTTTGAAGCAAGAGTTTTTACAGGAAATGAAGCAAGAGACAAATCAGGATTAGGTAGTTCTAAAGAAAAGAGAATACATAACACTACCAATGATCCAACTTCCTTAAGTGAACCAGGTGTAGGAGCAACTCCTGAGAGATTGAATCAACTTGAATCTATACAAATGGTTTACCACTCTGTTTTGAAAGAAGATATCATGTTATACTTTATGACAGATGGGAGGGTATTCCAGATCAGGGAGAATGCAATTTCATTGAAGTATTTTGAATAACTGGAACATGTTCTATTTCTACTTCAAGTGAAAAACAGATCAACAGATGGTGATGCAGGTTGTTTAAAATCAAATATTCAAAGACAGAAGAAACTTTACTCTGTAAAGTCTGACAGCCCATACTGTCCTAAGTACAGATCTCACAGTGGAGATATTGTTGAAATGAAGCCTAATACTGCTAAAATCATCACTACATTTTTCTGGTATTAAGGGACTTGAATTCAATCTAGAGTCTGATAAAGCCTATATCATCAGATTAGATCAGGATATAAGAAAAGCTAAAATAAATGATCTCAGGGCTGCTATCTTTCAAACTGGTGAAGATACAGTTGAATTAAAAAATGTTAAAAGGAGGATGGTCAATGAACTTGAATATGCTGAGAGATGTCTGTTGAAGAACTATCTCAGAACAACTCCTGATATCAAAGAGATCAGAAATTGCAGCCAAGTCAAGATCTACAACTACTTAGATTCTGAAGGATATACAGACTGAAGCTGATATCAAACCTTAAGGATGGTAAAGCTACAAGGACTGTAAGTTGTAGTTATCTAGTCAAATTCTCATGCATTTGTACTTAATGTTTTTGACATCATCAAATATCTGTTAAACTTGTATATTATGCTAATTTACAAGGTGGGGGAGATTGTTAGATATATTTGTGATGTCATGTCTAATATGATTTCTGTTTAGTTTTTGGATCTTACTTAACAGGACAAATCAGGAATTAACTGGAAATCAGTACTTATACTGATGTCAGGACTTAAGATATCAGAACTTAAGTTATCAGGAGATAATATCAGGACTTAAGGAGACGTTCAGATAAGGAAGGCGGCTGATTGAAAGGAAAGAAGATCAAGACAAACATAAGAAGAGATATGCATGAAGAAGAATTCTATGAAGAATAGAATACTTGGAAGAAAAGATAACTAGTTGATATATATTAGGAAGCAGAATTATATTCGATATCAATTAGAAGATTATCTTGTAACTTTGTAGTATATAAACACAGACATAGGGTTTACACTATATGTGTTATCTTAATCGAGTTTATTATTCATTGTAACCCTAGCAGCTCTCGTGATAATTTGTTCATCACTGAGAGAGAACAGTTCTTTGTAACAGAGTTTATTGTGTTGAATAAAATCTGTGTTCTGTTACTTGAGTTCTTATATTCGATTTGATTGTAGTAAACACTGTATTCAACCCCCTTCTACAATATGTGTGACCTAACACTTACTACTAGCTTCTGTTTCCCCATCGTTATTATTTGGTCCACTAATATCTCGTAATAAAATGTCTATATCAAAAGGTTTTTCAATTTCCGTACTCTGGTGATGCTTCCATATTTGACATTCTAATATTTTTTCGCCATGTTTTTCCTATACTTTATAAGTTTGCTAAAATCCATCCATAAACAAATTATTTTTCACTTCATCTAACATGAAAAAATAACCATTTTCGCATGTATCACATGGACACCCTGTTTTCTCCCCCTTCATTCCATGTACACTTGAAAATTCAATAAATGAATCAACATGTTCCTATATTCATTATTCAATAATCAAAATAGATATTCTAAACGTCAATAATCCACTCCCAATTAAGCATGGACGACATCTATATATCACATTTGTTTGTTTAACTAATTCACATACACAAATTTATTACAAATATAAAATTTATTACAAGCAATCCACTACCAACTATATAACTATGTGACCAAGTATCTGACTCCTATCGCTTCCACGTGCTCCTGAAAAGCCTTAGCTGGTAAGCTCTTCGTGAAAGGATCTGCCCGGTTATCCTTTGATGCTATATCAGCCACAATGATATCTCCTCACTTAACGAACTGCCGTATGAGGTGATACTTACGCTCTATATATTTTGCTGCCTTATGGGCCCGTGGTTCCTTGGTATTTATCACAACACCGGTATTATCACAATAAATCGTGATTTGTCGTGGCAAATTAGGAACCACATCCAAATCCAGTAGGAAGTTTCGGAACCATATAGCCTCGTTGGCTGCCTCAGAGGCTGCCACAGAGGCTGCCACATATTCGGCTTCCATGGTTGAGTCTGCAATGCCTTTCTGTTTCACACTCCTCTAGATTACGGATCCACCTCCCAAAGTAAAAACACATCCCGAGGTGGACTTTCTCTTATCCTTATCTGTCTAGAAATCTGAATCAGTATATCCCAGAGGCAATAAATCAAAGGACCAGTAAACTAACATATACTCCTTAGTCCTTCGTAGGTATTTGAGTATTGTTTTTACTGCACTCCAATGTTCCTGTCCTGGGTTTGACTGGTATCGGCTAACCATGCCCACGGAAAAGCAGATATCAGGCCTCGTACATAACATAGCATACATTAGGCTTCCACATGCCGAAGCATAAGGAACTGCCGTCATGTTCTCTATCTCCTTAGGTGTCGAAGGGCATTGACTCTTTGATAGAGAAATTCCATGTCTGAAAGGTAAATTACCCTTCTTGGAGTCCTTCAGGTTCAAACGAGCTAATACATCATCTATGTAGTGCTCCTGAGATAAAGCCAACATCCTTTTCTTGCGATCCTTTATAAGTTTGATCCCAAGGATGTATGCTGCTTCACCTAAGTCCTTCATTTCAAATTGTTTGAACAATCATGCCTTTATTGAAGATAATATCTTAACATTGTTTCCAATGAGTAAAATGTCATCAACATATAGTACTAGAAAAACCACTGAATTTCCCTCATATCTCTTATACACGCATGCTTCGCTTGGACTTTGATAAAATCCATACGATTGGACTGCCTGATTAAAATGAATGTTCCAATACGTAGAAGCTTGTTTAAGTCCATAAATAGACCTCTTAAGATTACATACAAGATGCTCTTGGCCTTCTTTAATGAATCCCTCTAGTTGCTGCATATAGATGGTTTCTTCAAGACTTCCATTAAGGAAAGTTATCTTGACATCCATTTGCCAAATCTCATAATCGAGATGAGCTGCAATAGATAAAAGAATATGGATCGAATTAAGCATGACTACCGGCAAAAAAGTTTCCTCATAATCGATACCTTCTTTCTGAGTATACCCTTTTGCAACAAGTCTTGCTTTCCAGGCTTTCACCTTTTTATCTAATCCCTTCTTTTTCTTGTAGATCCACTTACATCCAATAGGTTTTATACCTTTGGGTCGTTCCACGAGCTCCCAGACCTGATTAGAATACATTGATTCCATCTCATATTCCATTGCCTTTTGCCAAAGATCTGCATCTTTGTCTTGTACTACCTCTTCGTATGTACGGGGATCATCATCATGTTCACCAGAGACCAAGTCTGAAGACTCTCCCAAAAATATGAATCTATCAGGATGTTGAACAACCCTCCCATTATGACGAGGCACTGGTGCGGTATTAGTGACAAGTTGTACATTTTTTTGTGGTTGTTCTACTTGTACTACAGCTTCATGGGTATTATCTGTCCCTCCCACTAGTTCCTCTAAAACGATACTACTCATGGATTTGTGATTCATTATATATTCCTCCTCTAAGAATCTTGCATTGGTGCTAACAATGACATCCCGATTCTTCGGACTATAAAATAAATAACCTTTCATTCACATGGGGTAGCCTACAAATAACTTTACTTTTGTACGAGCTTATCCGAAGCAGTGGCCATAGACTGATGTTGATGCTGCAAAACACCCGACATTGCTGCCAGAATGTAACATCGCGACATCTCATCAGCCTTAATCCATCGCTTATAATACTCTTTCTCATCTTTAGGAGCATCAGCAGTAGGCTGATCAGGCTTAGATTCATAAGTGCAAAACTTGTACTCCTCAGCAGTCAACACAATGTCCAAATTTCGTTTCCATTCAATATAGTTAGGTCCGGTAAGTTTGCTATCCTTAAGTATGGTGAATAGTGGATTAAAGCCCATTTTATCCTGAGAATCATGCATAAAAAAATATCACATTACACATAAATAAGGGTGCATTAAATATTAAGACCTACTGATTCCTCTAACAATTATTAAAATTAAATGCACTAACATCTAAACACCATAAGTTTCTGGTACGCCACGATGTGTGCCATGTATACCACCTAAATTTGTTTAAATGTTACTTCGGTCCTATTACTAAACAATATGCCACGTTGGGGTGGTCTATATTATTTTTCAGAGCTAAGTGTATATCATCATCAAATCTTAAATTATTCGAAATCTATGGAACTTGGTACGCCACGATGGGTGGCGTGTATACCTTCCAATATTCGTAATTTGTCCTTGAATAAAATACTTCAATTCAATATTCATCAATGGTTTGATTTCCAGGTAGTGGAGGAGTCACATCGGTCTCACTTAATACACACAGCCTTACAAGTTCGATGAACCCGTTTTTGACAAAATTGCCCCATATCAGAAATAAAGAAAATTCGTATTTATTCCTTGTTTTTAAAACTTATTAATTTAAGAAGTTTGTTCTAGTAATTTCTGTAACATTCTAGACACCATAAATTACATGCCATGATGGGTGACGTAAATATAATTTATATTCATCTTTATGTTAAATTACATACAAACAATAATGGAGACCATGGGATTTAATTTCATATTAATTCCCTCTCCCACTTAGTATTTACTTTGAGGATTTTAATCTAGATGCATCGTCCTATGCTATTTCTTCGAAGTCCACATGTATTATAACAACACAAAGAACACATAACATAGCAGCATACTATCATGATTAAAGCATTAAAAAAAATCCCTATGCCCATGTCATTCTAGCATGCTAAGGGTTAGTATCACATGGCATAACAACACAGACAAGAAACACATAGTAGCAATAATCAAGAGAAGAAGAAATTATGTAAAACATAATAAAACACATCCACTATTATGGCCCCATAAAAATAGCTTCGAATTCATCCTTCAAAAAATTCTGGAAACCTTCGAGAGCCCGGTTGGAGGCCTAAACAGCCTCAAAACACCTTGAAATAATGGGTCAATGGTCTTTCGATCAGCTAGTTGCTTGGGATTACTTTCTAGCAAGAGGTATTTTGATCCCTGATCGTCCCATTCTACCATTTCCGAAAAAGTATCGTACGCTCAAATTGGACATTGTATGCAAAATCTGCAGCCAAAACAGCGAAGCACCACGAAAATAGAATGCAGCAGCGGAAAATCTATGTTTCTTGCAGCTACGTTGATCAAACAATTACATACAAAATAATACAGATGAATCAGCCTATTCTATTACATCAGATCATAATCTAATACAATTACAAATTGATCTACAAGATTACAAGATCAGAATAGGAAAATATAAAACTTTCACAATCAACCATCGTGATTTACAACAAAACCACGATAAACCACGTGGAATCCAATAATAACAAAATAACCACAATTAAACCACGTGGGATCCAAACACATTATCAAAACATGGCCGTAATAATGAATAATAATCTGCATCACAAAATCAATACAAGCATACCACTATATACATGCATATATAATCATGACATGGACAACATATCATAAAACGCAGAACCTAGAACCAAGCTCTGATACCAATTGTTGGATCAAACGAATCTTAGCCCTGCGTTTTATGATATTAATTATAAGAGTACGAATAGAACATTAACCTTAATCGCTACGGCGCAAGCGATTCAAATCCACGTCTTCTACTGTATTCCCTGATTCTCCTTGGACGAGTGTGGGTTTCGATCTCCCAAGGTGTACCTCTCCCAAAGCTCTGAAATTCCAAAACCCTAGCTGGCTCCTTGAGAAAAAAGGTTGCCTCTCTCAAATCCTAGGATGTGATTTCATGTTTTGTGTGTTAACCCTAGCTTTAGGAGAATGAGAATATTTATAGGCTACAGTAGGGATCATGGACCATTAGGTTAGGTCTTCTAATGACATTCCGGGCCAAGCCCAATGTCAATAAATATTAATTCACTCCACTAAAGAATTAATATTTGCACTACCTTTCCTAATTCCGTAAATTAATTATTTAATTTGGCTCCCATATTAATTGCTTATAAATTCCCCATGTTTAAGAAATCGCATGTCCATTAATTAAATTAATTTCTGACAATTAATTTAATCAATATCTTTAATCCTTGATCATCCACTCAACCTTATAATTATGCAAGAACAAATATGCCTGCAGGACTAAAGCATAATTATCTTTATGAGCTTTCAAGAAGACATCGTCACCTGAATATATTTTTCGGACACAGTTTCCTTTTATAGTTAATATCTCACTATGTATATAATGTCATTGCCCAATACAGAAATTCATAATTTAAAATAAATTACTTAATGTATGAATCAAGGCATGTGCATTAAATACAAGTGTCAATTACTACATCCGGATTAAGAATCTAAGCAATAATAATATCGTAGAATCTTAGTTCTTCTTTATTGTCAGAATATAAAAGAAACAATTATTCTACTATTTTGATCCCGTTCAATTTACATAAAGTATACAAGTATTATTCAATAGTCAAGATAAACTATTTCTAAATAATACTTCAGCCGTTCCAGTGGTTTGTCTAATACCACTTAGACTGTGAGCCTTTATTATATTATATAAGGAGTTTGACAATCTAATCTTCTGATATCCCATTTGATACTAGATTGTCTACAATATATAATATACAGACTATGTGAAAACATGCATTCACGATTCTTAAATAATTTATTATTAAAGTATATACTTCAAACGAATATTTCAGTATAAACCCTAACAAGTGGAAGCTCAGAAAACATGACTGGTTATAAATCCCTGCTATCGGAATTTGAGGAGAAGGATGGTCCAAACATTTCTTATGGAGATGGAAACTTAGGAAAAATCTTGGGATATGAAAAAATCAAAATTAGAAATGTCATCATTAAAAATGTAGCTCTATTTGCAGGTGAAGGGTTTTTAGCACATAAAGGCAACGAAAACGTAAATTTAAATCTTAAAAAAACCGAAACCCTCCGCAGGATCCATGCGAAAAATAATATTTAATTCGTAGTTCAGTATGTTTACCTTAAGAAGCTTTACGTTAATAAAAAGATGGAGGTTTTTAATGGCGATCCAAAAACGATGAACAGAGATCCTTAGCAGCTGCTCCTCAAGTGTGAAGCACTCCACCGGTATCCACCAAGAAAACGATGTAATGAAGGAGGACGAGATGGAGAGAATTAGGGTTTTGTAAATCTTTTTGGTTGAGGCAAAAATAGGGTCTATAATAGTATATTTATAGGCAAAATTTTCAGCTGAAAATTTTCCCATAAAATATTATTATTATTATCCCTTTATTATTCTCACTAATAATTAAAACACCTTTTAATTATTAATCCTTTTTCTAAACACTTTAGAAATAATTCTCTCACTTAATTTAATTTCCAAAAATTAAATTCTTAATTAATAATATTAAGAACTTTTTCTTAATTAATTTATAATCAATTAAATCTCATTTAATCAATTATTAAATTTGCCAATTAATTATTTATTTCATAAATAAATAATTATCAGCCATTATTAATTAATTTCTCCACCATTAAATCATTCTCTTTTATGGTGTGACCCTGTAGGTTCAATATTAAGCCGGTAGTAGAAATAAATAATAATAAAACTATTTTATCATTATTTATATAAATTCTCTAATTCATTAAATATGATTAGTTAATTAATCATATTTATTCTACATCGTGAGGGATACTTCTCAGCATATCGCGACTATCCGGATAATATGAATTCACTGCTTAGAATACCAAGAACCTATTCAGTGAGTAGTTACCGTACAATTAATTCCTTCTACCCTGCAATATCATGATTAAATACAAGGCATGGAACTTGTGTCAAGCCTATCTTATTTAATCATTTGCTTTCCCATTCACTATGCTTAGTTCTATTTAATGTAAATTAGAAACTCCTTTCTAATTTCATTCACTCTGGCCAGAGATTCCTGAACTAACATAAGTGGATCAGCATTGAACATTCTCTTCCTACACTGGAAGGGGTAGATCCTTTATTGATCATACAATATCTTCGTGTACAAATTCCTATACCCAGTAGAGCCCTTATCATTATCCCTTGAGACTAAGAACTAAACCAAAGCATAGTTCAGTGTACATAAGATGACTATGATGATCTCAAGTCTAAGGATACTTGTACGACTATCACTATGTGAACAACTGCTGACACGTGAGTGAACTCCATCAGTTGTTCAGTTGTGTGAGTCATGTTCAGTGAACTTATTCTATAATAAGCACCTACATACTAGCTATAGTGTCACCACACAAATGTCTATGAGAACTGACATCCTTCATAATGAAGCAAGCATATTATGTACCGATCTTTGTGGATTATTAATTACCAGTTAGTAATCCTACGACCAGGAACTATTTAAGTTTAGAGTTATCATCTTTTAGGTCTCATTATTATGATCTCATCACAATCCATAAAAAGATTTACTCTAAACTGTGGTATATTTTACTTAAACATTTCAATAGATAGAGCCCGCAATAAAAACAAAACAAGTCTTTTATTAATATCAATAAAATCAAAACAGATTACAAAAAAGTTATTCCTAAATCCTCATACATGGTTGGACTTAGGACATATCTCTTTCAATCTCCCACTTGTACTAAAGCCAATCACTCTGGTATCTAATACCCATCTTGTCTTTATGACGATCAAAGTGACTCTGAGAAAGTGGCTTTGTGAGTGGGTCTGCTACGTTTTATGTGTGTCAACTCTCTCGGCGTTGACATCTCCTCTATTTTTAACTCAGATTCACCACCAAAAACAAGAAAAATGTCATGAGTCCTTCGTAAGTACTTAAGGATGTTTTTCACTGCTTTCCAGTGGTCTTCACCTGGATTGGACTGATATCTGCTCGTCACACTAATTGAATAAGCAACATCAGGCCTTGTACACAACATCGCGTACATGATATATCCTATTGCTGAAGCATAAGGAATCTTACTCATACGCTCTCTTTCCTCAAGTGTCTTAGGAGACATTTTTTCGGAAAGGGACACTCCATGGCTCATCGGTATGAGACCTCTTTTGGAGTTTTCCATGCTAAACCTTTTAAGCACTTTCTAGATGTATGTACCCTGGGTAAGACCTATCATTCTTCTAGATCTATCTTTATAGATCTTCATACCGAAAATGTAGGATGCTTCTCCCAAGTCCTTCATGGTGAAGTTCTTTGATAGCCATACTTTGACTGATTGTAGCATCGGTATATCATTTCCTATAAGAAGTATGTCATCCACATACAATACAAGAAATGTTACCGCGCTCCCACTAACCTTCTTGTAGACACATGGTTCATCTATGTTTTTGATAAAACCAAACTCTTTGATTGTCTCATCAAAACGAATGTTCCATCTACGAGAAGCTTGCCTTAAACCATATATGGTTCACAGCAGCTTACACACTAGATGTTCATTTCCCTTAGAAAGAAAACCCTCTGGCTGTGTCATATACACTTCCTCCTCAAGTCCCCCATTGAAGAAGGCCGTTTTCACGTCCATTTACCAGATCTCATAGTCGTAGTAAGCAGCAATCGCAAGCAAAATCCGAATTGATATTAACAGGGCTACAGGTGAAAAAGTTTCATCAAAGTCAATCCCTTGCCTTTGTTTGAATCCTTTTGCCACGAGCCTGGCCTTATAGGTCTCCACCTGGCCATCTGCTCCAAACTTTCTTTTGTATACCCACTTGCACCCAATAGGCTTAACACCTTCAAGCGCCTCAACAAGAGTCCATACTTGGTTGGTATACATAGATTTCATTTTGGATTTCATGGCACTATGCCATTTCTCTGAGTAACACTACTCATAGCCTCATTATAGGTCACAGGGTCGTCATCATCAATGATTGACAACTCATTGTCATTCTCAATGATAAGGCCATAATACCTCTCAGGTTTGTGAGACACTCTCCCTGACCTACGAATGGGCTGTTCCACAGAAAGTTGTTTAGTCTGAACAGGTGTTTCCACTTGATCCGTAGTAGTTTGTGCTTCTTGAACTTCATCAAGTTCAATTTTGCTCCCACTGTTTCCTTCAAGGATAAACTCCTTTTCCAAGAAGGTAGCATGTCTGGAGACAAACACCCGATGATCGGTGTAAAAGTAATACCCCAAAGTCTCTTTAGGATATCCCACAAAATTACATTTTACGGATCGAGATTCCAGCTTATCTGGGTCAACTTTCTTGACATAAGTTGGACATCCCCAAATCTTAACGTATTTAAGACTCGGGTTCCTTTCTTTCCATATCTAATATGGTGTTTGAGGAACAGATTTGGAAGGCACCTTATTCAGTAAATATGCTGAGGTTTCCAATGCATAACCCCATAGGAATACTGGAAGATTCGCATTGCTCATCATGGACCGGACCATGTCTAACAAAGTTTGATTTCTCCTTTCAGATACCCCATTTAACTGTGGAGTATATGGAGGAGTCCACTGAGAGACTATACCATTTTCTTTGAGATAATCTAGAAACTCTTCATTCAAGTATTCACCACCTCGATCTGATCGAAGAGTTATAATACTGTGTTTGGTTTGTTTCTGAACTTTTCAAAGGCTTCAGACTTGTGTTTCATCAAATACACATATCCGAATCTAGATCTATCATCTACGAAAGTAATGAAGTACGAAAATCCACCCATGGCTTGCGTAGACATTGGTCCACATACATCTGTGTGTACCAATCCTAGCAAATCTGTAGCCCTCTCTCCATGTCCACTAAATGGAGATTTGGTCATTTTACCCAATAGAAAAGACTCGCATGTAGGATATGATTCAAAATCAAAGGGGTCAAGTAACCCTTCCTTATGCAATGTCCGCAGTCTATTTTCACTAATATGACCTAGCCTACAGTGCCATAAATAGGTCAGATTTTCATCATCTCGTTTTCTTTTATTAGTTTGTTCAATCTGAAGTAAATCATGCTCTACGTCACATACATACAGACCATTATTTAAAATACCACATCCATAAAGAAAATTATCTCTAAGGATAGAACATTCATTATTCTTAATAATAAATGAAAAACCATCCAAATCCAACATAGGAATAGAAATAATATTCCTCACAATAGAGGGAATGTAATAACAATTATTCAAAATAATAGTCTTGCCCGTAGGCATATGTAAACTAAATGATCCTACAGATATGGCCGCAACCCTTGCTCCATTGCCCATATATAGAATCACCTCATCTTTTTCAAGAGTCCTACTTCTCTTTTATCCTTGCAACGAATTGCAAATATGAGAACCACAGGCGGTATCTAATACCCAAGTAGAAATTTGACCTAGTGACATATTAACTTCGATCATGAACATGCTTGAATCAGAAGTGGTAGTCTCACTACCCTTCTTCTTCAATTCTACAAGGTAAACCTTGCAGTTCCTCTTCCAGTACCCCAACTTGTTACAGTGAAAACAAACAGCTAAATTAGGACCAGTCAACTTGTGAGCATCTAGTATGCCCCGGAGTGATAGTGCAGAAGACATGACGAATATAGTAAATCTGTAAATGATAAACACATAACAACACTTAGAAAATATTCAATTTCATTTCAAAACACTATATGAATCGGGTCTTTATTCATAAGTGTCTCCCACTAGTTTATCTAATTTTTTCAACCCCCTAAGTGAAAATTAAGCATTCATAATGCTAGTGGGAATAAGGATCCTACATTCCATCACACAACCTCGGCTGTGGCACAAATTGTCATGTGATGTTCAATAGGCAGACAACTCTTGTCAATTACATCTTATGTTATTCCCTAATATAAGTTTAGCCTCTTGAATAATTGAGTCACGGCTGTGGCACGACAAACTCAATATTCTAAGTCAAGTCTAACCCAACATTTCGTACAATTGAATCAGTCTCCAACCGCCCACGGCTGTAGCACGTACCGACCTTTGGATTCTAATTCAATATACACATCTCTATGTAATAGACAAGTATTTCTTATTTCAAAATCAAAGCCCTTGGCTGTAGCACGAAATGATAATGATTTAAAAATAAGAACCACTTTCTACCATGTTGGAAGGCTATGACCGACACAAGCCTGTTGTGTCATTGGCCAATTACTACTTGATATTATTTAATTTTAGAGGGATTATATTACGTTACAATCATAATCATATTATAAAGAGATTCTTCCTTTTAAATTAAATATTTCAAATCAATAATCGATAATCATATAATTCCCAGATCGGGTGGAGCATTGTCAAGAGGCGTCACTTAATAACCCTTTTCTTACAGATAGAAATATGTTGTTGACAGAATCATCCTTTCTCTCAATATTGAAAATTTATATTCAATTACGTTTTTCATAAACACAAAAATCTCATGATCGTATTCATAATATTTATTGTTAAGGCAAGAAACGATTCATATTCTAGATTTTCTAGAGCACGCCTTATATTGATTTAAGTTCACCTAAATCTATCATCGTATGGTAAACATAGGCATATATCTCATATATAAAATTAAATAAACAAGTAAATGTAAAGTGCAATAAAGTAAATGTGTTTGGTTATGGCCCCATCCTATGTGATCTTTATCAAGCTCATGATAAAGATCAAAGTCAATCTAATATGTTGATGGAAATAAATACAACTACTTATTACATAAGTCTTCTTCTTTGTTTAGACTTCTTGTATGCCTCGTCTTCTTCTTTGTATCACCTCCATTGGATAGCCTTCTTGAGTCTTCAATTACATTACATGATTGAAAGTAAAACTAATCTAATGAACTTACAAGAATAACTCGAGTTACATTCGAGATTTATGATTACAAAGATTGACGACATGCAAGTCGTATTTAAAACCAAAACCAAAACCATTACACTAAGGTCGAAAGGACATAACCATCCACCATGCTCATACAACACATAAAAGCATGTTAAAACACATAATCTGATCTTAACATATCATTTTATCCATGATCTAATCATAAAAAGAAAATATGACAAAAATCAGAAAAATCAGAATCAAATCAGAAAAACAAGAATCACTGTTTACGGGAAGTAAATGACGTCAAACGCCTTACAGACGAGTTGTTGAAAGCTTTTGCTATCAGTTTTGTTCAGACGCTCGTTTACCTATGGAATAGGGTATTCGTTTGCGTAAATCGGACACCAGACCCAGATTTCAGCAAATCTGCAGCAGCCAATTTAGAATCCGTATCTAATATGATTCTCATAATTAGAACAAACATAAATCATGTATATATCAGTATATATACAGATTACATAATCATCTTATGATTATACAACTCACATGAATATCATATATTCAAAACCATACATATATAAGCATATAATATCAACATCAAATCATGGCGAATCACGTACATGCTCATATATCGAAATCAGTTAAACACATAAACGAATTAAAAACTTTTCGCAAGTAGCTCTGATGTCATTGAAGGGTTTTTAGCACATAAACGCAGCGAAAACGTAAATTTAAATCTTAAAAAACTGAAACCCTCCGCAGGATCCATGCGAAAAATAATATTTAATTGGTAGTTCAGTATGTTTACCTTAAGAAGCTTTACGTTAATGGAAAGATGGAGGTCTTTAATGGCGATCCAAAAACAATGAACGGAGATCCTTAGCAGCTGATCCTCAAGTGTGAAGCACTCCACCGGTATCCACCAAGAAAATGATATAATAAAGGAGGAGGAGATGGAGATAATTAGGGTTTTGTAAATCTTTTTGGTTGAGGCAAAAATAGGGTCTATAATAGTATATTTATAGGAAAAAATTTCAGCTGAAAATTTTCCCATAAAATATTATTATTATTAAACCTTTATTATTCTCACTAATAATTAAAACACCTTTTAGTTATTAATCCTTTTTCTAAACACTTTAGAAATAATTCTCTCACTTGATTTAATTTCCAAAAAGTAAATTCTTAATTAATAATATTAAGAACTTTTTCTTAATTAATTTATAATCAATTAATTCTCATTTATTGAATTATTAAATTTGCCAATTAATTATTTATTTCATAAATAAATAATTATCAGCATTATTAATTAATTTCTCCACCATTAAATCATTCTCTTTTATGGTGTGACCCTGTAGGATCAATATTAAGCTGGTAGTAGAAATAAATAATAATAAAACTATTTTATCATTATTTATATAAATTTTCTAATTCATTAAATATGATTAATTAATTAATCATATTTATTCTACATCGTGAGGGATACTTCTCAGCATATCGCGACTATCTGGATAATACGAATTCACTGCTTAGAATACCAAGAACCTATTCAGTGAGTAGTTACCGTACAATTAATTCCTTCTACCCTGCAATGTCACGATTAAATACAAGGCATGGAACTTGTGTCAAGCTATCCTATTTAATCACTTGCTTTCCCATTCACTATGCTTAGTTCTATTTAATGTAAATTAGAAACTCCTTTCTAATTTCATTCACTCTGGCCAGAGATTCCTGAACTAGCATAAGTGGATCAGCATTGAACATTCTCTTCCTACACTGGAAGGGGTAGATCCTTTATTGATCATACACTATCTTCGTGTACAAATTCCTTATAATTGTCCCTTGAGACTAAGAACTAAACCAAAGCATAGTTCAGTGTACCCAAGATAACTATGATGACTTCAAGTCTAAGGATACTTGTACAACTATCACTATGTGAACAACTGCTGACACGTGAGTGAACTCCATCAGTTGTTCAGCTGTGTGAGTCATGTTCAGTGAACTTATTCTATAATAAACACCTACATACTAGCTATAGTGTCAACACACAAATGTCTATGAGAATAGACATCCTTCATAATGAAGCAAGCATAGTATGTACCGATCTTTGCAAATTATTAATTACCAGTTAGTAATCCTACGACCAGGAACTATTTAAGTTTAGAGTTATCATCTTTTAGGTCTCACTATTATGATCTCATCATAATCCATAAAAAGCTTTACTCTAAACTGTGGTATATCTTATTTAAACATTTAAATAGATAGAGCCCGTAATAAAAACAAAACAAGTATTTTATTAATATCAATGAAATTAAAACAGATTACAAAAAAGTTATTCCTAAATCCTCATACATGATTGGACTTAGGACATATCTCTTTCAGCAGGACTCAAGCATAATCTGATCAGTGTCAGTCAAATCTGTAACAGAGGTTACCATGTCAATTTTTATAAGGAGCATTGTAAAATTGTTAGTAAGTCTAATGGAAAGATTTCATTGATTAGTGTAAGACATGGTAGTTTATATGAAGCCAGGGTCTCCACAAGAATTGATAATTCAGAAGTTTTTCTATTGAGTAGAGCATCTGTGAAAGACAACTGGAATTGGCATTAAAGACTTTATCATCTCAACTTCAACAATATCAATGAACTTGTGATAAAAGATCTTGTGAGAGGATTGCCCAATGCAGTGTTTACTCTTGATGGCTTATGTGATTCACACCAGAAAGCCAAGCAAATGAAGTAATCTTTCAAGAGTAAAACTGAATCCTCCATTCTTGAACCTTATCATCTACTTCATGTTGATCTCGTTGGTCCGATGAATGTTATGTCAATTGCCAAGAAGAGGTATGCACTCGTAATTGTAGATGAATCTACAAGATATACATGGGTGTATTTTCTGCACAACAAGGATGAATCCCCATCCATTCTTCTTGATCATGTAAGGGAGTTGGAAAAAGGATAATAGCTCTATGGAAGAGTTCTGCAAAGTTAAGGGGATAAAACAAGAGTTTTCTGCTCCTGGAACTCCACAACAAAATGGATTTGTTGAAAGACAGAATAGATATCTGATAGAAGTTGCAAGAACCATGCTAGAGGAAGCACGATTGCCTACCTACTTCTGGGTTGAGGCTGTGCAAACTGCCCGCTTTACATAAAATGCAACATTGATCAACAAGCATGGAAAAATACCATTTGAGATGGTGAAGGGAAATAAGCCAAATTTGAAGTACTTTCATATTTTTGGTGGTAAGTATTTTATTCTCAAAACTCATCCAGGACAGCTGACCAAGTTTGGTCTGAAAGCTGATGAAAGAATTTTTATGGGATATCCATTGTCTACAAAAGCCTTCAGAGTTTACAATCTGAGAACAAGAACAATAATGGAATCTATACATGTATCTTTTGATAACAGGTCTAGAAGAGGCAAATGACCATGACAAATTGAGATTTGAAAATTAAGTACATTATGCTAAATTTTTAAGTCCTGACTCTGATATAGTAAATCCTGATATCACTCAAAGCTCTGAGATTTCACAGAATAGTGGAAATTCTTCTAACACTGAAGCATATGTTGAGGGGGAGCAACATGACTCAAATCCAGAGACTACTACAAGTGATTCAACTCAAGAAATATCAATAGAAAGATCATTATACTCATCTTCCTCAAATTCTGATGAGTCAAATACTGATAACAATGGGAACACTGATTCAGGGGGATCATCAGGAAATAATAGTGGTACTAATCAAATAAATTACAGAGAGTTCATGGATCAAGGGGGAAGTTCGTCTTCAAGGAGTCAACATCCATCTACAAGGAAATGGTCTAAGACACACACCTGACTTAATTATTGGAAACCCAGACAGTGCTGTAAGAACAAGAAAAGCCACTCAGAATGAATATCTCTACCATTTTTTCTATCTCAAACTGAACCTAAGAAGGTTGAAGAAGCTCTACAAGATGCTTACTGGGTCACATCAATGCAAGAGAAACTAAATGAATTTGAAAGGAACAAAGTTTGGACTCTTGTGCCAAGACCAAAGAACATATCTGTAGTTGGCACAAAGTGGGTGTTCGAAAACAAAACTGACAGTGAGGGCATCATCATAAGGAATAAAGCAATACTGGTTGCAAAGGGTTACTCACAACAAGAAGGCATTGATTATGATAAGACATTTTCTCCAGTTACAAGGCTAGAGGTAATAAGAATCTTTCTTGCCTATATTTCTCACAAGAAATTTAAGGTGTTCCAAATGGATGTGAAGAGTGCATTTCTAAATGGAGAACTTGAAGAGGAAGTTTATGTTTAACAGCCTCCAGGATTCATTGATCAAAAGTATCCAGATCATGTCTACTTACTGGATAAAGCACTATATGGACTGAAGCAAGCTCCAAGGGCCTAGTATGAAACACTTGCTCTATTTCTGCTAGAGAGTGATTTCACAAGAGGTACAACTGATAAAACTCTCTTTTATAAATATCATGGTAAAGACTTGTTATTAGTACAGATATATGTTGATGATATCATTTTTGGATCTACTAATGATAAACTCTGTGAGAGATTTACAAAGATAATGCAGTCTAGGTATCAAATGAGTATGATGGGAGAATTGAGTTATTTTCCGGGGTTACAAGTTAAACAAACTGATAAAGGGATCTTCATAAATCAATCCAAATACACCAGGAATATACTCAAAATATTTGGAATACAAGACTGCTCAACTGCATCAACTCCCATGGCCACTACAACCAAGTTAGATTTAAATACTGGTTTTTCATTAGATATAACTAACTACAGAGGAATGATTGGCTCACTCCTATATCTGACTGCTAGTAGACCTGATATCCTGTATGCTACCTATCTCTGTGCAAGGCTCCAAGCTGATCCTAGAGAACCTATAAGGATCCTTGGACACTGGTGCCGTTCCTGGTGCTAATTCTATAGCGAATTCTATTTCTCTGTCGGGTGGCAACCCTGGTAAGTTCTCTGGAAATACATCCTCAAATTCATTTACTATGGGCATGTCCTGTATGTTAGGAACTTTCTTCTTAGTATCCATCACATAAGCTAAATAGGCCTCGTTACCTTTCCTTAACAATCTTTTTTCCTGTAGCGTGGTCAAAAATTTTTGGGCCTGTCGTTGACCTTTAAACACTACTTCCTTTCCATTTTGTACTCTTATCTTTACCCTCTTCCGCTCACAATCTATTTGCGCTCCATTACTGTATAACCAATAGATTACATCAAATTCTCCTAACGCAAATGGGATTAGGTCAACCTCGAAGACCTTCCCTTCTAATTTCAACTGGTATTTGGGGTGTACTTGATTCACAGAAATTATTTCTTTGTTTGTTGTTTCCACTTGTAATACCTCACGTAAGGGTACGGCGTTCAGTTTTAACTTTTTAGAAAAATCTTGGGATATAAATGACTTGGTTGCTCCAGAATCAAATAGGACATTTGCATGTTCGGAATTTAACAGAAGGGTACCTGCTATCACATCCGTGTTTCAGACAGTATCCTGAACGGTCATGCTGAAGGTCCTAGCAGCTGGGGGTCGGTTGGATGCAGCTCTGCTCATCCCTGAGACTGGAGGCTTCAATGTCGGGCAATCCTTTCTCATGTGCCCTACCTTCCCACATTGGAAACACATCCTGTTGTGTTAGGGGAAGTTGTTGGCAAGGTGGTCGGGTTGGTCGCACCTGTAACATTTCAGAGGGGCTCTCGCCTAGGTGCACACTCCAAGGTGTCTTCTTCCACATGTTTGACATTCCAGTATTGGGGCGTGGGGCTGGCTTTGAAATGTTGCCCTAGATTATCCGACGCCCTGGCCAACACTCTCACTAGGAGCCTTTCTAAATCCGGGGCCTCTCGTAGGTTGCGACACCACTCCCCTGACGAACCTGCTTGGAAGGCTCCTATTCCCGGTTCCTACTCCTCCTCCTCCTCCGCCTTGGCTTCCTATCTTCCTCTTCCTATTTTCCTTTTTCTTCAAATAATCTGTCAGTTCTAGTACTGCCACTCGGTTCTGAATCCACTGTTTCAGACCAAGCTGAAACCTTTACGCTTTCTTCTCTTCGGTATTCATGAACTCAGGCACAAATCATGATAGCTCAGTAAACCTGGCCTCATACTCTGCCACAGTCATCTTATCATATTTCAACTCCAGAAACTTAATCTCCATCTAGGTCTCCATAAACCTAGGGAAATACTTGTCTAAGAACAGTCGGGTAAATCTATCCCATGAAATCATAGCATCAGTTTCTAGGTTTCGTTTGGAATCCCACCAGTAAATAGTTTCTCCTTTCAGCATGTAAGAAGCAAAAATGGTCTTGTGTCGTTCTTCCACACCTAGTATCTCGAAGGACTTTTCTATCTCCTTGAGCCAGGCCCGTACTTCAACGGGGTCGGCAGATCCTAGAAACTCTGGGGGTTTGAGGGATTTGAATGCCCTCTAGGCAGTGGTTGTAGTCTGTTGGGAAGCATGCTGCTGTGGCGGAACGGGCTGTTGGTTCAGGTTTGCTCTTAAAAATTCCATAAACTCATTCATGGGGTTCCCTCCCCGAGGGGTATCCTCAACCTCTTCTTCTACATATTCTTCCTTATCATATTCATTATAGTCTAGGTCTTCTTCATTTTCCTCATTCACTACAGGGTCAGGTTCATTCCGTTGCTGCGGGTTGTGCCCTGGTTCCTCTTCTACGGGGTGGCATTGTTCTGATAATGGAAATTTGTCAATATAGTTGTAAAAAAATTTATCATTGGATTAATTTATTCATATGTAAGCATGTCATTTATTATCTAGCATTTTTTTATCAAGTGCAATAATATGGAAATCAATCTCTTAATAACTGCTAGATATATATACCATAGGGTCTCCCAATTATAATTTGGGGATAAAACGACTATCGAGTTCATACATGGCCTGTTTATAATACATCATTACTTGTCCTGAATACTGAAATGCAAATACATAAGCTGTGCACCCTGAAGGGCTAGGAACCCTATCTACTACCGGCTATCCTATCAAAATTGGTGACAAGTCACCCAACCTTCTTCAACGTCCATAAATAGTGACTAGTCCCTCAGTCACTGTCACTGCGCGTAAGGTCACGCACCCTCCTCATCGCTCCTGCCAACATAAGCTCTGCATCAACTACTGGGATGTATCCTCCAACCGCCGTCATCCTCATCTGAACCCGGGTACGGAGCTCGATCTCATCAATCTCTCTGCGGGCTATGGCCGGGGAAGCAGCTCTGAAGTCCCCTGGATATCCTAGTCGGATAGCTCTCAGCTTTCAGTGCCTTTCATAGCTCTATGATGTGGGCATATTCCACGGTGAGCTCAGTGTTAAGCTGAGCCACTATCCAGTCGTGTACAACTACATGTATGATCGCCGAGGGTGGTAGAGGTGAGTCTGGGTCGCTAGAGGATATGTCATAAGCCTCATAGGTCTGCACATCCATCCCATCCTCCTCATCATCATCAGTATAGGGCAAAGGGCTCTGCATCCCTGGGTGTGGTGTAGGAGAACGAACAGTCGAGAAAGGGTACATCTCTACATCCCTCCAGCCTAAGTCATCTCCCTGAGGCATCTCAACGTCATCCACTATGGGGATAGGAAGGCCAGTCTCCTCCTCCGGGGCATCCTCAGTAGGGTCATCATCTGAGTCATCAATGGGTGGGTCCTCCGGCTCGGGAGTAGGATCAGGCTCAGGGGCCATAACATCATCAACAGGGTCGACCTCCCCCATAGGCTCCACTGGTACTTACACAATAGACAAGGTGTTACTAACTTAGAGTCGGAATTCCCTTGAGGGTAAAACTGCCAAGACTACCTATGTAGCCTGACGACGAAGTCAACTTGAGCTCTAATTGATTATTTATTATTCTTATGTCTCCGTATTTTATATCCTATCATTTCCAAGATTTGATAACCTAAGGCTCTGATATCATTTCTGTGGTGCCCCAAAATCCGGGGTCAGGGATCTCGGAGGCCACGCCATCTTGATCACTATATACCACATCCCTTATATCATAATATATAAATACTCACACTTTACGACCCCACACTTATCACACATACACACTTATAGGTTATTGTCTTGGAAACGAACCATTCCTTACTAGAGTAAATCAAACCACAAAGTGATAATTATTACAATCCAAAAGTAATTAAGTCTTACCGGGTAATAACCTTTAAGTAAGGCTAGTCCGTCGGCCAAATATTTGTTTCTTATTCATTACCTTACATAAGTCATACTTATAAATAAGCTAAACTAAAAATAACTGAAAACCGATCTAGCTTATTCGGTCTACCTGTGGTACAACACCAAACATCCTACGGAGCAGCTGGCCGTTTCCTACCCGTATCCTGGCTGTGAGTTTCATGATAGGCATCTTGGTTCACTGTTGTGTTGTGTCAATTTAAGAAAACAAGTGTGAGCTATAATGTCCAACATAATAATGTACAGTATGAAAAGACTGTATGATAAACTCAAGTAAAACATCATTTATGATATTTATGTTTTATTCAAAAATAGATTTCATTGGTGATACACACCTTCTTTTGAAAACAATTCGTTAATGTATTTATTATTGTGCAAATACCTTAATGGTAAACCCAGCACCTAGGCTTAGGTTACGGTATTGCATCACAATTCCATTTCGAAGAATAGAACATTCGTTGGAGCCACCGCATACGATGATCAGTCGTACTACGGAAATAGTAACCTTTTCTACTAGTAGAAGGACGATACCTTCGTATCCCAGTTATCACCCTTACCGCATACGGGTTATGTGTCCTCATTTCGGGTATACAACACACTTCGCAGGTTAGTACCGTCTCCTACGGTACCGGCAGTCTATCCAATACACGAAGTACTTGGAACCTACCCCTCCTTTGTCCTTTAGGAAATCCTATCATATATTTGCAATCATCGAACCATATCGAAGTTCCCCCAAGCGTTTGGCTTGTTGATAGGCACAGTTTTACCTCATATATATATAGATATGTACTTACGAAAGTTTTCGGAGGAAGTACTAAGGATGTGAGTTGACCGTTATCAACAGATAGGTAAATAAGAGGGGTTTCTTTTGAAACTAAGATCAAAATATTTAAAATAAGTGGAGATAATATTCTCCGGCATTCTGAAATTATTCGTATGATTTTCCGAAAATCAGAAAGTATTTTAAATCAGTTTTATGATTTTGAAATCATAAATAAATCATTTAATAAATAATAAATAATTAAATATTAATCAATAAACATGTAAACCTCGAATGAGTTTACTTTAAAAGAATATTTAAAATAATATTCCTCAACTAATTTATGTTTACGTAAAATAATAATCTTTAATATTTAATCGAGTTTGAAATAATTATTCACTGGAGAATACTTCCTCCATAATAAATTAATAGTTAATAAATATTTATTATTCGAACGATAAATTATAGTTGAGGGAATACGGTCTTTGGAAATCGTTTTAATAAAAGTTTGAGGTATTTAATATTTCGTAAGTGGGCGTTGAGTCCTTTAAAACGTACTAATATGGACTTTTAATTGTCCTATAATATCACCAGAATCATTCTCGGATTTTTATCTTAAAATCCCGACCGACTCTCGGTCTTATAACTATACGTCACGCTTAAAGCGGAATTAAACATTTTACGATATATACTTATCGTACAACATCGTTACATTATGCAAAAAATTCAATTATTACGTATCATGGCAAGCATGGTATTTATGCAATGATAATAAAAAAATCCTTTCACAACACAACAGTAAATGGAGTTGGGTCCGTAAACTTTCCTGGATATCTCGAGGTGAAGGATGCTCTAGGTTCCGCTCGGAAATCTACAATCATAAACAAAATTCGTTTTGTTAGGGCCCGTTCTAATTTACGGCGACTCGCACTCATGTGCTACTTATTATGCACCCTCTCAAGTTATGCTGCCCTTATTATTTCCTTAAGTCCTTATTCCCATTATGGTCACTTCCTTTTTTAAAGTATCTTATATCCGTTTTCATTTTCGTCGTCGGCTCCGCTTATGGATTCTACGGTTCTCTAATCGTGCGGGTTCAGCTTCGGTATTTTAATAAATTTGAAAATTCATTAATTTCATTTGACATTTTTATGAAAGTTAGGAAACTCAATAATACTCTCTCTAAAAATTTCATGATTTATGAACATTTTTAAGTCAATCCTTTTTATTTTCAAAGTTCGTAATGCGTATCAGTTTTTGTAGCGTAAATCACTTTTAGTAAAACGGCCATAACTATTGATCCGTAAATCGGAATCAAGAAATTCAAGCGTCTAAATGATCCTTATAACATTGTCTATCATAATAATGTTAGTTTTCAAGAAACTACAGTTTACATCTTCAGGACGTTCTGCAGAAACTTAAAGTTACATTTTGTTCGTTTTAGCGAGATTAATGTCTCGATCGGAGTTTCGTTTATGCCTTAAATCTTTATACTACCACCAACAATCAACATATCATCATCACCACACTAACTCCTCTCAAGAACATCATGTTCTTGAGGCAAAAACAATCAACCTAAAATCTACTTAGCTAAATATCAAGATTACAATAATACTTCCATCAAAACTAGGTTTATAACTATATTCTAAAAGAATCTTGAACTTAAATCTTAAGTAAGATTGGGTCAAATATTTATACCTTTCTTCAGAGATTGAGATGTTCTTGATTATGGTGAAGTCTTGGGAGTGCTTAGTATGGTTTTTGGAACAAAAAACAACCATTAAAATCAAGAAACCAAAGAAGAGTTACTATTCACACTATTCACTATCATCTTTGTTGAATTTATTTCACCCATCAAACCTTGATAACAAGAGCTCAAAGATTTATCTTACCTTAGTTTAGGTGGTATGAAGCTTGAAAATTAATTGGAGGATTTATCCATGGCTAGAGCTTGGTGTTTTGATTTTGAATTCTTGGTTTAAGGGGAAGGGCCGAATGGTGATGTTCTTAGGGGAGAGAGAGAGTTTTTGTGTTGCTTCCTTGGTTGCTTCTTGGAAATAATGCAAGTGATAGCTTGTAATTGATTTTTATTCTCTAGTTTATATCCTAGGATTGATTTTTGTTACCAAATCCTTAGACAAATCTAGCTAGGCTTTCTAGTTTACAAGCTAAGCTAATTAGCTTAGCCCTTTAGCTTACTATTCTCTAGCCCTTGGTTGATCATCCTATATCTCTAGCTCACTATTTGATAAAGTAACCATGGTTAATTTTATACCATGGTTAGTTATTGCGTTACGTTTATTTAATTGTTTACGCGTTTGTTCGGTCGCTTAAACGTTTTCGTAATAATTCCTCGTAAACGGTTCACGATGTAAATCCTTTCGTATTTATTCCTTATGTTTTAAATTATCATATTTGGATATAAATCTGTAGGGTTTTAAATTCATAATTATATTGTGATTCCCGTAATCCTCGATGATCCGTGAATATGATCGTTTTTCAAAGTTCGTTTTCTTCGAAAACTAATAGCGCTTACATACACTCATTTGGTACGTATAATCATAATATCAACTTCGAATCTCATTTCCTAATGTGCAACATAGTGTGGGCTAAAAGTTTTTCCCCGCCTATCAGGGTTATTATTCATTAAACATTTTTACAAAGTCTCAAAAATTCGAGTTATTACATTTTTCATGATAAAAATCTTGTTGGCATGATTACTTCTAGACCTTATTTAAGGACTACCTCTAGTTGTATGACCACAGATCACCCCTCTTTAGCCACCTCTTATTTCTATAGGAAAATATTTCTGAGCCTTTTACGTGAGATGTGTGAAAAGATTGAGAGAAAAACAGATTTTAAGAGAGGCAGGATCATTCCTGGAAAAAGGAGAGGTAGATGAGAGATAGGATTTAGTAATCCTTACGAGGAAATTCTGACTATTAAAAGTCATGAGATATGTGGTGTGAGGAGTAGTGAGACTACTGTAAAAGAATAGAGAGATTAAGTTTATTTGTTATATGTGTGCAGGTGCTCAGAGTTCTAAAGAAACAAATATTGAACAACAGTCTGTTGAACCTCAAGTACTCTGATGTACAAAGGGCTACTATTCTCCCTGCAAGTCTAAGTACTGATATTTTCTTTCAGTCCATATATTCTACTATTCCAACACACGACAAAATCCCTGTTTTTTGTTGAAAAAAAGTCCATTAACTCTACTTTTCCATCACCTGAGAAAATCCCAGTTGTTGCTGAAGATGTAGTAGCACAACAGTCCATTCAAAAAGTTTCATACATTTCAGAATCACCACAACATTCTACAGGAACTGAGGTCCTGGAAGTTAATTTTGAAGCTCCAATTCATTTATCTACAATACTTGAAGATTTATATATTATAAATTGCTGGATAACCCTTTCCTAAGGTTCGGTATCCATATTTTGGTTGGGATATGATTTTTAACTTTAATTTGACCCAGTGGACTATCCATTTTTAGGTTGGTATCCATATTAAGTTTATAAAAGATCCATGATCCATGTACTTATTATGACCCATTTTAATTATAGAAACTTTGCAATAAAATTTTAAATATGAATTGTGTTACTTATGGTAAGTTTTTAATACAAATTTGAAGTAATGTTTAAATTTTAATAGATCTATTTATAGAAATAATCTCATAAAATATATAACATAAACATAACATATGTAACGAAAGTAGTTCTTAAATAAATTTATCATAATATGTAGATGCAATACACTTATTATATAGATAATTTAGTTTATAGCCCGTGCTACGCACACGGAGATCTCAAAAATTATTTAATAAAATAAATAAATAAATTTATAATTACTGAAGGTGTGGAAGCTTCTGAAGCTACTGGATCATATACTGCACCAATTTGTAATTCTATTCTACATGGTGAAGCTGGTGATGAAGTTCAGCAAGTAGTGCAAAATCCAGTTGCTATTGAAGAATCTAATGATGATGAAGAAGCTAATATTTCTAATGTTATTTTAGATCCTGAGGATGATCTTTTCTTTTTGAAGATATGCCTATGCATGTGAGATAACATAACATGAAAGAGTTAGATGCTAAGAAGAAGCATGATTATTTTGATATTCTCTGGAATGCTCATTGGAAAGATGATACATATCATATTTCCAGAACACGAGTTGTTGCACATCTGGAAATAACAGAACATAAGATTACAAATCCTGATATGTTGAATCATCTGAAATCATCAAATTTAGATGTCATATCCTTACACACAGCTCATGAAGCAACAACTACTCAAATCAATCAGATCAAATAATCATTGATTGCTTCAAAGCTGACTACTTATCAGGAAATTCAGAAACAAATTTCACCAATAGTTGTCAGAAAAACAGCAATTGAAGCCAGTCAAGCTAGATTGGAAGCTAAAAAAACTCAAATTTTTGATCAATTTATAGAACAACAAAATTCAATGGAGCTGATTCTTTCTCTACTGCTTAGTGATGATGCCAAAAAGGGGGAGAAAATTGTTAAATCTATATGCAAGCATCTGACATTGAAAAGTGCTGATGATGAAAATCCTGATGGAGGTAATAAGGAGGGACTTAAGGATAGTAAAAGAAGAAGAGGTGAAGATCTAGTTAGAGTTAGTGGTTCATCAAAAGCAATCACTAGATTTCAGTCTAGACAAGGAGGAGAAAGTAAAAGAAATGAAAGAAGAGTAAAAGATTTGACTGTGACTACTAAAATGCAACAATCTTCACAAGTCACAACTGTTGCTGATGAAGGCCAAGGTATTCAGGAGATAGAAGCAAGTCAATATCTTCAAACTCTGAAAGTTAAAGAAAGAAATACAAATTTGTTCTACAAGAATCCTAAGATTCAATTATTTGACTCTGAGGTGAGTAAAAGAATATTTGCAAAAGAAAATCCTGGAGTTGATCTTGAACAGTTAAGGCAGATGGAGGAAGAGTTCAAGAATTCTATGAAGACAACAAATATAGATATTCCTGTTATTTCTCAAGTACTCAATGAAGATGATCCTTCTAACAGACCAACCAGAGGTATAGTTATAAGGGAACTCAGTCAGGCAAGAGATGAAAGATCTCTCATATCATAAGTTATTGGAACTTCTGACAAGAAGCTTAAAGGAAAAGAGAAGATAGAAGAAAAGTCAAAAGATTTCAAAGCCTAAAGCCAAAGCTATTGAAAAGAAGAAGTAAGTATCTAAGGAATCTAAATCTCAAACACTGATAGATCCAGTCTATACAGTAGTTCAAGCTCATAATATTGAAGAAAAATGCAAAGAAGGAAAATTAATGGAGCATTATGAGCTAATGAACTGGAATTAACCTCAGACATTGCTCAAGTTAAAGAAGAAGTTCAGGATAAAGAGTAAAGTCTGATATTCACTGAAGAAAGATTGAATATGCATACTTGATTCATGCATTTAGATAGTTTTGACATCATCAATTGGAACTTGTCCATATTTCCATAATGAACAAGTTAGGGGAGATTGTTAGAAGTAATTGATGATATCAACCAGATTCCATAAATATTTCACTTCAGAACTTATATCAATGGATGATGATGATGTCAATGGATGATGATATTGACGGATGATGATATCAACAGATGATGATGCCAATGGATGATAAAATCAGTATTTGTCACATCAGTTGATCTTCAATAAGGAAAAGGAAACAGGAACTCAAGGCGGTGAAGGACTTTATCTCAAAAGCAATTGTATAAGTTTCCTTTTTTATTAATAGAATAGGATTTCTTATACATTGTGTAGTTGCGCTCTATATAAAGCAAAGATTAGGTTCATGATATAAGTATTGCGACTTTGTTATATCTTTCGCATAACCTAGCCCTCAAGGATATTTGTTAATCCTTTAAAGAGAGTACGTTTGTAATAAGTTTTTATCAGTATTATAAAAACTATTATTTCTATTGAAGCTTTATTGAATAGATTATATTAACTGTATTCACCCCCCCTACAGTTGATTAAGGGGCTAACATTCATTACATACAAACACACACTTATTATACTTACATACATAAATATACTCATCAACTAATTACACATAAACATTTATTACACAAACACACAAATTTATCGCGCACACACAAATTTATCATGCACACACAAATTTATTACATATACACATAAAATTGTTACACATAAATACAAATAAATTTACAAATACAAGGACAAATTAAACTTATAATTTCAAATCTTCAAGCTCCACCTCGAATTTTATACATCAAAAAAAGCAAGATCTACAATTACAGACACACACACACACACACACACACACACACACATATATATATATATTTATACATATGTGTGTGTGTAAACTTAGCTTAAATTTGCACAAAAAATGAAATCAATAAGTACTAAGAGAAAAAATAATTCAAAAACCTACATACTCACCCATTCGGTCGGTTTCTGAACTGAATAATGATTAAAATATTATATCTCATACCAATCAATCAAGTAGGTTGGTGGGAAAATTTAGTGCAGCTAAATGTGAATGAGTTCCAGTCCTAATGTTAGTCGTAATAGAATAATATTACCGACTGCAGCGTCGGGTGGTAATTCCGTCAATATAGTTACCGACATATGTGGTTGGTATAGAGACAATTGATAATTTGTATTAACACATATAAATGACTAGGTAATACCGACCGATTTGTATGAGTTTGGTCGGTGTACGATGAATGTTATCATTTTTCGCATGAATCTGGTCGGAATTTAATCCCCAGAAAAGCCAAAATCGATCACTATAGACAAGATTGGTCATTATAGACGGTCGCTTTATTTTTAAACAAATCTTAAAAATTTGCCCCATAATTTTAAACCATCGGGCAAATTTTTAAAATTACAAACAATAATTAAACCAAATGTTAATCACTTACAATACAAAAACAAATTGAAATCATAGTTGATAATAAGAAATGTACCAAAACCAAATTAAATAACATAATTAAAGCAAAAAACACGCAACGGTCTCTAATATGACTAAAAGTCATCTTTAAATACCCGATTTCCTCCTGAGCATCATTCAAGCGCTCTTCAGGTTCGTCCACCCTGATCTCAAACGTATCCATCTTCTCATAAAATAGGCGATTGTCGATCTTCGCCTTCCGCAACTTTTATTGAAGTTTCCAGTATGTTTTCCTTTATTTCGAGGAGTTTCTGAGCGACGTCTCTATAGAATTGATCTTTTGCATCCATGCTTACATTTACGAAATAAACAAAATTTGTTAGATCATATAATCCAAAATCATACATTTATACAAACACATACACAACACCCACACACTTATAACCATCATCAATGAATATATTTATATATATATAAATGCATACCTCAAGAAAAACTTATAAATTTTTAGAGAAAATAAAAGATGTAATTATTAATTATAAGTAAATAGATTACATGACCATAATCGGTAAAAAAAATCAAAAAATTTAAAACCTTCATTTGCCCATAACTTAGAAAATCAGAGATCATTTTTTTACCCCAGAAAAACTAACCCACTTTCAGTCGGTATATTGATCGGAATTAGCTGACGTGAAGACTAGTTCAACGGCCAGGCAACAAGTTTTGACTTCAACATTTTCCGACCACCAAGCGACCGGTGTAATTGGTCAGATAAGTCTGACCTGGACAACACGTCAGCCCGAAGTTAAACAATCTTGACTGTGGTTGGAATAACCAATCAATAAAATAAATATATCAAATGTTTTTGTCCTTCTTTCGTAATTATGTTGTAAATTAAGACCGATTACTCTGTTCGGTCGATTTTTGTCATTTTTTTGGGTCGCTCAAAGTAAGTCGATCGAAAAAAAATCGTGTTTCTTATAGTGCAAGATGTCCTTATAATTTTAATATTGTCTTTGACCAATTTTCACATTCTAAAAATATTGCATGAGTAATAAAAATATATATTAGACAAATAAAATATGATAGCTAGGTAACTTGATTTTTTTTATCATATATTAACTCCCAAACTTCAAATTTAGAAGTTTCTTTGTTTTAATTTAAGTTACAAAGTAGAGCACTATTGGATAACTTAACTAGTCAACAATTTATGTAATATATAATAGATGATGTCAAAGATTACTGGAGCTAACAATGTCAATAGCATATCTGATCATAGTATGAAGCAAATCAAATGGACACCTGATCTGAGTAGAAGATTAATGAACAGTTATTTTCAGTAATCAGTTAAGCTTGGGACCAACCCTAAGTAAGTTGTATTGTTATCTAAATTTGTATTTTGTACTTGTAACACTTAAAGCCTATAAAATACAAAGGAGCAGACTGGAGTCTTTTTCCTAAAATAATATCAAGCCTAAGGATTCTATCTGGAAGAAGATCAAGAAGATCATGCCTCAGAAGAATTTTGAAGAAGCTTGGAGTTGAATAAATCTGTTTGGAGAAAAATATTCTAAGTCAAGATCTCTACAAGTCACAGATTTAATGTTATAGAGAAGTCATTCGAGAACTCCAGAGAGTACTGACGGATGAGCAATATCTACTCTATGGATGAGCAATATCTACTTGACGGATGAGCAATATCTACTTGACGGATGAGCAATATCTACTCGACGAATGAGCAATATCTACTCGACGGATGAGCAATATCTGCTCGACAGATGAGCTATATATATATTCGACGGATGAGCAATATCCACCAGGAGTAAAGAAGTCAGGAAAGCTACTCGAGAACTCAAGAAGATATCGACAAGCCAATTTTAAAGAACTGAAGATTGGAGATATCGACAAGTCATTCCATCACTAGAGAACTCCGAGTTATCGATAAGTCATAGTCAAGATGTGAAGACTAGAGATCTCGACAAGATGAAGACCTCTACAAGTCAAACTCAATATGGAATGCTAGAGATCTCGATAAGCATATGTACTTATCGAGATGTCAAGTGTTCTATTAATTCAAACTGGAGATCTCGAAGTACAGTCTCAAAGTACAGAAATGTAGATAAGTTTAATATTAAAGATAAACAATCAATAAAAAATCCAACAGCTGGATTGACAAGTCTACAAAAAGCAGCTTGAAGAGTGTGCAAGATCAATGGCAAAGATGAACTGACAGAGGAAGATTAAAGTAAACACAGGATGCTAAAGATATGCTAAGCCAGAAATGGGAGATCTTTTCTATAAATAGAAATGACAAGTGACAGTTTAGAAAAGCTAATAGCATGTTTATTATCCACTATGTAAACCAGCTAACTGAGTTATAAAGTTAACACATATCCTCTAGTTAGAAGTATCATGTAATAACCCCAATTTTTGGAAATTTTTGAAACCCTTATGAATAGTGATTTTGCTGATTATGCTGAATAAGAAAACTTTTCATACCACAATATGTAGGGGCTCTTTTATTGATCTTCTGGGATATTATTAGTACTCTATATGATAAATAAGTGTATGTAAAGATCGTCATAATCCAAATTCGAACACTTTGATTTTTCCCGAAAATCTACCAGATACAGAAAGAATTGAGTATAAGGTAACAGAATAAAAAGGATTTAAATTCGAGGATTATAAGAGAGGATCATGAAAGGAATATAATGTATTGAGAAAGGTTAAAGAAACCTAAGTAATAAGATCCCGGGTATGATCCCTCAAACAATAAATGAAAACGAAAGTTACGCGAACCGTATAATAGATCAGCGGTCATTAGGCAAGCAATTAGGAGTTAATCAAGGAGGTTAGGGATGATGATGTCATCAAACCAACAAGGTGTGGACAAGTGGAAGCATTATGACATGTGCAAGATGACATAAGCATGACAAGGGGTTTTGTTTTGTTGGTTGATTTTGGGCCATGTAAAATTTACCATGGTAAAAAGCTAAAACATTTGCCAAGGCAAAAAGGAGAAGCAACCAAGCAAATATCATAAAACACAAAAATTAGAAGTTGACTTTCCCATTTCAAGAAGAAAGCTCTCGGCTAAAACAAACCCAGCAACTTCAAACTGCCATATCTCCTTCAATACTCACTCAAATGTTGTGTTCTATAGCTCGTTGGAAAGGTATTGAGATGTCCTACAACTCTTGTTAACAAGTATCTTCCAAATAAGCAGGGTAAGACCCTCATTTTTACATTTGTTTAAATCAGACTTTTAGAAACTTCAAAGCCTAACTTTGTGTTCTTGATTTCTTTGGAAAGATCAAGTTTGTAGGAGACTCCCTAAGGCTTCCTAGAAACTTAACACCTCCCAAGGAAGGTATAAATCTTCACACCCTTTAGTAATAAGTTTGAATGTTGAAGTTTGGAGATGGTTTGGATGGATGAGTAGTAATTTGAATGATAAGCATGATTCGAGCTTAATTGTTAAGTAGTTTAGTTGAATTTGGAGATGTTATAATATATGATTGGATTGAGATCTTTGAGCTTATTATGACTGAAATCAGTAGCATTGATGTGTATCTTGAGTTGTTGTTGATTGGTAGTTGGATTCATATGATTTGGAATGGTAAAAATTTGGGAAATCGCGTAAACATAGCCGTCGTAATGTCCGATTTACTTTAGACTGCTTTTGTTCATAACATTAGGACCCGAGAACTCCCTTCTAGGTTTTGACCATTGCCATTTTTAGATATTTCATGTTACGAGCTTCGTTTTGATATGTGGTTCTTTGATTCCGATGTACGGTTTAGGAGAAACGGCCGTTTTAAGTAACGACATTTCGCGAACGAACCTTTACCCCTCGCCTTACTTTGAAACATAGGTTAAAGACCTTAAAGGACTAATTGAAGTATGAAACATTTATGTAAGGTGTAATAGGCATTTGGTAAGATACTCGCGAAGGAATCGCCTTAAAACTCGTAATGGTTAAATTATTAAAAATGGTGGAGCCGAGGGTACTCGAGTGACTTAAGAGAATCAGTAAGCGCAAAGCGAGCGTTAGAGTCTAAGTTGGTTAATGTATAGATTTACAAGTGACTTGGTTTAATTCCAACTTACTTGTTGTTTATAGGTTACCAGACTCGTCCCGAGCCATTGTAACCCCCAGTCGCTCAGGCAAGTTTTCTACCCGTTATACTGTTGTTGTGATGTATACATGTATATGCATTATCTTGTGATAGATGCATGTTGGTTAATTATCAAATTTTGCGATATATTGAAGCATGCTGATATGGTATATATATGCATGTCTGTTTCGTATTCTTGCCATATATATCTGTTGGTTCAGTTGATAATACTTATGCTAGAGAATAGCGGTAATTTGCATATACCCTTAGTATAGGGACCCAAAGGTGAAAACATTTTCTAAAATCGGGAGTCGAGGATCCCGAGTAGATTTTATATATATATTTATATATATATATAGTTATAGTTTTCAAAACTATTAATCGAATAAGGTTTATTCGATAACTTTATTTTATTAATGAATATTATCTTGAATATTCATTCGAGGACTTATGACTCCTTTATATTATTTATTGAATATTACTTGGATATTCATTTGAGGATGTATGACTCCTTTATTTTATTTAATGAATATTATTTATAATATTCATTCGAGGTATTATGACTCAGCTTATTATTTAATGAATTTTATTTCGAATATTCATTCGAGGGCTTATGACTCAGCTTATTTATTTATTGAATATTATTTCGAATATTCATTCGAGGGCTTATGACTCAGCTTATTTTATTTATTGAATATTATTTGAATATTCATTTGAGGATCTATGACTCCAATTATTTGCTGAGATATATTCTTTATTTTATTAAAGAATAAGGTGTCGAAAATCAAACTCACTTTTGATTATTCAAATAATGATAGTACTTTCGTATAGGTATATCTTTGGTTATTTAATATTCATTTCAAGTATAAGTTTTAAAACATCTACTTCAATTATTTTTATAAAGATTATTCTTTATGGAAATATTATTTAAATAATAATATTCAGATATTTTCTAATATATTGGGACTGATTTATTTTGTTAAATCAGCATCACTCCAAACATTCTTAAAAATGTTTTGCGAGTCTTCAAAATGATTTTTAAAAGTTAGAGCGGATCCCAAAACTCATTTTTATATTTAAGATCCTCCTTTCGAAGGGGATTTAAATACTCGCTCAAAACCTGAGGGATCCGGCTCTGTGGTGTGTTTTATATTCGCAACAAGGTTGCTGTTTTGTTAAATGAATTGATTACTTACCCAACACTCGGGAAGTAAAATTCTTGGAACAAGTTAATCCATTAACAGGCATCGCCTGGGAAATATCGGTGAGTTCTCCTTTCCAACTAGATACGACTTCTTGGTGGAGCCGTATCAAAAAGTTTCTAGTTGGGGAAAGGGGGAACGAGCTTTACGTTTCAGAGTCATGGATTTCATCTGAACTAGGAGTGGCGTAAGTGGTCGAGTGGCGCCGGCCCAGCCTTATTATATTGGCCCAAATGGCCTGGAAGATCCGCTAAGGCGGTCCATTCCTTAGGAGTTCAGTGTTCGGTTGACAAGTAAATCCGACAGGTTCTCCTCTACATGTAGAAAATGGTGGGGTTGCACTACTACGACTGATCATCGTAAGTGGTCATCTTGGCGCGGCAAACTCCCGTAATGAGTTCATCATCCAATTGGATATTTCTGCAACACTACCCAGAGCACTTCGATAGAAAGGCTACGGTTGGGCGATTGTTGAGTGTTGGCAGGGTCAAGTTTTCAAAATGATGTTTGCATCAAATGAAGTATCTCGTAACTTCATTTTATTTTGAAGATATTTTAAAGATTTAATCTATTCAAATCTGGTCTTGTAGTCTCATCTATGTGATGAACTTTTGAAACTAATTATAACTTGAACAGTGGTAGTTCAAGTAGTATTTGGAAAAGATATAAGTATATTGGAGTATCTTGTAACTTCATCTTTTAAACTTATATCTAGTAAATGATTATCTTATGCATGACAAAGATTTTCAGAAAAACGTTGAGACAAGGTTAGATATATGAGATCACCTTGCAACGATATTTATATACAGTTATACACTGGAACTCTGTGTGTATTATGCATGGAAGAGGACTACCAATATTTTGAAAAGTATATATGTATATATATATACTGAATATTTTGCGACTTCATCGCATTAAGATATCAACTTGGTTCATTTCTTTTGACCAAGACTTTCATGAGTACTATGAGAAGGCTCATATATTGTTAATCATTATACATATTATTTTGGTGGGCTTGCTGCTCACCCTTGCTTTCTTCTTTCATCACACAACAACAGATAGAAAAGATGAACAGGACCAAGCTCCCGATTCGCGAGCGGATAGGAAATGTTCCGCAGTTTCCTATAGACGTTGATGTCGCTGTAGCTGAGGTAGGAACTACCAATAGGCTAGGCTTTCAACTTTCGATGTACCAGATTTATGTATATTTATGAATTGTAATAATGGCAAAGAAAATGTAAATTTATTCAGAAAACCTTTTAAGGTGTATTGGCAGATAATTGTGGAATAAAACGACTTGTGATTATTTTTGGATATTCATCTCTGAGACTATAACTTGTGGTGTGTGTGTTTATTGTGGGGTCACAGTAAAGAGTAGTTGATTATTTATTAAGATTGGTTGTTATTAAGGGAAATGGAACTCGTGACAACCCGGATCCCCGACCCCGGATTTGGGGGTGTTACAGAAGTGGTATCAGAGCTAAGCGTTATAAACCTCAGAGATGATGTGACGTAAAGATAATAAGTTCACTAAGATAATAAGAACTCTTGCCAAGTTCATAGTCGGGCTACCTAACGTAGTACTGACAGTTAAAACCCTTATGGGAACCCTTATAAATATCGTGATAGAAGCGTAGTTCGTTATCGTATATGGTAGCGGGACTCCGAACCCTGAGGTTGAGGAGCAACAACGCGATGATGTTTTATTACTTATTGGAGATCAGATTATGGATCCGATAGAGCGTCCTAACGCGGGATCGGATGATGTTCATATTGAGGATGTAGCGGTTGAGGATGTTGTCCTAGAAGGGACAGTTGCTGAGGAGGATCCCATGGAGGATCCTGACAAGAATGAATAAAGGACCACTGATGAATTGATGACCATGGTTAGGTCGACTACCAGAGGTAGGATTGGTCGATCACTACCGGAGGTTCGTTCAAGTTTGTAAAGATAGTAGCCCCCTTTAACGTGGCTTACTCGTAAGACTGAGAAGTTTGAATGGACAGAGAAATGCGAGAACAGCTTTCAAGAACTGAAGCAAAGGTTGGTGACGGCCCCTATGCTGGCGTTGCCGGATGGAAAAGGAGATTTTGCGAAGTATAGTGACGCTTCGCACAAGGGGGTTAGGGTGCGTGCTTATGCAGCACGGTAAGGTAATCGCGTACGCGTCAAGACAATTAAGGGAATATAAAATTCGATATCCCCGCCCATGAGCTTAGGCTCGTGGCAATAGTTTTACCCTAAAGATTGGAGGCACTACTTGTATGGAGAGAAGTGCGGGATTTACACAAACCATAGGAGCTCTAGTACATTTTTATGTAGAAAGAGCTCAACATACGCCAGAGGAGGCGGTTAGAGCTAATCAAGAATTATGATTGGGAGATTCTTTATCATTCGGGGAAAGCCAATATGGTGGTTGATGCCCTTAGTAAAAAGGAGAGACTCAAGATGATAATGTCTTTTGGAGAGTTTATAAGAGATTTTGAAAAAAATGGAAATAGAAGTGAAGGTAACCGGAGCCGGTACCGAAAAGCTATTTGAGATCACTATGCGGTCTGAATTATTGGAAAATTTATTATTGTGCCAAGAAAAAGTGATGAATGAAGGCAGAGAGCCAACAATTAAAATAAAAGATTAATACCAAGAAAGATGATAAGGGAATAATGAGGTATTCCTACAGGATTTGGGTTCCAAATGTTCAAGAGCTTAAAGATGAGATCCTAGATGAAAGCTAGTTTGAGGAATAAGATTTAGAGCAAAACCTGAACGTGATAGTCAGGGAGGTCGCCATCAAGATAGAATGAACCCATAACATAATGAAGTGGAAAATGAGGATTTAAAATGTATAAAATAACCCCAAGTAGGGGAGAAGGATGAAACATTTCATACTAAGGAAACAGAAAGTCGAGTAAGGAAAGGAGACCCGAGACGGTACTCCTATACGGAAATTCATGGACCTATCTAGACAGAACTTAGACTATTATCCCCAACCACCACCCTGAGGAAACAATGCGGTGAGAAATTCTTTCAGGACCTTTAAGTCGCTAAGCTCTCCGAGTTCTAAGGAACAAGCTGACCCAGTCAAGGCAAGAGCCTGGCTAAAGGAAATATAGGAATCATTTGAGATTCTAAATGATTGACGAATCACAAAAGACTATTTTTGTCACTTACCCTCCTAAGAGAGAGACCACCCGCTGGTGAAAGGCCAAGGAAGGCACGGAGCAAGAGATTATAATAAACTGATTTAAGTTTAGTCAATTGTTTTCAGGAAAGTACTTCCCAAGGTTATGGAGATAGTGTAAAAGCTTTAGAGCCAGAACAAAGGCAGACGAGTATGATGAATTGTGAATCTAAGTTGTAAAAGTTGTCAAGATTCGTTCTAAGGGCACGAATCCAGAATGACGGGATGTTTGAAATCAATGCTTATGTTGTGTTGGTTCATGAAATAATGATAAGAGAAAGGAAAATAAAAAGAAATTGAAGTGGAAAGGAATATAACGGCAATAGAGTTTGAGGAATGATAAGGGAGTTGGGTATGAGGAAACCCTAAAGACTCGTAGCAATAGAAACAGAAAAGTATGTAATCGTTAGGATGAGGGTGATTCACCATGAGTTAAAATTGATGGTTGAGGGCATAAGAGATACATATATTTTATCCCCTGTAAGTTGGGAAGATTCGAGGAAACCTTGAGATAATTTGAAGGATAAATAATGAGACGCGGATAGACTGAGGAGACAAGGAAGTAAGAAATTAGGAAAATTGGATGAAGGAAGTGACCTTCAAGAATGTGAAGTGTAAGACCGGTGGCTTTATACCCAGAAAGGGAGACGCCAGGTATGAAAGATATCCCAACATTGAGGTAACTGTTGAGATAAACAACAAAAGTAAATAAGGAATTATTAAGAAGAAGTTCACGTTGAACACGGCCAATATCTTCCAGAACATCCTTGTTATCGTTACCAAATTAGGCAAGAAAAGCGGATAACCGTTGTTATCTTTTGAAGGCCATATGGGTTGACCTCAGTTTGAATACAGATGTTATTATGAAATTAGACATGTACTATCGAGGTGGGAATGATTGAATAAGACACCCTTATCAGGGATATATGACTTGATTTATCCATGGAAGGATGCATGTACCTTTTTAAAGGTAGGAAGTAAGGATAGAACATCGGTAACTTAAAATGAATCCTAGGGGAATGCATAAAGGTTGGCATTTCACCCTTAATAGGGACAGTATGAGTTTTGACAGTATGATTTGGAAACGGTTAAGGTAACAACAACCTTTAAGGATCAGTGGAGAAATTTTTCAGAAGTATATAGACAATAATTCTGGTATTAGTAAATGGTGTTTTGATATGCCCTGTATCTAAGGAATACAGGAGGAACGATTCAAGGATAACCTTAGAGGTTTTACAAGGAAAAAGGTAATATTCAAAATTCTCAAGAATAAAAATGTTGATAAAGGAAATGTGACGTAATTATAATGATGCCAAGTGGGGCACGTGTTAAACCACGAGAAAGTATGGATCGAACCAGTAATGGTAGAAATTGTTAAGGGCAATTAGTACCTAAGATAAAAGATGTCCTAAGTATGATCGAGAGTCAGTCGTGACAATGATTAACCTCTAAAGACTGAGGCAATAACTTATGGAAAAATGGTGATTTTTTTTTACTCATCAGATTTTAAGGAAAACATCTTCACATAAGCAGTGATTGAAATGAGGTAGAAAATTTATTTGGAGGTGGTTAAAATGACATTGACTATAAGGAAAATTTTACTATCAGGAAAGGCCAAAGAGGTGGCCGACACTTTAAAGGTAAGAGGATAATTATAGGCGCTCGTGCCAGAGGAATACAGTGATAATGGTTGAAGCCGTCAAGGTTGTATTATGGTTTGGAAGATTGACATTCCTTCTGATGACTGTGCAATACCCAACCGTAATAGTAGTTGGTAAAGGTTTAATTCGTGTGATCGCCATGAGCGGGCTATCTATCTCAGAAGGAACTACCCGGAGGATAATCCCGGACCATGTTTCAAAAAGGACTAAATGAACCTTGAGTTAAGTCTTCTATTTAAGGCATACGAGTAAGAATGGTATTAACCTGCTATCGTTGCTTTGATTGAAACTCTTCTGCAATTTTATCTGCTTCATGTCAGGTATGTATGTCAGGATCAGGAGTGTTCTTCATGAATCATGAATGGTGATTATGTTACCTCCTTAGAAGAATTTTATACGACATATATGGACTCCGTATGGTTAGATATTAAGATTTCATGGAAAGTGAATGATGACGGTAGGTCAGTGGTGGACCATAGTAAGGCAACAATGATTCTGCGAGTAATGAGCTAATTACAACCATGAGAGTTGTATTGGAATGGATGTTGAGATTAAGTACCACTAATCGGGTCGTGGTAGTGTATAAGTTATCATTGATAGACTAATTAAGTAGAGTATCTACCTATTGAATATTTATTCCTTCTTATCAATAGAGAGTCGTATTACTATACGAGGAAGGTTGCGATGCAAGCATGGAATTCTAGTAACGATGATGTCTAGAATGAGATCCCAGATTCGATTTTCAATGTCGAGGGAGTTTCAAAGGTGATTGTGTATAAGCTCGAGGAAGAGCATGGGTCCATAGAATGATGGACGGAATAGCAAAAAATATTTAAGCATGTGAAATGCGATGCGATAATACTTGATGTTGATATATATACACATATGTTTTGTTCTCCTATGACAAAGCTCTATAATTCAGAGGTAGGTTCCAAGCCAGATATTTTGTGGCAATATATTTTTTTTCATATATATAATTCTCTTCAGTTCGTTCTTTTCTCTTCTTTTCATTTCATATAAACTGAGAAGAACAACCCTTCCAGAAGGGGAGGTATTTCCGAATGACTATCTATCTGTGTGATAGAAGCCGAGTAGGATACCAGCTATTGTTTAATTACTTGTCAAGTACTAAAGGTTGGCCACCTTCTGTACTAACTATGCGATATAACAAGTGTTCATGATCATAGTGATCTCTCAATGAATTCTTTTACTTCTATATGATTGATCAAACTTTGGGAAATAGAAACAGCTGATAAAGGAGTAGTAAAGTTATGGTGGTAGTCAGAATGGAAGCACATTCGTGATACTAAGGTTGACGTGGTTATTAAAAGGTTATAGAACTCTAATGAGCAAAAGTATAACCAGTATAATATTAGGAACGGAAGGTAGTAGCGATTACGAACTGGAAAAGAATGGGTATTGAGAAGCAAAAGCTATAATGCTAAAAGCTATGATGAGAGCCGGTGCAATAGACTTGAAAGAATTTGGAATGATCACTTAACGTGGATTAAGTTATCTTACGACAATAGATCATATGTCATTATCGAGATGTCGCCTTATGAGATCCTTGAGGGAAGACAATGTCGATCTCCCTTATGTTAGGATGAAGTTGTAGAGCGCAAGATGCTTGGACCAGCAGTGGTCCAAAGGACCAAGGATTTAATAGATTTAATCAGAGGACGGCTGGTAGTAGCCCAAGATGGACATAAGAAGTATGTTGATTTGACACCAAAGGACAAAGAATAGGAAGTAGGGGACCTAGTGTTGTTAAAGGTATCCCCTTGGAAACCTTTGGAAAGGATTGATGAGATTCGGAAAGAAAGGAAAGCTAAGTCCACAATTTGTCGGACCCTTGGATGTATTAAGACGTTTTGGGAAGTTAGCATATGAGCTAGCCCTACCCCCGAACATGTAGCAAGTCATAACGTGTTCCACGTATCAATGTTAAGGAAGTATAATTCGGATGCCAGACAAATAGGGGCATATGACCGCATAGACATGCAACCAGACGTAACCTACATGGAGCAACCAGGAAGGGTTATAGATCAAAAATGGACAAATGCTTAGGAGAAGAGTTATCAAACTAGTCAGAGTTTGTTGGTAAAACCACAATGTGGGAAAATTTACTCGAGAGTTAGAAAGTGCAATGCTAAGAGAGTATCCCTATTCATTTTCTATCTGATTCCGGGACGGAATCCTTTTAAGGAGGGGAGACTGTAATAACCCCAAATTTTGGAAATTTTTGAAACCCTTATGAATAGTGATTTTGCTGATTATGCTGAATAAGAAAACTTTTCATACCACAATATGTAGGGGCTCTTTTATTGATCTTTTGGGATATTATTAGTACTCTATATGATAAATAAGTGTATGTAAAGATCGTCATAATCCAAATTCGAACACTTTGATTTTTACCGAAAATCTACCAGATACAGAAAGAATTGAGTATAAGGTAACAGAATAAAAAGGATTTAAATTCGAGGATTATAAGAGAGGATCATGAAAGGAATATAATGTATTGAGAGAGGTTAAAGAAACCTAAGTAATAAGATCCCGGGTATGATCCCTCAAACAATAAACGAAAACGAAAGTTACGCGAACCGTATAATAGATCAGCGGTCATTAGGCAAGCAATTAGGAGTTAATCAAGGAGGTTAGGGATGATGATGTCATCAAACCAACAAGGTGTGGACAAGTGGAAGCATTATGACATGTGCAAGATGACATACGCATGACAAGGGGTTTTATTTTGTTGGTTGATTTTGGGCCATGTAAAATTTACCATGGTAAAAAGCTAAAACATAGGCAAAAAGGAGAAGCAACCAAGCAAATATCATAAAACACAAAAATTAGAAGTTGACTTTCCCATTTCAAGAAGAAAGCTCTCGGCTAAAACAAACCCAGCAACTTCAAACTGCCATATCTCCTTTAATACTCACTCAAATGTTGTGTTCTATAGCTCGTTAGAAAGTTGAGATGTCCTACAACTCTTGTTCACAAGTCTCTTCCAAATAAGCATGGTAAGACCCTCATTTGTACAGTTCTTTAAATTGGACTTTTAGAAACTTCAAAGCCTAACTTTGTGTTCTTGATTTCTTTGGAAAGATCAAGCTTGTAGGAGACTCCCTAAGGCTTCCTAGCAACTTAACACCTCCCAAGGAAGGTATAAATCTTCACACCCTTTAGTAATAACTTTGAATGTTGAAGTTTGGAGATGGTTTGGATGGATGAGTAGTAATTTGAATGATAAGCATGATTCGAACTTAATTGTTAAGTAGTTTAGTTGAATTTGGAGATGTTATAATATATGATTGGATTGAGATCTTTGAGCTTATTATGACTGAAATCAGTAGCATTGATGTGTATCTTGAGTTGTTGTTGATTGGTAGTTGGATTGATATGATTTGGAATGGTAAAAATTTGGGAAATCGCGTAAACATAGCCGTCGTAATGTCCGATTTACTTTAGACTGCTTTTGTTCATAACATTAGGACCCGAGAACTCCCTTCTAGGTTTTGACCATTGCCATATTTAGATAGTTCATGTTACGAGCTTCGTTTTGATATGTGGTTCGTTTGATTCCGATGTACGGTTTAGGAGAAACGGCCGTTTTAAGTAACGGCGTTTCGCGAACGAACCCTTACCCCTCACCTTAATTTGAAACATAGGTTAAAGACCTTAAAGGACTAATTGAAGTATGAAACATTTATGTAAGGTGTAATAGGCAGTTGGTAAGACACTCGCGAAGGAATCGCCTTAAAACTCGTAATGGTTAAATTATTAAAAATGGTGGAGCCGAGGGTACTCGAGTGACTTAAGAGAATCAGTAAGCGCAAAGCGAGCGTTAGAGTCTAAGTTGGTTAATGTATAGATTTACAAGTGACTTGGTTTAATTCCAACTTACTTGTTGTTTATAGGTTACCAGACTCGTCCCGAGCCATTGTAACCCCCAGTCGCTCAGGCAAGTTTTCTACCCATTATACTGTTGTTGTGATGTATATATGTATATGCATTATCTTGTGATAGATGCATGTTGGTTAATTATCAAATTTTGCGATATATTGAAGCATGCTGATGTGGTATATATATGCATGCCTGTTTCGTATTCTTGCCATATATATCTGTTGGTTCAGTTGATAATACCTATGCTAGAGAATAGCGGTAATTTGCATATACCCTTAGTATAGGGACCCAAAGGTGAAAACATTTTCTAAAACCGGGAGTCGAGGATCCCGAGTAGATTTTATATATATATATTTATATATATATATGGTTATAGTTTTCAAAACTATTAATCGAAAAAGATTTATTCGATAACTTTATTTTATTAATGAATATTATCTTGAATATTCATTCGAGGACTTATGACTCCTTTATATTATTTATTGAATATTACTTGGATATTCATTTGAGGATGTATGACTCCTTTATTTTATTTAATGAATATTATTTATAATATTCATTCGAGGTATTATGACTCAGCTTATTATTTAATGAATATTATTTCGAATATTCATTCGAGGGCTTATGACTCAGCTTATTTATTTATTGAATATTATTTCGAATATTCATTCGAGGGCTTAGGACTCAGCTTATTTTATTTATTGAATATTATTTGAATATTCATTTGAAGATCTATGACTCCGATTATTTGCTGAGATATATTCTTTATTTTATTAAAGAATAAGGTGTCAATAATCAAACTCACTTTTGATTATTCAAATAAAGATAGTACTTTCGTATAGGTATATCTTTGGTTATTTAATATTCATTTCAAGTATAAGTTTTAAAACTTCTACTTCAATTATTTTTATAAAGATTATTCTTTATGGAAATATTATTTAAATAATAATATTCAGATATTTTCTAATATATTGGGACTGATTTATTTTGTTAAATCAGCATCACTCCAAACATTCTTAAAAATGTTTTGCGAGTCTTCAAAATGATTTTTAAAAGTTAGAGCGGATCCCAAAACTCATTTTTATATTTAAGATCCTCCTTTCGAAGGGGATTTAAATACTCGCTCAAAACCTGAGGGATCCGGCTCTGTGGTGTGTTTTATATTCGCAACAAGGTTGCTGTTTTGTTAAATGAATTGATTACTTACCCAACACTCGGGAAGTAAAATTCTTGGAACAAGTTAATCCATTAACAGGCATCGCCTGGGAAATATCGGTGAGTTCTCCTTTCCAACTAAATACGACTTCTTGGTGGAGCCGTATCAACAAATTTCTACTTGGGGAAAGGGGAACGAGCTTTACGTTTTAGAGTCATGGATTTCATCTGAACTAGGAGTGGCGTAAGTGGTCGAGTGGCGCCGGCCCAGCCTTATTATATTGGCCCAAATGGCCTGGAAGTTCCGCTAAGGCGGTCCATTCCTTAGGAGTTCAGTGTTCGGTTGACAAGTAAATCCGACAGGTTCTCCTCTACATGTAGAAAATGGTTGGGTTGCACTACTACGACTGATCATCGTAAGTGGTCTTTCTGGCGCGGCAAACTCCCGTAATGAGTTCATCATCCAATTGGATATTTTTGCAACACTACCCAGAGCACTTCGATAGAAAGGCTACGGTTGGGCGATTGTTGAGTGTTGGCAGGGTCAAGTTTTCAAAATGATGTTTGCATCAAATGAAGTATCTCGTAACTTCATTTTATTTTGATGATATTTTAAAGATTTAATCTATTCAAATCTGGTCTTGTAGTCTCATCTATGTGATGAACTTTTGAAACTAATTATAACTTGAACGGTGGTAGTTCAAGTAGTATTTGGAAAAGATATAAGTATATTGAAGTATCTTGTAACTTCATCTTTTAAACTTATATCTAGTAAATAATTATCTTATGCATGATAAAGATTTTCAAAAAAACGTTGAGACAAGGTTAGATATATGAGATCACCTTGCAACGATATTTTTATACAGTTATACACTGAAACTCTGTGTGTATTATGCATGGAAGAGGACTTCCAATATTTTGAAAAGTATATATGTATATATATATACTGAATATTTTGCGACTTCATCGCATTAAGATATCAACTTGGTTCATTTCTTTTGACCAAGACTTTCATGAGTACTATGAGAAGGCTCATATATTGTTAATCATTATACATATTATTTTGGTGGGCTTGTTGCTCACCCTTGCTTTCTTCTTTCATCACACAACAACAGATAGAAAAGATGAACAGGACCAAGCTCCCGATTCGCGAGCGGATAGGAAACGTTCCGAAGTTTCCTATAGGCGTTGATGTCGATGTAGCTGAGGTAGGAACTACCAATAGGCTAGGCTTTCAACTTTCGATGTACCAGATTTATGTATATTTATGAATTGTAATAATGGCAAAGAAAATATAAATTTATTCAGAAAACCTTTTAAGGTGTATTGGCAGATAATTGTGGAATAAAACGACTTGTGATTATTTTTGGATATTCATCTCTGAGACTATAACTTGTGGTGTGTGTGTTTATTGTGGGGTCACAGTACAGAGTAGTTGATTATTTATTAAGATTGGGTGTTATTAAGGGAAATGGAATTCGTGACAACCCCGATCTCCGACCCCGGATTTGGGGGTGTTACATATCAATTTAGATCAATTCTCTTCTATCACTCTCAAGAAGAAGTTGAGCTCTTTAACATCAAAGAGCTTAGAAATTTTGTAGCAAAACAGTCTTAATTTTTAATATAAAAAATTAAGTGAGTTTTGAAGATTTGTGTTCTTTATTTTGTGCAAGTTTAAATTCTACGTTAAAACTTTTCTATACAAGATTTAATTTACTTTGTTCAACCATTAACTTTCAAGAAAAGCCTAAAATCAGAAAAACACATTCACCCCTCCCCCCCTGTGTGTGATTCATTACCTAACAAGTGGTATCAAAGAAAAATTTGAAAGTAAACAAATTCAAGATCTTGGAAGAATGAATACACTGAAAATCAGTAGCATCAAAATTCCTACCTTTGACAAAGCTAACTACACTCTTTGGAAAAAGAAAATGATGTTCTTTATCAAGATGGCCAATCCATTCTATATTCAGATCCTCAAGAATGGACCATTCATTCTGTGGTAAGAGTTGAGGAATCTACAGATGGAGACATGGTCATACCAGCTCATTATGCTCCTAAATATCCAGCTGAGTATTCTGACCCTGAAAAGGAGAAAGTCTCCCTGGACAGCAGTTTGCAATTGATATTGATTGAGTCACTTGACAATGTTATATACAACATCATTGTTAACTGTGACACTGCCAAGCAAATATGGGAGAAGATTGAAATACTCTGTGAAGGAACCGAGGAGGTTAGATCTAATCAAAGAATGATATTGATTTCACAGTATGAGGGTTTCATGGCTAAGCCCAAGGAAAACATTACTGAAGTGTTTGAAAGATTCAATAAGTTGATAAATGACTTGCAGCTTCATGACAAATACTATGAAGCTGAAGAGGTGAATCTAAAGTTCTTGCGTACTCTCCCTGACCATTTGGAACAGAAAATATCAGCAATCAGGGAAGGGAGAGACTTGAGCTGGATAACTCTGGAAGTTCTATATGGAGTTCTTAAAACCTATGAACTAGAGATGATTCAAAGGCAATCATTGAGATCTGGCCAAGGATATGTTGTAGATGGTTCAAGTGCTTTAATAGTAAATGAAGGCCAAACATCCAATGATGAACCAAGATCTCAAATTCCAGTTGCCTCAACAAGTGAGCAGAGAACAATTGATTCACAGGAGCAAGTCATACTAGAGTTAGAAAAGGATGAGTTCTATACTCTTGAAGAACTGGATGAGCTAGATCAGTCAATGGCCTATCTGGCTAGAAAATTCTCTAATATTAGAGTAAGGAAGCCAATATATTTCAAAAATAAAGGACAGTCCTTTAACAAAGATAACAGCTGGAAAGAGAAAGGGAAATATAATTCTGATAGCAAGAGTGGTTACAAAACTGGATCTGTTGACATATCTAATATAAGGTGCTTCAATTGTGATGAACTGGGCCACTTTGCTATAGAATGCAGGAAACCGAAGAAGGCAAAGAAAGATAAAGCGTATCTTGAACTTGAAGCAAAGTATGAAGCTCTTCTGAAGAAACAACAAAGCAAAGCTTATATTATAGAAGGTAAAGTTGGGATGACTCTGAAAATGATGAAGATGAAGAACTAGGAAACTATGCACTCATGGCCTTGGAGCAAGGAGAGTCATCCTCATCTAAACCACATGTACCAAATATTACCTCCACTGATTTCAATGTGAATCATTATAAGGAAACTGTTGAAAAGATGAGCACAGAAATGTTTCACATTCATACAAGCATGGTTGCTGCTAATGAAGAAGTTAGCAGATTAACAAAGTTAAATGAGAAGCTTGAAAGTGAAAAATAAGAAGCTGAATTGTTGACATTGGAGCTTGAAGCCTTAAAACAAGAAAATGGCTATCTGAAAAACAAGATGAAGTGTGCAAATGAGATTGAGGCTGTGCTAAGAGAAAAACTGGAGAAAAGTGAAGTAAAGTTAAAGTCCTTCAAGAATGCATCTGAATTGGTTGGTCAGTACCATGACAAAAACAAACCATGTGCACGCATTGCCATTGGTCTTGATTATGATACCTTAAACAGCAAAAAGAAAAACAATGGTGATAGAGGAAAAAGCAACAAAGAGTGAAAATGTTCCAGTAATGCTGAAAAATGTTGGGTCACCTGTGTTTAAGACTTGTGAGGTAAATTTTAGTGAAGAAGAATTGATTATCAAACAAGAAATTGAAGATCAGGATAATGAAAAGAAGAATGCAAATTCAATTCAATCTTCCAAGGCTGAAGAAAATCTTATGGACAATCAAAGTACCAAGACTCCTGTCAAAGAAACCAAGATTGAAGATGCACGAAAGAAGAAGAAAAATAGAAGTGCAAGAATGGGGATAAACAAAAGCGATAATCTGGCCTATGTTGCAGATGTTCCAGACAAGAAGTGTGGAAATGTGGTTCTACAAATCATCTAACTCACCTTTGTAAAAAGGGTGTTAGTAAGCCAACAGAAGGAGCTTGCAAATACAATGAAGCAGATTTAAATGATCCCTACTCATTATGTGATAAGTTTGACTGCATCCCTTGCAACTTGAAAGTGATGAAGAGTTGCCACAAACTGAGAGTAGATCTTAAAGAATCAAAAATTGAGTCTACATCAGAAAGGGATAGTGCACAACAATCATTGAATTCTATTTTATCTGAAACAAATCACTCTACTTATGTTAAATTTTTACAAGAAGAAAGTACCCAACACTGCTTGGGTCACTAAACACACCTGAATCTCATTGAGTGCATGGCAAAGTGAAGAAAGTCATATGGATCATTGACAGTGGATGTTCCAGACATATGACAGGTGATAAGGCCCTACTATCACAGTTTGAGGAGAAAGTTGGTCCATTGGTGACCTTTGGAGACAACAGCAAAGGATTCACAATGGGATATTGTAAGTCATATGTCATAGGCCTATTTGTATATTCGAGGATTCAACTCAACTCAAATAAGAATGTAATAAGTAAATAGTGGATCGACCGTCAGAGAGATCTCGCAAAGTAATATCTGTCAAAGGATTCAGAAACAAGGTTCATCTACAGACTTGAGGAGTTAATTCACTGGAAGAAGTTCAAGAAGTTGATCATGCCTCAGTGATATAAATCAAGATCGTGGATTTAATCAAGTGACAGAGATCTCGTCAGAGTATCAATTAATTACAAGGATTTAATCTGAAGAAAATCAAAGTGTCAGAGTCAAGACATGAAGAAACGTCACGAAAGTTAGTCACTCATGAACCAGACAGTACATCGAGTGTCAACGTTGAAGTGGTGGAATTGATTCATAATTTTCAGTGATTTTCAGAAGATTTGCAGAAGAATGGTTGCTGCTCAAGACTAGAATTAATTCTCTATTAATTAATTAATTCATCTAATTTAATTAAGAAAATAAATTATATCTGCGAAGAATAATTTATTTATTAATTGAATTAATTGATTAATTAATTCTGAATTAATTTTAGGAATTTTCAGAAGTTTAATTGGATTAAATTCAAGTCTTAAATCAGCAAGACAAATGGAAATGAACTAGCATGACAATCTGGATTGTCATACCGATTGTCATGCCAAGTCATTTCCATTGTCATACCGAAAGTTACTCTAGGAGGATAATTGTCTTGCTAGTTCATTCTGATTGTCATGCTAGTTCATTCAGATTGTCTTGCTAGTTCATTCAATTGTCCTACCGAAAGTCTTGCCAGCTATAGGATTGTCATGCCAATTCATTCTATTGGTTTGTTGATTAAAAAGAAGCAGAAGACCTTCTTTCAATTATCTATCATTCAAACAGAAGAACAAAGAACAAGAAAAGCAGCCGCCTTGAAATATTACATTTTTCATCTGTTTAATCCAAGATTAAATTCTAGATTGTAAAGTTAAATCCAATCAACTAGAAATCTTTATCTTGTTCTTGTGTATCAATCTAGCGGATTAAAATCCCTAGAACTTAATCTCAAATCGCGTTTAGCATTTGATTCTAATTATTGCAAAAATAGAAAAAGTTCATGTCGAATTTATTCTAGATTTGTGATAATTGATTTGAGATTAATACCTTGTAATCGATACAGTTGTTGTAACACCTTTCAAGTTTAATATATTTTTATTTAACTTGAATTTTGTTTCACATTTTTTTATTCCGCATTTAATTCGATTATTCGGTACTGTTTGTATTCAACCCCCCTTCTACAAACACATTGGGACCCAACAATTGGTATCAGAGCCTTCTGATTAACGAACAAATCAAGATCCTAGACTTTTGTGATTTTTCAACTCCTTGAATTTTTATTTATTCAAAAATTCATAATGACTTCACATAAAGTTGGAACCGTTAAAATTCCACAATTTGATAAAGAGAATTATATCATGTGGAAGAAGAAGATGCTATTATTTTTACAAGTTGCCAATCCCAAATATTCAAACTTGTTAAAGAAGGGTATAAAAACTCCGATGGTTATTGAACCGGAGGTAATAATAGATGGTGTGGTGACTACTGAAGCTAGAACCTATCCAAAAGAACCTGAAGATTTTACTCCTGCTGAGAAGGAAGAAGCCTCCTTGGATGCCAGCCTTCAATTAATATTAATTGATTCCCTTGATCCCTTGATGAACAGACATGTGATGAACTGTAAAAATTCTAAACCATGTGGGAAACTATTGAGGTGATTAATGAAGGCACAGAGGAAGTTAGGGAGAACAAGTTGGAAAATCCTAACCTCTGAATATGAACATTTCAAATCAAATCCAGGAGAAGGAATTACTGAAGTGTTTGAGAGGTACAATGCGTTGATCAACAACCTGAACATCAATGGAAAGTATTATTCAATCAGGGAGGTCAACAAAAAGTTCCTTTTAACACTGCCAGCTCATCTTGAACATAGAATCACTGCCATTAGAGAAGCTAGAGATCTGAGTGAGATTTCTTTGGACAGGCTCTATGGAGTGTTAAAAACCTATGAGTTGGAGCAGATTCAACAGAAGGAAGTCTACGGGAAGGATAGAATGGTCAGCACATCTACTGCACTTGTAGTTGAAGGTCAACAACAACAACAATCTCAACAGTTAGAAAGAATGGTACAGTTTTCCAAGGGTGAGGAAAATGTTAGTAGCAGAATATGATCCTCCTACTACAAATCAATCAAGTGATGATTTTTATTCCTTGGAAGAGCTGGAGCAATTGGAAGACGAGTCAATGGCCCAAATTGTCAAGAGATTCTCCCATGTCAGTCAAGAGGAATCCCAAGCTTAAGTACAAGTCCAACTACAACAAATTCCAGAAAGGTGGATCTTCATCCTCTAACACCAGCAGTGGTGGATACCAAACAGGGATGGTTGATCGGAGCACCATTAGATGCTATAACTGCAATGAGTTGGGACACTTTGCCACAGAATGTAGGAAGCCAAAGCAAGTAAGAAAGAACTCTGAAAGGGCTTATCTGGCAAAGGGAAGAAGCTGGGATGATACTGACAGTGAAGATGAAGAAGAAGGAAATCTTGCTCTTATGGCTATTGATGGAAAAGCTTCATCGTCAAGAATAGAGGTAAAACTTTCTGATGCTGAAATGGTTTATCTAAGAGGTAACTTAGATTGTGCACGTCGTGATAATGAACTGTTAAGTTTAAAGATCACAGACCTTGAGAAAGAGGTCAATGAATTAAGACTTGTGCATATTAATCAAGACAAATTAAAAAAACAGGTATCTTTTCTAGAGAATAGAGTTGACTGTTATAGAAAACTCGAAACTATTCTCAAAGACAAGATCACCGGTCTTGAGACTAAGGTTAGAGCCTACTTCAATTCTTGTTCGAAGGCTAAAGAGTTCTACAGTAAGCAAGCTGTTAATCAAACATCTGGAATAGGATATGATTACAATGCTGCTATTGGAGAATTAGGCATAAACTCCCCTCCTCATGTCTGTGCTAAAGGGAGGGAAGTACCACATGTGCTTAAGGGTGTTGATGAACCCCTCTATAAAGCATCAATTGCTGAACCATTTGATGCGACCCTTCTGTTATTCATGAAGAAATACGTGCTGAGGATCATGCTAATGAGAAGATTGTTTCCAAGTCAAGTGAGTCGAAAGTTCCAGTCAAAGTTGTGAAAGCAACTGAGACTAACTCAGACACACATGAGTTGGATAACAATAATGCCATGTCTACCATGCATAAATTACCTGCTATTATCACTCTCATAAAGCATGTGGTGTTGCTAATTGTATGTCTTGTGCTTTTGATATGATGTATGCTTATTTTAATGGTAAGCATGTGTCTAATGATAAGACTACTCCTCGTCAGCATGTGAATAACAAGAAGCATGATAGGTCTAAGACTGCTAGTCCTTCTAAGGCTAGAAAGGAGACATTTGTGCCTAAGCTTAAACAGAAATTTGTTAAGGCTGTTTACAAGGTCAAATGTTCAGTCATTGAGAATATTGAGACCATTAAAATTAAAAATGTTGTTTGTCTGACAAAGGATAGTTCTACAAGTATGCCGGGCCCAACCAAGTTTGGGTTCCGAAGAAGGTCTAATCCATTTGAAGTGCAGGGCAGTATACAGGTGTAACCGGTAGTGTGGATTCTTGACAAGTGGATCATCAAGACATATGACCGGAGATAGAGCCCTGCTATCAAATGTGGTTGAGGAAGCTGGCCCCCTGGTTACCTTTGGAGATAACAGCAAAGGTTTATCCGAGGGATATGGCTGTTTGCAAGCTGGGAATGTTATCATTGTAATTTTGTATATTGTGCTAGGTTATTATCAGGAAGCAGTATAACATATAGCACCAGTGACGAGACTTGAGAATATTACGACATATCAGGCACCTGCTGTACATTACACTTGGAATTGTACTCTAGTAAGATGTGTACAAGTGTACTCCTGTTTGGTGAGTCAAAAGAGGAAGTCAGTGCACCACAGTTCATGGACTTTGCAGCTGCAGATCTATTGGACTATGCAATCTCTTCTTCACAATCTCACTTTAGGTTGGTATGAACTAGTATACTGCTCAAGCAATCGTCAAGGACATGGTATGGCACTCTAACAGAAGTTGTAATTTTATATGAACTAGTAGAGTCGTCATATTTATAACTATTTATCACTAAGCACAATCATATTGTTTTATATGTGCAGTGGTATATTGATATGCAACATAACAATTAGTATCTAAAGTACTTGACAAGTATCGGTCAATGATATCTTGTTAACATTATGTTGCAGATATTTGTAAGCTTTTGACATGAATGAGAATTACTTAGACTTTACCCTAAGTGATCAATGTTTTATCAAAAACTCATTCATATTGAAAAACAAAAATTAAACTTCTTTCTACATTAGTGATTTCTTATTTCATGTAAAATCTTTTGAAATCACTATTGTAATCATTTTCTCTCTATTACCATATATTCTGTGTTACAGGTTCAGTCTCCAAATTTCTTTCATTGACAGTCATGAGGTTGAAAACCCACAACGTCTATCCCAGACTGTAAAGACAAACACAAAAACAGAACCAACCAACACTCTCTTACCACAAATGTAGTGAATGAGCGTGAGGGAGATAGTGCCTTAGTGCACCACATAAGGAAGGTTCGTAGTCAACCCAGTAGCTCTGTCTCCTACATAGATGAGTAGTATTTAAACCGAGACAAGTTAGCCCCCATACATCTTCTCAAAAAGATGTAATGGCTGAAAAGGCACAAAAACAGTTACTAGATTCATTCTCTCAACAGGGTGAGTCTATTGAATTTTGCCTGTCGGCCAAGGTATCCGATGTAGTGTCACCACTTCAAACATAATCAATTCTTGATGCAGGAGAGGTTACACACAAAGGATGAGTTGAGAAACAAGAGTTTCGACCATTTTAAGGTCAGATTCGATTGTTCAAGGTTCGTTAGTGGACCAATTGCCTTTACAGGTGTTAGGAGAGGATACTGATCCAAAAGCCTATGTCAGTGGTCAGTGTCTACCTCCCCAGGCTTAAATCCCCTAGATGCATGCGGATAGTGGATCTGACATAGGTGCAGATCGGCAACTTGTTGACAATGATTCAGATTACCTGATGAGTCACAGGAAGTGTCTTCACAGACATTAGAAGGGAACTTTGATCTTTATGCTAAAATCGTTGGATCATTGTTTACCTTCCCAGAATTCAAATCTGGAACCCTAAAAGGGAAACTAGCAACTTGTAGATTATGACTCAGATTTTATCTGACGAGTTTAACAAGGATGGGGATTTGTGAACTCCCATTGCACCACCTGACCTCCTTAAAGGATGGTAAGGTGATTTTCCTTGCAGGTACAG